>NC_090444.1:1808779058-1809089579 GCF_031143425.1 Pleurodeles waltl | reverse complement strand
CTGGACAGTAAACATGAGAATTCCAAAGCAGTGTGCGAGGGAGGGACGCACAGAGGTGAGGTATCAACTGGAAAAGAAAAATGACTTCAGTTTTCGTTGCATGGCTGGAATTTGACCTCTGACAAATGTTGGTGATACTCCAGTAATTGTGTTCATCATTGTCATTTCTGTGGTTATAAACATGTTAAGACTTTATTTAAATTTTCCTCAGCACATGGTCTCTCCATCCTTGCAATGTGGCTTTCTTTTGCTTTATAACCAGAAACAAGTGCCTCGCTCTTTCCTCTGACCTCACCTGCCTTCGCTTTTCTGCAGCTATTCAAATGGTTCACATTTTTTTCAAAATTCTGAGCACTGAACATTCACAATAAGGCACTTAGCTGGTCTGGCTCGATTGTATGACGAAACGACGACTTCAAAAACAACTACTGCCTTAACAACGAGGTCGGAACACCGACCTCGTTGCTACTACTAATGATTTTACCACGAATGCCATAACAACGATATTTCGTTGTAAAGGCATTCCTGATAAAATCATTAGCAATAGGCACCATTCACCCTACATCCCTCACCCCACCCCCCCAACCCCACCCCAAAACCTAAAACCCCCTGGCCCCCCACCCACTCCCCAAAACCAAAAACGCCCCACCCCCCCAACCCCACCCCAAAACCTAAAACCCCCTGACCCCGCACCCACTCCCCAAAACCAAAAACGCCCCACCCCCCCAACCCCACCCTAAAACCCCCTGACCCCCCACCCACTCCCCAAAACCAAAAACGTCCCACCCCCAACCCCACCCCAAAACCTAAAACCCCATGACCCCCCACCCACCCCCCAAAACCAAAAACGCCCCACCCCCCCAACCCAACCCTAAACCCTAAAACCCCCTGACCCCCCACCCGCTCCCCAAAACCAAAAACGCCCCACCCCCCCAACCCCACCCTAAAACCCCCTGACCCCCCACCCACTCCCCAAAACCAAAAACACCCCACCCCCCAACCCCACCCTAAAACCTAAAACCCCCTGACCCCCGCCCACTCCCCAAAACCAAAAACGCCCCACCCCCCCAACCCCACCCCAAAACCTAAAACCCCCTGACCCCCCACCCACTCCCCAAAACCAAAAACGCCCCACCCCCCCAACCCCACCCTAAAACCTAAAACCCCCTGACCCCCCCACCCACTCCCCAAAACCAAAAACACCCCACCCCCAACCACACCCTAAAACCCCATGACCCCCCACCCACTCCCAAAAACGCCCCACCCCCCAACCCCACCCTAAAACCTAAAACCCCCTGACCCCCCACCCACTCCCCAAAAACGCCCCACCCCCCAACCCCACCCTAAAACCCCCTGACCCCCCACCCACTCCCCAAAACGCCCCACCCCCCAAACCCACCCTAAAACCTAAAACCCCCTGACCCCCCACCCACTCCCCAAAACGCCCCACCCCCCCAACCCCAGCCTAAAACCTAAAACCCCCTGACCCCCCACCCACTCCCCAAAACCTAAACCCACCACTTACCTACGCCAAGTCCCTTCTTTGTACCTTAACCACGCATATTCGTTGTTCTATGTAGTTAAGGCACAAAAAAACGGAGTTGTGGTTAAAAAAAGCGTTGTTGCGCTTTCGTTAACCACGACTTTCGGAAAAAAAAAGTCGTAAAAAAGGATGTTTCCCGTCTGGCTCAAATGCCATAATCTACTGTTTTTGATCACAGACTTCCTAGAGCCCGTTGGGGTTTTAGCTGTTCTCTCACTGCAGAAATTTCCCACCATTGTTCATCCCGTTTTCATTTTGGCTCTATACACAGCAAGCCAATCTCACTGCATATTTAAATGGCCAAAAAAGGTGTTTAAAGATGCATTTTCAGTGGGAAAGCCCAGTGGCAGGGTGGTTAAGGGTGATCTGGAGCTGGGTGTCCAACCTCTGCAAGAGGATGAGGGACCTGCCACAAAAATCATCTGACACTGGGACACATCTGCCACACCGGGGGGTGAAAAGGTAGCATTACCATGGCCAGAGGCACTCTTGGGCAGGCTTGAAAAACAGGCAGAAACATGTTGGCTTATTTATTGATGAGCTAAGGCATTATATTCAAGACCATCATTTCTTATTCGTTTTAACCATACCAGTGGACACCATAATAAAGCTGAATTACAGGTAGTCCACTAGGTATTTTTAGGTATTCGGATCCCGGTTTTGTCCAGTGAGCTTTTTATAAGAACTCCCTCCCGTAGGTCCAAACCAGATGGTTGAGTATGCCCTGGCGACATTGTTCTACAAGGGTGGGTAGAGGTGGTCTATGATAAAGCATGATACTATTAATTGTGTGAGACCACCTCTTCCATAAAGGAAACTTTCCTCTTACTCATAGAGTAATACTCGGGAAACCGTGGGTATATCCCAAGTAGGGTTGACCTTGGATTAAATAATCCTCGTCTATTGGTAGGACGGGTTGAGATCCTTTTGGTTCTGCCTCAAATGGAGACACCAGCCAAGCCTAATTCCCCCGCCACACCTTTTGTGTGCATAGTGGGCTAAGAATAAACAATCACTGACACACAATAATAACACTCAATAAATGACTGTCCATTCAGTACCTTTTCTTTAGAAAAGGAGAAGTACATTTATTTCACACACTCAATACTAAATACTATGCAATAATTTACAAAAATACATTTGCAGATGGAACATACCATAGCTGACACTGCGCAACCACTGGTGACCCCCTAGAGGGGTTAGCCAAACAGATCACGTGAGCTCAAACAGTCATGGTGTAATTAAGATATTACTTTGGCATGAATCATTGTCATAATTGTGATAATAATGGATCAATAAAACATATGCAATCATCATGAAAACCGAATAAAAACATTTATCAGAAATAAACTTTGTGTTTGTTCTTTCTTTCATATACTTGGCATTAGACTGTAATGGTCAGAACAGCCCCTAAAGTGCACCACAAGAAAAGTGTCATTTTGAAAAAGCATTGTAATGTAACCATGTAATCAGCCCCTATAGCGTATAACCACATGAAATAACACTACAATGTACTCACATTATAACGCATTATAGTACAATCAGCCTCCAGAGAACATAGTGCATTACACTTTTTCAGGCTTTCCAAAATGTTATCATACACGAGGACTCTAAAAGACAAACTACTTCCAGCTGTAAATCGAAAGCTGTGGTCATGAGAGAGCTTAGAAGCGCCTTGAAAATTGGGAAAGGTGACGATTTTTGGCCCCCCCTAACCTAGGATGGGGACCCAGAAGATGATCCAGGGAGAAAGAGTTCATAGTGCTTAGTAATTTAGTGGTGGTTCCATCATCGTAGGACCACCACAAGCGAAGATTTGGCAAAAATGTTTTTGGAAGAGGAAGGCCCGCATAGCATTATGGGGCGACTTTGTGCAGTGAATTTTACAGTAGCAGCTCTCTTGCTGTGCCGGGGAGAGCCGAGCTGAGGTTTTCCGTGGATTTTCTATTTAGAATGCGGACTCGCGCTGCGCTTTAAAAAACATTTTCCATGGTGGGGGAGCCCAGTTCCACACAGGTACTCCAGAGATTGCCGCTGTTGGAGGGAAGCTCAGGGAACCCATTCCCGGTACCCTTCACTGGCTCCCGTGCTGGCAGCACATCTGCGTGTTGCTGCAGGAGCCAGCAAACCATCTGCGTGTCTGACTGCCCCAGCAGGCAGACGGGTGATTTCGGGGCTGCCTCCCAGGGCCCCTAGATGGGGTCTTGGGCCTCTCCTGCCTCTCTCCTGCTTCCCCTGTATATGGGTCAAGCATGGGGTCTCAGTCCCTGCACTGAGAATCCTCCTGGGGTATGGGGTTCCCAGGCAAGTTAGGAACATGGGGAGGGTGTCTCACACATGCCCTTTCCCCCAGAAAAATAGATTGAGCTTCCTTGCACCATCCCCCGGACCCTGGCCCACCCCGGGGGAATTTACCAGACCTGCGGTGGAGCCCTACGTGCTTGGTGGCAGAAAAGGTCAAAGGCCAGCAAACGTTTAAATAATTTGGGCCGATTTGAATGATCCCGGGCTCATTTTACTCCTGGTGGTGAGCTCTATCTACCAGGGGCAGTTGCAATAACCCTCCCCACCTCCAGAGCAATGCAGTCCTTCAAAAGCTGGTTATCCTGGCCAGGGCCGGCTTTAATGCTGGCGGCGTCCTGTGGAAGTTTTTCTGGCACTCCCCACCCCATGACCACCTCCTCGGATTCACTCACTACCACCCAGCAAATGTGCCCTTCATCTCTCCATAGCGCCCCTTTCACATACAATTATTTGTTTTAAAGCACTTGTAAAGGCTGGTTTTACTAATCTAGTCGGTTGTCCACATAAAATATAGATCTGTTCTTTGGAGCAGGCATATTAACCCTCTATGCTACTTTATGGTGAGTCAAAGCTGCCACTAGACAAAACTTCCATCTCTCTACCTAGCATGGAACATTAATCACAAGAGGTATCTTGACATTTTAATTTCTTCCTGAAGGCGTCCAGCACAAGGAACTTTTCAGCAGGTGCTTTCAAATCGCACGTTTCGTAAGATATTGCTAAACACAGTGCCCCCCTGAGGTCAGTGCCCCCCAATCCAGGTTAGCACCCGGTGCAGCCACACCGCTCGCACCACCCTAAAGCCAGTCCTGCTCCTGGCTCCCTGCACCAGTTCTCCTTTGTGGCTTTGTTGGTAGGTGTAGAAACGTCCAGGGCTTCCCCTAATTAGTCTTCAGGGGGAGTAAAGGGATCAGCCTCCTTGGTCCTTGGGGAGGCCCACTGGTCCTGGGGTCAACTAGACAGAATTCTTGGTCCTGAGTGTGGGGCAGGGGATTCCTCCTTCCAGTTCTCCATGGCAGTCCTAGGATGCAGCAGCCAAGCAGTTAGCAAATCTGCATACAAGTGAGAGTCTTCCTCTTGTGCAAGAGTTTATAAAGGAGAGAGGACGTTTCCAGGAGACCCCTAACCAATCCTGGGGTGCCACACCACCTCTCCACCCCTGTCCCATCCCTACTGTGCAGCATCTTGGGGCAATCCAAAATGGCATAATCAAGCAGCCACTGGTCACATCAGCTCCTGGAGTCCCAGCTCCAGCCCTCACTGACATCACTGCCAGGGATCTGCACACTAGAATTTCAAAAGCGGCCCTCCAGTGGTTTGGCTCCAGTTGTCTGGGCACTTTCCTTTGTTCAGTGGGCTTGGGCAGGCCCATCAATAGTGCAGTGTGACAATCAGGTGATTGATACAAGTTATTCCGGTGCACCCCTTTCCTCCTCAGGAGCAAGGAAAAGTAGTGCTAATGTCTCCTTTAGTGTGGGGGCGGCCTTTGTTCCTGCTGCCTGAGAAAATGTGATTTTTGGACACAGCAGGATGACAACAGGCCTGGGCTTTGGTCCTGGAAAATATGAAAACTGTAAATGACTCACAAGATGTACAGTTATCATTTTGGAAGTGGCAAATTTGATTTTCTCGCACAGGTTACATTCTAATTCAAGATGTTAATGGTCTCTGTAGGCCAAGGAGAAGGGAAACTACACTCTAAGGCAGATCTCTCCCATTGTGTATAATGGTGTGTCACTATAGTTAAAACAGTAAAGCACATTGACTTTCCCTAATAGTGTACACTACCTTTATGAGGCCTATCCCAGGTGAATAGCTTTACCTGCAGAGTGCCCCTTGCGTCAAGCTACCTGTGCGCTGTTAACGGGCTACGCATTAGAATAGTCTCCCACGTGCCACCCACACCTGTGTGCACGTGTGTGCATGCGTGTTCACATGTAACCAGCCAAGTGCCCCTTACTCTTCCTGTGTCGCCACAGCCTTATCTTAAAAGGCGAACACTGGCGGTAAACATGCCCAGTCCGTTTACTGTGTGATTACTGTGGGTGAGAAACCAGTAGTGAGGCTTACACACAGCAAAAAGTAAAAAAACTGTGTGATGCAGGGTGCATTGCTGGGGCAGAACTCAGTGCAACACCCATCAACTTGATCCTTCAATACTGACCTCCAATTTCTACTCTTCTACTAGATCCTGCGTCCCTGATCTCCCAGTGTTGCTCTGCTATTGAACCCTACGGCTCTGACTTCCCAATGTTGCTCTCCCATTAGTTGTTGGAGCTCAAGCCTCCCATTTCTGCTCTCATTTTGGGTCTTGCAGCTCTATGCTCCTAAACCTCAATACTGCATTTACTTTAGACCCTGTAAGTCCGAGCTCGCAGTTCTGTGCTACGACTGCAGTTCTGGAGTTCTAGCCTCCCAAATTAGCTTGACCATTGATTCCTGTTAACCTGGACTCCCAGTGCTGCTCTCCCAGTGACCTCTACTGCTCTGCTTTCTTAGTGCTGCATTTGCACCGCTTAGTCCTGCTCTCTCACTGAATTCTATTACCCTAGTCCACCCAGTACATCTGTTCCACTGATCCTACTGCAGTAGCCCTATGCCAGGCCTAAGGCAGGGTGCAACATATTTTTAAAGTAGAACCTGTATTTCACATGTTCTGGTAGTAAAAATGCCAAACTATTGTTTTTACTGCGGAAAGACTTGGGGCCAGATGTAGCAAAGGATTTGCGCCTCGCAAACGGCGAAAATCGCCGTTTGCGAGGCGCAAATGCCTCTTTGCTATGCAGAAATGCATATTGCGAGTCGGGACCGACTCGCAATATGCATTTCAGAATCGCAAATAGGAAGGGGTGTTCCCTTCCTATTTGCGATTCCGAGTGGAATGCAATACCATTTGCGACCGAATATGCGGTCGCAAAGGGTATCGCAGTTACCATCCACTTCAAGTGGATGGTAACCCACTCGCAAATTGGAAGGGGTCCCCACGGGACCCCTTCCAGTTTGTGAATGGACCCAAAACATTTTATTCAGGGCAGGTAGTGGTCCAAGGGACCACTGCCTGCCCTGAAAAAAAGCCGAAACTAAAGGTTTCCTTTTTTTTTTTAAGTGCAGCTTGTTTTCCTTTAAGGAAAACGGGCTACACTTAAAAAAAAAAAAACTGCTTTATTGAAAGCATTCACGAAAATGGAGGTCTGCTGACGACAGCAGGCCTCCATGTTTGCGAGTGCCTAGACTCGCTATGGGGCCGCAATTAGCGACTCACCTCATGAATATTCATGAGGTGGGTCATTGCGACCCCATAGCGAGTTGCAGACGGTGTCTGAGACACCGTTCTGCATACCAATTTGCGAGTTGCAAATTGCGAGTCGGAATGACTCGCAATTTGCAACTCGCAAATTGGATTTTTCCTACATCTGGCCCTTGGTCTCCCTATTGCAGAGTACAGGGTTACACGCAGACCCCTCAGCTGCACTAGCTTCTGAACGGTGCAACCAAATTTGATACTCCAAGGTATCAAACAACTTGTTACATTAAGCCCGACTTTAATGCCTAAGTCTACATTAATGTAACTTGTTGCAGTGTGCAACTTTTATAAAGATGCCACTTTGGTTGCCCTAAATCCTTGTGACTGTCTATGGTCACACAAGGAGTCTGTGCCTGAGACAGGTTTATGTCCTCCTGGGGGAACATGCAAATGACTTCGGGGAACGAAGACAATAGCAGCCTGCACAGGAGAGAGATGTTACCTCTCCCTAGCAGGAAGCCGCATGGGTGTTGCCCCAAAATGTGAGCTTAAAGGGAGAAGCTGCCTTTGAACGGCAAATGGGTACCACTTGGGAGAGGGGCTGTTCCATTGTTCAGGCAGACAGGCTGGCACAAGGCAAAAGAGAGGAAACTAGTTACCAAAACCAGTTTTTCAGCAGCATGTAGCCCCCTTGTTAGCCGCATCTCTGGGTTGGGCTGGGGAACTCTGTACGCCAAAAGAGGGGTTCTGCCATGCTGAAAGTGGCCATAATGCTACATCCTTGGATATCCAGTTGCCACACCTCACAGGACATAGTAATCAGGAGTTAACGGGCCTTGTAGCTCATTGTCTCCCAACCACATCCTACCCTGAGGACAGGGCTCAAATAGGACACCTGGCAAATAGGACACCCTGGCACCCAGAACTCATATGTAGACTAGACTGGGCGAAGGACCAGAAAAAGACTGCGCTGCTTCACTAAGGACCTGGCAGTGAGATGCTGCACCGACGTGGACTACACGTCCTGAACCTGGTGGCTATCAAAGGGGAAGAGACTGTGCCTGCTGTGTCCTGCTCATGTAGATGTCATTGCTGGAGCCCAGTCAACACTAGAGACTCCAAGGGTCAGTTGGTTGACCTCCTGTTCACAACAGCGCTGAGAAGCCTGCTGGGGCAAGTTCGTAGCTGAGCTATTCGCATTGCTGTCAAAAGCCGCCATGCAGCACCACGGACCAGGACCTGATTCTCAAAGTTGCACCGAGTCTGCTGGACCCGGAGAGTCATCGGACTACAGCTTGGTCACCCAAAAGGGGTGTTATCACCCAAGGAAGGATATGAATGTAACTGCGATACTGGGCAACTGGTAGCCTGGTGGCAACTGGACTTCTACAAGGACCTACATGACTTTGTGGTGCGTCAACCCCTGTGGCCGGAATCATCTCACCCCATTCCTGACTAAGCAGTGGCCGCAGAGAGAGTTCCTCAGACCACATCACCTCCACAGCATCCTTGAGCATCTTCAACATCCTGTATCCCTTGCATCAGGGTCACTTCCATAGAAACCTAAGTGTCAAATTTGTTGAATTTGCCAGTGCTTGTTCAAGGTTAAGTGTAAAAGTGCATATTTACTTTGCTTGTAAATCCTGTATCTCTGAAACTCTATGGTGAATCTTTTTCATTGTAGTGTCTAAAAATACATAAAAATATACTAAAGTTTTATAAATTGGTATCAGATTTCTTGGGTGTCATATATTTCTTCTACAGTTGTTTTGGAGTGGTTTATTTACACTTGTTTTGTGTACGTCTTGCTGCTCAGTGCCATTGCTATCCAGAGTTGGGCTAGAGGGTTTAACAAATGAAACCTATTGTTCCTAAAGGGGTTGGTAAATGTATAACATAGTTAGATTGCACAATCACAAGGGGAGAGGATGTGGCGTAACGGCCAGAGGTGCCGACCATAGAGCTGGGAAACTAGGCTCGAGTCTCAGTGTGAGCTCAGCATCTTGTGATTCTGGGCAAATCACTTAATCTCCCTATGCCTACCAAATAATGAATGTGTTCTTGTGTAATGTAACTGGTGCTCATGTAAAGTACTCCAACCTTTGGGTTGCGTTAGCGCTACGTAAAACTGCAAAAAATAAAAACCCACACAATTTAATACACCACCTGTGTACACAGTTCCGCAGCTAGGTCCCAACATGAGCCCAAGGGGAGAGGTTTTGGTTCAGATAAGAAATAAAAGTCACAAATTTGCATTGTGACCACTTATTTCATGCAAAATCCAGCAACAAAATAGTTGTGATGGAGAGGTAAAGTGAAAAAAGGTGAGGGAGTGAAGAGCACCTAAGGAGGAGAATTGGAAGAGACCCTGGAGGGAATGGGGGTATATAGAGGCATCCGAAATGCAGAATGTTAGAAATTGGGTCTCTAGTTAGCAGGGGTATCCACCCTGTCCAAGTAGGGACTACAATCTTAGCCAGGGTAAGTGAGTTATACATCATAAATTAAGCTGTGCTCACTCTCTGGTAGTTTGACACACAGCAGGCAGGCTTAACGTAAGAGGCAATGTGAAAAGTATTTGTGCAACACTTGAAACAGTAAAACAGTTAAAACGCCACACAAAAATAATCATTTTCAGGTTAAGAATACTAAATATTAATTTAATGAACAAAACAAGGCCAAAACGACAACAATCCAATAGGTAGAAGTTGAGATATTCATTTTTAAATAATATCTGTAATGGTAGTGCTTAGAAACTTAAAGCACCAACTGGGGCTATCTGGTCACGCTAGACTAGGGTAAATCCAAAAGTTCAAGCCGACCATGATGTAGCACGGACCGACTACATGACCAACCTTGTCTCATTGAAGCAGTGCCTTGTGTGGAGGGTAGCATCAAAGATCTGATGCGAGGAGTAGGGAAAATGATGCAAAAGCGATGCATCAGTTCCAATCCATGCAATCTGGGATGTGTAGTCGGAGGCCACACAGTCGTTGGTGCAATGTCCTCAAGGTACAGCGTCGAACCATTTACAGTGAAGGCAATGCGTCGTTGTTGAACTGCAGAGCCGGCAATGGAAATGCGATGCGTCGGGCCGAAGGCAATGCATAGATTCTGAGCCTGCGATGTCCTCATTCGCATCGGCGATGCGTCATCGTCAAGGTGAGATGTAGTGGTTCCTTTCAGATCAGTGATGATGATGCATGGATTTCCATGGGAGACAGCTGCAGAACCCACTTTCAAGGGCCCAGGACTGGATTGGCACCATTTGGCAGGATAGGACTCAGAGTTGGCAGAGTCCAGTCCAGAAGCTGTAACAGAGCTGAATGAAGTCTTTGATGTCCCTGAGACTTCGGAACAGGAGGCAAGACAGCAAGCCCTTTGACTGACTTTGGTTCTGGGGATAATGTTGGTCCAGTCTTTCTCACCCACGCAGGGAGGGCAGCAGGTCAGCACAGGCAAGGAAGCAGTCCTTCCAGGTCAGCAGTCCAACAGAGTAGCAGTTCTTGTAGCAGCAAAGCAGTTATTCTCCCTGGCAGAGTATCCACAGGTCTAGAAGTGTACTGATCTGGCAGGGTCAGAAGTCCAGTTCTTATAACCAGTGGTGCCTTTGAAGTGGGGCTGACTTCAAAGAGGGGCTTTGAAATGCACACAGGTCCTACTTTTCCTGCCATGGCTCTAGACCAACGGTACTCAAAGTACGTCCCGCGGGCCGCCAGCGGCCCCACGGACCTAGCTTGGCGGCCCGCGAGACGCACACCAAACGCCGCATCATAATGGCAGCAGTATGTAAACATAGAAGAGGGCCGCGGGAGCATGCTCCCGCGGCCCTCCTCTATGTTTACATACGGCGGCCATTGTTTATGGCGTTGCCCTGACGATCCTGGAAGCCAAAGCCCCATAAAAGTCAGCGCTTGCAGCTAACTTTTATGGGGCTTTGGTCGTCTGCTACCTGTCACCGGCTCCACGTCTGCTGCCCGCCTGCCTGCCTGCCGTTCCACATTTGTGGCATCTTTACAGTGCTTTGAGTCAGGTAAGGCTCTTTGGTTATTTATTTATTTGTTTTTAATGTAGTGTGTGTTACTGGGGTAGGCATGAGAGCAGATTGCGCTGTGTGTGTGCGCTGTGTGTGTGTGTTACTGGGGTAGGGGTAAGAGCAGATGGCGCTGTGTGTGTGCGCGCTGTGTGTGTTACTGGGGTAGGGGTGAGAGCAGATGGCGCTGTGTGTGTTACTGGGGTAGGGGTGAGAGCAGATGGCGCTGTGTGTGTTACTGGGGTAGGGGTGGGAGCAGATGGCGCAGTGTGCAGATGGCGCAGTGTGTGTTACTGGGGTAGGGGTGAGAGCAGATGGCGCTGTGTGCAGATGGCGCAGTGTGTGTTACTGGGGTAGGGGTGAGAGCAGATGGCGCTGTGTGCAGATGGTGCAGTGTGTGTTACTGGGGTAGGGGTGAGAGCAGATGGCGCTGTGTGTGTTACTGGGGTAGGGGTGAGAGCAGATGGCGCTGTGTGCAGATGGCGCTGTGTGTGTTACTAGGGTAGGGGTGGGAGCAGATGGCGCTGTGTGCAGATGGCGCAGTGTGTGTTACTGGGGTAGGGGTGAGAGCAGATGGCGCTGTGTGTGTTACTGGGGTAGGGGTGAGAGCAGATGGCGCTGTGTGCAGATGGCGCTGTGTGTGTTACTGGGGTAGGGGTGGGAGCAGATGGCGCTGTGTGCAGATGGCGCAGTGTGTGTTACTGGGGTAGGGGTGAGAGCAGATGGCGCTGTGTGCAGATGGCGCTGTGTGTGTTACTGGGGTAGGGGTGGGAGCAGATGGCGCTGTGTGCAGATGGCGCAGTGTGTGTTACTGGGGTAGGGGTGAGAGCAGATGGCGCTGTGTGTGTTACTGGGGTAGGGGTGGGAGCAGATGGCGCTGTGTGCAGATGGCGCAGTGTGTGTTACTGGGGTAGGGGTGAGAGCAGATGGCGCTGTGTGTGTTACTGGGGTAGGGGTGAGAGCAGATGGCGCTGTGTGTGTTACTGGGGTAGGGGTGAGAGCAGATGGCGCTGTATGTGTGCGCGCTGTGTGTGTTACTGGGGTAGGGGTGAGAGCAGATGGCGCTGTATGTGTGCGCGCTGTGTGTGTTACTGGGGTAGGGGCATTGTTTTGAAAAAGGGGGTGGGGTGGTTGTTCCCCCTCTAAGCCCCGCCCCCGCTGTCACTTCAGTGCGGCCCTCGGCCGCACACCATACTGCAATTTTGGCCCCCGAGAAAAAGTTTGTGAGTACCCATGCTCTAGACATACTACAGGGGTGCATGTAGCTCTTTGTGTGGGAACAGGCACAGCCCTATTGAGGTGCACGTATCAGCTCCTCTCTCCCATTCTGCTCAGGATGGCCCATCAGCCTGGTGATGGCCCATCGGGAGGTAAATGGCCCATCAGGCACACCTTAGCTCCCTTTTATGTGTGACTGTCTAGAGGGAGTGCACAAAGCCCAGCTGTCACCCAATCCAGATGTATATCAGAGGAGGGCAGCAGACACATAAAGGCAGAAAAATGCTAACTGTCTAAAAGAGGCATTTTTGAAGTTGTGGTCATACATCCAACTTTACCATTACTAAGCATTTATTATTACAAGTACATAGGTACCAAACATGACAGTCCGACTCCTTCTCACTAAGGAAATACACTTAATAAATGTATTAAGTGTTGGAAAATGGAATATTGGTAAGGGCAGGTAAGGACCTACTCTTAGCAATAGGCTACTAACGTCCACTTAGGTCCAGTTAGGTCTCAATAAATCAAACCCAGCTCAACCCTTGGTAGCTTGGCAACGAGCGACAAGGCTTACCTAGGAGACAAATGTGTAAAGCATATAAAAATCACAAAACAGTAAATAAGTAAAACACAAAACACAATAAAAATCCGACATCAATTTATAAAAATAGATTATATTTTTATCTGTAAAATTACACCAAAACGAATAAAATTGGATGAGGAGAACCTGAGATATGAGTTTTTAAAGAATTACTGTTTTCTAGCGCATAGAAACGAAAAGCGCCAATCTGGTCATCTGGTCACACCTCGACCGGGGCAAAGTCAAAGTTTAAGGCCTACCACGATGGAGCCCCGTGGGAGGCCTCGGTCAAAAGGTTACCTTCAGACTTAGTCGTTTTCTTGAAAATTTTCTTTAGCGGGACCAGGTCGCCAGTCCAGTCTGATCTCCTGGAACTCTTCCTCGGATACGCGTCGCGGGAGCCCTCAGTGGAGATTTCTATCTTTGGACTTAGTTGTTTTTTCATGATGAAAATCCTTCGACCGGTGCCAACCTGAATCTTGATACGACGTCCCTGGAGCCCTCTTCGGATACACTGCCTGGGAGGTCTGGGTCAAATTTCTATGTTCGGACTTAGTCACTTTTTTGGAGATTTCCTTCACCGGGATGAACCTGCAAGTCAGGCTGGGTCATGGTTGAGGCAAACCAGCTAGAGTTGCCGCAGCGGGTCAGTCCCTTTATGGAGCTTTTTTTCCACATTTCTCCAAACTTCTCCAAACTTCTGAATCTTCTCCCAGATGTTCTTTTGAGTTCCACAGCTCACCCCAAGGTTCCAGAAGCTCTGAGATGCTCCTTGAGGGTGCGGACTACAACTCCCAGAATGCACCTGGTGCAGACTCCAAAACGGCCACTGGAGAGTGGTCAGCTGGTCAGTTTCTTCAGGAGTTGGGTCAGAGGACTTTGGTTAGCAATTTTTCACCTGTAGCAAACAGGGAGTCCCTCTTTGAAGCAGTTGAAGCCAGGCACTGTTCTAATTGTGGTGAAACCCAAGTGTGCAGCTGGTGCAGTCCTCCAGAGTGCAGTGTCCAGGTGCAGGTCAGGGGTCCAGCAGGGCAGTCCTTCTTCTCCTGTAGTTCTTCCTTGTTGGAATCTGGTAGGGATCTGAGGTGTGGGTGCAGGTCTGCCAGTTTTATCCTTGCTCCTGGGTGAAAACAGGGGGGTCCTGGTTCTCCATTCAGGTGCAGGGTCCTTCCCCCTGTGATGACCACTTCCTGGGAAGTGTGGCAAAAATCAATCCCAGGGAGCAACATTCCTCAAAAATCCATCATGGCTGAAAGTGATTTTTGGAGGTTACATCTGGCTGGGCCCACCCACTGGTGTGGCTAAAAATCTTAAGCACACCCTACTCTTGTCCTCTCCGAATCTAATCGGGGGCACCTAATTGTCTGGGTTTGCAGGATGTAAGGGAGGTGCTGGGTTGCTCCAAATGTCCTTTCCTGCCTTTGAAGACCAATTTGGCAGCCCCCCCCTTCCTGCCTCTCCATCTGCTGAGGGAAGTTCTTCTCCCCCAAGCACATTCCTTTGTGCTGAGCCCAGGCTACTTCACACCTCGTCAACGCAGCCTGGCCAGGCTGCCAGAGGCTGGCCAATCAGAGCAGATCACTACAGGGCTGAAGTTGGCAACATTTTAGGTAGAGTGTAAAACTCTTTACCTGCACAAGTTATATTAAATCCAACAATTGTAAGGTGTGGTATTTATTATCATAATTAATTTGATATCAGACTTAATGTATCTGACACTTAAGGGGGTTTTATAAATTAAAATAAAGACTCCCCAATCTAGCCTATGGAGGCCATTCACTACAATGAGGGAAAAACGAATTTGGCTGTTTTACCTCACCAGGGCTTATAAAGCTATTTTTATAAGGTCCCTGATTATATTTACATGGCACCCAGGGCACACCTTAGGGGTGACTTATATGTAAAAATAAGGTAGTTTAAGACTTTGGAACTACTTTTAATTCCAAAGTCGAATTTGTATGTAACTTTAATTTAAAAGCAGTCAGCAAGGCAGGCCTGCCTTTAAAATGACACTGGGCACATCAGCAGTGCACCTATGGGTGCACCACCTGTGCTGGGATCCCTAAACCTACATGCCCTACAATATACTAGGGACTTATAAGTAGGTTAACTTAGTCAAATATAATTCGCCTATTTTTCATACTCATTTTATACAGAGCACAGGTCCTGGGACTGGTTAGCAGTACCCAGGGCACCATCAGAGTCAGGAAAACACCAGCAAAAGTGGAAAAGGGGGGCAAAACGTTAAGGGGCCCCTGCAATCAGCCCTGTTTTCTCACATTAAGGAATTCCTAAAGCTATCCTATGAGAGGGATAGGCCTCACAGTAGTAAAAAACTAATGTGGGAGTTTTTCACTACCAGGACATGTAAAACTAAAAAAGTACATGGCCTTCCTTTTACTTGCACCACACCATGCCCTATCGGCTACATATGGCATACCTTAAGTTTGTCTTATGTGTAATGAAAGGGGAGTTTAAGGCTTGGCAGGGGGTTTTAAATGCCAAGATGACATGGCTAGGAAACTGCATAAACGGATTCTGCAATGGCGGGCCTGAGACGTGTTTAAAGGGCTACTTAAGTGGGTAGCACAATCAGTACTGCAGGCCCATTAGGAGCATTTAACATACAGTAACAGGGCACATATAGTGTTTACTTACTTTACTAGGAACTTATAAGTCAATAACATACACCAGTTGTGGATACACCAAGGTTACCATGTTTTAGGGAAGTGAGCACATGCACTTTAGCCCTGGTTATCAGTGGTAAAGTGCCCAGAGTCCTAAGGCCAACAAAAACAGATCAGCAAAAGTGAGGCAAGGCAAGCAAAAGATTTGGGGAAGGGCCACCCTAAGGCTGTCAGGTCTAACAGAGATCCATCCATTGGAAGAGTATTTGATTTTTTTCATAGGACCAAGTTTATCCTGAATAGAAAAACATCCTAGACTGTAAAATTCCAACCTAAAACCATACGGCACTCATGGGCTCGGCCTGGAACATTCAATATTGCATACAATTTTAGTCACTCCTCAATTGAAAGCCAACACTGTATGCTTGGAACTGTAAGCTATATATATATATATATATATATATATATATATATATATTCACTGAAAAAAATAAAGGTTACAGGGATGTTGTAGTTAGGTTCTGAATGTCCGTACATAAAACCATAGAAATTCAGCAGTTAGTGTTACTGTTAACTAAGTAACTATAACTCGGGCCCTAAGGTAATTATAACTTGCTCCCCGGCCCATGCACAGTTTTCTCATCAATAATTTTATTGTAAATGTTGCGAAATAATATCAATGATGCAATAGACTTTGTCATTAATGATGTAATATATGGAGTAATTAGCTATGCATGGCGCAGGCGCAAGTTATAGTTAATTGAATTAACAATAACTATAACTGCTGAATTTCCATAGTTTTGTGCAAGGAAATTCAGAACCTAACTATAACGCCCCTATAACCTTTGTTTTTTTCAGTGAATTTCTATGTTTTTTTTAGCACACACAGACGTAAATGTACGCAGCGCCACGCATGGCCTTTGGCCATGCGCAGCAGCGGTTGGCCACAGGGCCCTGCCTATAGCCAGCCCCGTCAACCAACCCTCCTGCATGCACCCAAACAGAAGCTGGACACGGCTTTCAGTCATGTGTAGCATGAGGTTGGATGCAGTGGGTGTTTTTTTTTTTTTCAATTTTTCGCTGAAACCGCTGTTCCACCTTCGAGCAAACACTCGTCCACTGACATGGTTTTTGACTTAGAACACTCAGACGTATTGCTAATACCTCATCCCCTCGGCTTCCTCAGCTGAAGGCCCTCAATGCGCCGGTCACCTCGTACTCTTCTATGGCCAGTCTCATGGCCTGCCAACAGCTCATACAGCCCTCCTGTTACACATTATAATGTTTCTCTAAACACATTTTTGTTTCGTGCGTCCACGTTCGTCCCATTTTACCTCTATCCAGATACTCACCCACTCTTCCCTGACAAACGTCTGTCCGCGTCGCTCCACCCACGATAAACTGAGGGTTTTTGGTGATTTCCTGTGAAAGAAGAAAAACAGAAGTGTTAACCTACACAGCGCACTCCAAGTATCATTCTTGATTTTGCTAAACATTCAGGGGCATATTTATACTTCGTTTGCGCCGGAATTGCGTCGTTTTTTTTTACCCAATTTCGACGCAAAACTAACTCCATATTTATACTTTGGCGTTAGACGCGTCTAGCGCCAAAGTCCATGGAGTTAGCGTCATTTTTTAGCGTGGACACCTACTTTGCGTTAATTATATGCAAGGTAGGTGTTCCCGTCTAAAAAATCGACTCCGAGGCATGTGCGTCGGATTTATACTCCCGGGCAAAAATCACGCCCGGGAGTGGGCGGGTCAAAAAAAATGACGTATGGCCGCTTTTGCGCCGTTTTTTTGCGCCTCCAAAAGGCAGGCGTTAAAGGAACTGTGGGCTCTGAAGGAGCCCAGAGGTGCCCTCCCATGCCCCCAGGGACACCCCCTGTCACCCTTGACCACCCCAGGAGGACACCCAAGGCTGGAGGGACCCATCCCAGGGACATTTAGGTAAGTTCAGGTAAGTGTTTTTATTTTTATTTTGTTGTGGCATAGGGGGGCCTGATTTGTGCCCCCATACATGCCACTATGCCCAATGACCATGCCCAGGGGACAGAAGTCCCCTGGGCATGGCCATTGGGCAAGGGGGCATGACTCCTGTCTTTGCTAAGACAGGAGTCATTTCTATGGGGGTTGGGAGTGAAAAAAAATGGCGCAAATCGGGTTGAGGCGAAAAAATTGCCTCAACCTGACTTGCCCCATTTCTTGACGCCCAAGCCCCATATCCCCCTACGCCGGCTCTGCCTGGTGTACGTCGTTTTTTTTAACGCACACCAGACGGCGCCGGCGGCTAACGCCGGCTAACGTCATTCAATAAATACGGCGCCCTCATGGCGCTTCAGAATGGCGTTAGCCGGTGCTAATTTTTTTTACGCAAAACTGCGTTGCCGCAGTTTTGCGTCAAAAAGTATAAATATGGGCCTCAAGCTCTCTCACATCATGGCAAAAAAGAGAAGGTAAACAGAAGGCTGTGATAACGCTGGCCTTTTAACCCTGTGTGTCTACCAGTCTCGCTAAAAACGAACTACCAAAAGCATAGCCGTATTTACAGATTATTAGCTCACTCTCTTCCCTAATCCAAGACACTGACACATAACCTTAGCTTCGTTTACATCTGAGCAGAACATGGAAGAGGGTGGTGAAAAAGCAGATAGAACTGAAATAAAAAAAACAGGCAAATTGTAATAGTAAAGCAGAAACAGCATACTGTTTGTTGTGTTACCACAGACTCTAAACTTACTTACTGTTGTTTACTTGTGTGTGTGTATGTACACACATATATATGCAAATACATATCCACTGAAAAAACAAAGGTTACAGGGACCTTATAGTTAGAGTTATTTCAAGTAACTATAACTCGTGCTCTAAGGTAACTATGACTCGCGCGCCCCCGCCATGCCCAGTTTTCACATCAATAATTTTATTGCAAATATTGCTGTGATAATATCAATGAAGCCATACAAGATGTCATCAATGATGTAATATGTGGGATAATTAGCTGTGCATGGCAAAGGTGCCAGTTGTATTTACTTTAAGGCACGCGTTATAGTTACTTGAAATAACTTTAGCGATAACAGCTGAATTTCTATGGTTTTATACGTGTAATTTCAGAACCTAACTATAACGTCCCTGTACGCCTTGTTTGTTTCAGTGAATTTCTGAGGTTTTTTAAATGCTAATTCCTAACTATAACGTCCCTGTAACCTTTGTGTTTTTCTTGTGAATTTCTATAGTTTTTTTTAACACAACCGATGTTAGATGCATGCGGGGGTGGTCAAACCCCCACCCATGCATGCATCTAACCCTGCACTGCGGATGGCCTTCGGAGGGTGTTGGCCACAGGGCCTGGCCTTCCCCATGTATCTAACCCTGCACCTTCGCTTGGCCTGCAGGCTTGGCCGAAGGCGTGGCGTTAGATACATGCGGCCCTGCTGGGCACATCAGAAGGCACAGGGTTAAAGGCGTGCAGGGGTTGACCAACCTCCGCATGCATCTAAACCCACACCGCACACCGCCTTTGGCCGTGCCCAGCAGGGTTTGGCAGCAGGGCCTGGCCTGCAGCCAAGCTATCCAGAAAATCCCCCTAAAGGCATCCAACCCTGCGCCATGCATGGCCGACGGGTGGGGTTGGCTTTGGCCAAGAGCAACAACTTAGGATAATTTGTACTATATGAAAGCAGAGTTTCAACTGGGGCACCTGCTTTGCTTATATTTGTAAGTGCTTCCCATTCTGATTTAATTTCTGTGAAATGAGCTTTTGTGCCAGAATGCATCCTGAGCTGCATATTTATCCAAGGAGAGTCTACAGTTTTGCACAAAATGTCTACCCAATTGGAGTTCTCTCTACTGCCTAATTAGTAAGTGCTACCTCTGGCAAATTTATAGTGCATATTCCATACTACAGCTACATGAAGGACCCCGAGGCAATGTCTCCAATGACCTTGTGTGTCTGTAATTTTGGCAATGTGATTGTTCCTGGAGCTTCATACTGATAACATGAGTCTTGGTGTGAAGAAGACGACAAGACTACACACAGTTGAATCTCCTCCAAACAAGGGTACTTCCTCTAAATTAAATGCTGCAAGTGCTTTATTCCTTGGTGGAGATGTGCTCATAGTCCTCTGCTTTACAGATCGCGGGGGAACCTGAATGTTCTTGCGGTCCCTGCCGGATCCCCATTTCCTGCAGGAGGCGGCATTGTTCTAAACGTGCAGGAACAACCCTTTCAGATGTTTTTCTGCCCGCTTGATGGCAGGCAGGAAAACAGAAGAAAAACCCACTTCCAGCAAGCAAGAGCTGTTTTCCTGCTCCCGTCCGCTGGGAGCAGACTTACAGTTTGCTTTTGCTTTGTGGGAGTTGTCAAAGCTCCCACCAAGCGAAAGCAAACTGCTATTTCTCTAGGGTGGGCATCACAGAAGATAGGGATCCAGCCCTGGGGGTGGCGGTCCCCAGGGCCATTATGGCTCCAGGTGAGGGGTCTCGTGGACCCCCTGCTTTTGTTGCACAGGCCTGGCCCGTGGGAGGTGGTAGTCCCCAGGGCCGTGAACGGCCCGGGCGGGGGGCAGCGGTCCCCCTCCCCCTTTTGTTCTATATTTATGGCCCCAGGGAGATGGTGGTCCAGGGGCCTTCAAGGGGCAATGAAGGGTGGGGTTTGTGCGTCCCCTCTCTTATTAAATTAACAAGTCACGGGGAGGTGGTAGTCCCTGTTTTTTTTTTAGCTTATGGAGTGGGGTCTGAGTGGCCCCCTGCCACATATAACTAAAGCCCCAGTTAGGTGGTGGTCCCAGGAGTACTTTTAAGTGCACAGAGAGGGGCCGAATGTGCACTTCTCCCTTTAAATTACTAGGCACGTGCCCCTGCAATCTGGCCCACCTAGTGGCTGATTAAAAACAAGTGTGGGAAACTGCACTGTTTTTAAATTATATATATGGGAGTATATATATATATATATATATATATATATATATACACTTAAAGAAACAAAGGTTACAGGGATGTTATAGTTAGGCTCACATTTGACATGTACAAAACCATAGAAATTCAGCAGTTATAGTTACCTGAGCTAACTATAACTTGCACCCTCGTAACACACTGCTTATGATCTCACATGTAACATCATTCATGACATGGTCAGTGACATCACTGATGACATCACATTGGGTGAATGGCCATTGTGGTGCAGGGGGACCGCACAGCCCCCCTTCCCTGGCTGATTTCCATCCTGGCCTCCTTCACCCAGGGCCCACTACAGTTTAATGTGGGGGGTGAGTGTGCCCCCTCCCGGGGCTGATCTCGTCCCGAGACCCCAGCCCCCAGGCCCAGGCTTCATTAAATGACTTCACAAATAACAACGAGCTCCTGCAGGGAAATGCAGAGATCTGATTGGCTACCATTACTTCAACCAGGAAGTGTTGGCAGCCATCTTGGGAGCCAAGTCCCAAATGGAGGAGGTATGCCTCTTTACTAGCCAGGACAAGGATGGTGAGATTTATAATGGCATTGTTGTTGCTCTCAGCAGTTATCATTGTTTCCTGCTCCATTTCTGTGCCCTCCCACCTGTTGGTTTATCTTTGTCTTTGTCCTGTAGTCGCCACCTTCTCTTCCTCTTCCTGACTAGTAAAGAGGAGCAGATTTTGAAATTGGGTCTATAATATTGCCCAGACGACAACATGAATTATTCACAAACCAGAATTGATTTATTTAAGTTTACAAGAGCAATTAAGCTCAAGAAATTCTTTATAATGCAACCCAAAAAACAGTCAACCAGTACTATAACAGATACCGGACACTCCCATTTCCTCAAAGTTGCAGACTTGAGGCTTCTGGCCACATTGCAAGAATTAGAGGATGAAACCTTAGGTATTCAGGAACCAGTTACTGTAGAGGGACTGACTACTGTTAATGACATTGACATATTTGGAGAGACACCTACAAATTTCAAATTAAAGTCTAAATTTATACCCAAAATGCCAAAAGATGCTATTGACATTTTCAATGATCTGACGTTTCAGGATTTAGAAGATCTTTATGTTTAATCTAGTAAGAAACAATCCACTTCAAAGGATCTCCATGCATATCGAGCATTGATGGACAAATTAAATTCACATCCTAATTGTATTGTTCAAAATTCTGATAAGGGTGGCAACCTAGTGCTGTGGTCCAAAGATAAGTACATGGATGAAGCTTATAAACAACTTAATAATGAGACCTGTTACTCAAGAAGTACTTTTGAGGCAATGAAGAAGATCAATGCCGAATACAATGCAGAGCTACTTGAAGAATATAAATTTCTGAAGATTGACCACCTACGAACACCTGTGCTTTATTTGATACCTCAGGTTCACAAAGGTAATCCACCAGAATGCCCTA
Source organism: Pleurodeles waltl (assembly GCF_031143425.1). Lineage (NCBI taxonomy): Eukaryota > Metazoa > Chordata > Amphibia > Caudata > Salamandridae > Pleurodeles > Pleurodeles waltl. The sequence continues at coordinate 1,809,067,658 of NC_090444.1, read as the reverse complement.
TTATTTCAGCTATAGGGAGTTCCTTTGAAAATATTTCTAAATATGTTGATTATTTTCTATTTTATTCTATCAGAACCGTGCCTTCTTTTATACGGGATACTGGTGATTTGCTGAAAAAAAATCGAAGACTTGCCTTGAGAAAATGATTATTTGCTGATGACTATCGATGTAACAACTCTGTATACAAGTATCCAACACGCAGATGGGTTACGGGCTGAACAACACTTTCTAGGTGGTAGACCGGTCAGGTTGCAGAAGCACACAAATATGCTTTTGAGCATGATACAAAGATGCCTAGAAAGCAACATGTTTTTGTTTAAGAACAAACTTTCTGTCAGACTAGAAGTACAGCGATGGGCACCTGCTTCACCCCAAGCTATGCAAATTTGCATATGGGCTGCTGGGAGGAGCAGGTGATCCCCAATGAGCACCAACTTGAATGGAATGAGAACATAGTACACAGGAGCAGGTATATCAATGACATGTTCATAGTGTGGACAGGCACCAATGAAAGTGCAGAAAGATTTATCAGGATGATATGCAGCAACAATCTTAACCTTAACTTTACTAGCAGTATCCATCACACTGAAGTGCACTACCTAGACCTAACTGTATATGGTAAGGACAACAGATTACAAACCAAATTATATAGAAAACTCATCACAGCAATTGCATGTGACAAGTTTCCACCCTCATTGGTTGATCTACCGCATCCTCTATGGTGAAGGTTTAAGGGTGAAACGTAATTGCATTGAAGCAGAGGAGAAACTAGCATTAGAAGAGTTATCCCAAAGTTTTTTAGAGAGGGGTTATTCCAAAGGCTGCATTGAGGAAGCAAAACAGAGAGTGAGGACACAATCAAGAGATCTAGTTATATTTTGCAATAGGACAGGCAAACAAGATAAGCTAGATCCCCACTGCAGATTTGTGACTACTTTCAACAAGCAGGAAGTGGCAAAAATATCTATTTTATACAAGCATTGGCATTTGATTAGAAGTGACCCAGTAGTTGGGAAATTGCTCCCACATACACCAGGAATAACTTTCAGGAGAGCCAGGGTAATGAGATATGGCCTGGTGAAGAGAAGCCCTGAGATTAGTGCAAAAAAGAAAAGGATCTGGGTGGACAACATTCCAGGATTTAGAAAATGCGGCAGGTGTTAAGCCTGTATACATGACAGGATACATCAGAATTCATTCCACCTTTAACACACGAGAGAAGAAAGGTAGAGGCAATTACCAGTATGAAACCAGCTTTGCAGTGTATGCCCTCCAGTGCATGTGTGATCTCCTTTATCTTGGTAGCACTACACTCCCTGTCCACAAAAGAATACTCCAACACTTGAGGGCTATCAGGAATAAGAATCAGACTTACCCTGTGGCAGGACATTTTGAGCAACAACACCAGAGGAACATTATGGGATTTGTGTATTTTGTTATTGATGCAATTGCTGCTAATATCGGGGGGAGAGTGGGCAGAGAGCAGGCGCTGAGGAGACTTGAGTCTAGATACATCATAGAACTGAACGCCAGAAGTCCTAATGGCCTTAATTGTAAGGAAGATATGTATACACACCTTTAATGCATAGACGAAGCTGTAAGTGGTTCAGGGCCAAGAGGAGTGTTATACTCAACTGAGTTAATTATACTTTTATTTTCTATATCTTTTGAGGGATATGTCACAGTGGTGGTGTGTGATTTAAATTTCTACGATACAGGCATGATTGCATCGGGTAGCCCAGATATGTGCAACAAAGATACAAAGGTTTTGTGAATGTCTATTCCAACATTCCTATGAAAATGTTAATGAGTCAAATATGTCATAGCCCACTAGGACTGAATTGTAGTAACACGTGTCTCAGCGTTTTATAAAGGATGTTTATCACTATTTTTAGAAGCATGGTTACATTTTGCAATGTGCCAGGTGTAGTGATTCACAGTTATACATATTAGTTTGATACTTTTTGTACTTTACGCACAGGGACATAAAGTGAGTAATTATGCTCTTATGACGCTTGCTTTGTGGCAATATTATATGCTGATTAATGTTAATTCCACATGGGTATATTTACTTATAGTAAGAATACATCTATGAGTAGGTAATTTTAGCTACTATGTTTGAATATAAGCTAAGAATAATTCATGACAGCTGACAATTCTGTGATGCATTTCCTGATGTTGATATGCCTTTATTCTTTTGAGGTTTTTATGTTTATGCTATTAATTTGTTCACACCATATTAGAGGTCAAACACATTTGTTTAGTCTTTTTTCAGTGATTGTTATGATGTCATACGCCATGAAAGTTGTAAATACGAGTGAATGAAATCTCACTTCTGTGTCAGTGATATATATATTTATATATTTATATATATATATATATATATATACATACATATATATATATATATATATATATATATATATATATATACGTACACATATATATGTGTGTTTATATATATTTTTTGTTTGCTGTAAATAAAGTATTGGATTTTTATACAGAGGTGTCCTGGTTCTCTTCGGATTTGAAGGGCGTGTTTTGCTATATATATATATATATATATATATATATTACCTACTGCCAGTAGGTAGTTATAGTTGGGACCTAACTTCCATAGAACAATCGTTTTTTGTTTTGCCAGTAACTTTGGTGCCTTTTGACAAATTCTCACGAAATTTTCAAAAGAAGTCCTGCAGTCATACAAGTTTCAGGGTGCTTCGTCAAGTGGGGACAGAGAAAAAGGGGGGTTCCCAAAACGCTTTTTCCCTATAAAATTTCCCATAGGGATTTTTAGACATGACTACAGGCCGAACTAGTTGACGGAATTACACTAAATTTGGCAGAAAGTTAGATATCGGTCCAGAAAGCGTGCTTTTTGTCATCTGGTGTAAATCTGTTCAATAGTTTCAGAGATATTAAAGGAAAAAAATATGGCTATCGAGAAACGCCGATCCTCAGCGGATCCAACAGATCTCATGCCAAGTACTGATTGGTTGCCAGCATTTCAACCAGGAAATGTTGGCAGCCATTTTGGGACTCAGAGTCAGCCTAGTCCCAAAATAAAACATAAAAAAGAGAGCAGGGTGGTAAAACCCTGACCCCTATGCCTGGTGGTTGGAGCCCCCAGAAACCCTGCCAGGGCAAAAAGTATTTTTGAAAATGTTTGCAGCAAAGTTCGCAGAGGATCCACAAATCCCTGCAAAAAGTAAAAAAATAAAAATAAATGCGGTCTCTTGCACTTGTTTGAACTTGGTACCCAGGTGGCCCAGGTCCCGGTGGAAATTTTAAATGAGTAAAGTGGAGAGGGGCCCCTTTCCCCCCCTCCTCATGGCCAATATTGGCCCCAGGGACCACCACCTCCCCATGGCAAGCCAAATGCATGTATGGTGGGGGAGGGGGCACACGGTCTCCCTTCTGGGCTATCTTTGGCCCTGGAGACCGACACCTCCCTGGGACTAGGCCTGACAACAAGAGGGGGGCTGTGAAGACCCCACCTTATGAGCCCAGTAGGACCCCGGGGACCACTACTTCCCCGGGGAAATGTTAATATTTCCAAGGGGGTAAGGGACTGCGCAACCCCCTCCTGGACCATTTTCAGACCCGGGGACCACCACCTTCCCTGGGCTTGGCCAAATTTGTCAGTGGGACGGGGGCTATGCAGCCCACCTCCTGAGCTGTTTTCGGCCCCAGGGACCACCACCTCCCTAGGGTTGGCCCTAAAAAACAAAGGAAGGGGTCGAGCTGCCCTCCTCCTGAAGCGTCTAATGGCCTTGGAGGCCAACACCCCACAGGTCGGCTCCCTATGTCCCGAGATTCCCACCTTGCGAGAGCACTCTCAGCGGGGTGCAGGGAGCAGCCTTTTCATCTGTTTTCCTGCCTGCTTACTAGCAGGCAGGAAAACAGATGAAACAATTGCTCCCGCACATAGGGAACAGCATTTTCTGCTGCTCCCTGAGTGCAGGAGCAATGGGACTGTGGGGGAACGCAGTCCTCAAAAGTGCACATTGGGTGGCCAGTGTAGAGCCAGGTCACCAACAAACAAGGGGTTGGGGACCCAGGACCAAAACTGGTCCACGGTGGGGTACTGGCGCCCACCTCCCCATTTAATAATTGGCCGGGGCTGGGAGATGGGGTCTCCGTGGCTAAAATCGGCCCCTCCTGTTTTTGTAATTTGGATTGGCCAGGCCCTGGGGGATGGGGTCCACTGGGCCAGATTCCACTCAGGAAGAAGGACAAGCAATGGGGCTGCAGGGGAACGCAGTCCTCAAAAGTGCCCACTGGGTGTCCAGGGTGGAGCCAGTGAACATGTGGCTGTGCGCCAGGGGGTTGGGATCCCCTGGGCCAAAATCAGCCCAGGGAGGGGGGCATGTGGCCCCATTTCTCTTTTTGTTTTTTTTCATTTGCCGGGCCCTGGGGGATGGGATCCCTGGGGCCAAAATTGGCCTTTGAGGGGCTGTGTGCCCCCTTCCTGAGTTGCCTAAATATGGGGAGGGCTACAGGGCCTGGCCGCCGTGTGTGGTGTGCGGTTGGGTGCATACCAGAGGTTGGTGTCAGGACCGGGCCTGCGCCAGGCCCTGTGATCAACCCCCCTTTGCACTCGGCCAAAGGCCGTGTGCGGCAAGAGTTGAATTAACATAAGTTAATTTAATATTACTTAATGTTAAAAAAAAAACTAAAAATTCACTGCAAGAAACAAATGTTACACGGCGTTGTAGTTAGGAAATAGAATTTGAAAAACCCTAGAAATTCACTAAAAAAACAAAGGTTACAGGGATGTTCTAGTTAGGTTCAGATTTTACACACACAAAATCATAGAAATTAAACAGTTAAAGTTATACTTATCTCAAGAAACTATAACTCATGCCCTAAAGTAACTATAATTCACGCCCTCACTATGCACTGCTACTTACCCCACATATTACATCAGTAATGACATCCTCTATGGCATAATTCATAATAAAACTGCAGCATTTGCAATACAATTATTGATGAGAAAACTGTGCATGGCGGGGGCACAAGTCATCTATAGCAAAAAAATGGCTAAAATATATGTAATAGCTCTAATAAAATAAGTACATATATTTAAAGCTGTATTTAGTAGAAGTACACAGGGACCAGAACCATGTGGCTCAACTCATTTAGACTAAGAAGTTAAAACCAAATTGCTTCTGCCCTCAAGTAAATTCATTGGATATTGGTTAAAGGGATAATTCAATGCAAGACCCTTGCAAGATCATTTGCATCATCCACAAGTCACTCTAGTCACGCCCGAGGCTACATAACAAAACACTGTTGGCCTTCTGTGACAAACTGAGTTGTTGGTTGACTGAAGTATGAGTCCTAGTCAAGCAACATATTTCCAACATGATCCTCCTCCAGCCTGAGCCAGTGTAGACTAATCAATACATTAATGGACTTCCCTGCTTAGGCGATGGGATGTGGACAATGGCCCTTTACTGCAGGGGCACTTGTCAGTTCTATGCCTCTCTGTATTCAGTTGGACCCATCTATCTACATTCTCCTGAGCCACTAAACTGACCCATGGGGAACCCTCCTTTTCACTTATGGACCCCGTCTGTGCAGTAGCTAACTGTAATGTGGTCACAGATGCATCCCAGTAGGCAGATAGTACCACCATGACCAATAAAGTGACGTGGCCAATTCCACCCCTTGGATCAGGTTTCTGTCCCCAACTCAAAGAAAACTTTGCCCATAAGGACAGCAACCAACAAAGGCCACTATCAGCTGTCATTGTCAAGAGTCAGGCCCCATTCCTAGTCTCTGGCCTCTGAGGTTTCTCGGAGTGGGGGAAGTAGCCCCAGTTGTTAGACACCCTTTTTTGACTCTCTCTCCCACCAGTTCAGGGGCAGTATCCTGAGACTGGTCACCCATGATAGGGTATGTACCCTGAGGCTGAACAGGGGTGAGTCCTTCCTCCCCCTGTCCCTCCATCTGGGCCGTTCTACCCTCTGCTGTGGAGTGGTACACTCAGAAATCTGGACAGGCAGGGCACCTTTGGCAGCTGCCCCACCCAGCTCTCATGACACTGTGGAGCTTCCGTCAGTGGATTGTCCCTTGGTACAGACCAGGTCCCCTTGCTTACCTTCCTGCTGGGAGCAAAACAAGCACTGAGGTAAGAAATAGGGTACTCTTGGTCTCCACCCATCATAACCTCCCCTCCTAACCTTGGAAGGAATCTGGGACCCCTTTCCCCCACGCTATATTGGAACCTGTTTGGGTCACTGTGTACCTCCTTCCCAGTCTGTTGTGGGGGGGACCTGAACGACCCTCCTTAGCATCACTCCCCAATGCCTTCCAATTCCCAGATACACTGGTACTCACCTAGAGGGCTAACTCATTTGCAGGCTTCCTGGGGTCAGTGCAGTCAACCTAATGTTGGTGTAGCACTGGAAAACAGTGACTGAATATGCACATGTCTGTTAATCAAATTGTACAGCTCCAGTGTTTACCTTACTACCTGTCCCCCACCCATCCCATGCCTGACAAAAGTAACCCACAAAATCTTCCCCAGGACTGGTGAGACTGCCCCTGAACCTCAACCTGTGCTCTTCTATGGTGTATTAATACTTCTTAACAAGAGCATCCTTCATGTGGGGACACCTCATCCTGCCCTCCTTCTCTAGGGCAAGTATGGCATCCCTCCCATCGCTAGGTTTATGCCTCCAGAGGCCAGATCCCCAATCCTCCTCAGGAATCCTGTGAATCTCTAGAGCTACTTCATATGCCTCAAGCCACCTGTCCACCTCAAAGTCAGGCATCAGGTCCTTGGGTATGTGGACTCCTTGCTTTATTGTTGACATTGAGGTATCGCTACCACCATTTCTGCTGGACTCTGACAGCTGATTAGCCTTCAGGTCCAGCCCCTTGAGACTCAGTTCAAGAGCCCACAACAGTTTCATTTACTCCAGAGCCAGTTGTTTCTCCTTCAGAGCTAGGGCTCTCTTCGCCTCTGCCCTTGCTGCTTATGCAGCCAGTTACAGTTGGGCCAGCTACACTTGACACTCTCTTTCTGCGCTCCTGTCCTAATGGTCCTGAGAGAGCAGGGGAACACACATTGCTTCCTGTGCCAGGCTCAGTATGGGGCCTTACTCATGTGGGTCTCCCACTCTCATCTGGTCCTGGGGCCAACGGAAAAAGAAGCTCCTTTCTCTCCAGCCCTAGAGCTTTTGCAGAGAAGTCATCCTCAGCCTCTACTTCCTTCTCCTCCTCATCATTGGATCCTCCTCCTCATCCTCTGGGACAGCAGCTTGCATTCTGCAGACCTCCTCCTAGACTTTAAGGGCTATCTGGTAATCCAACTTTGGATACACCTTAGGGATTTTCAGTCTCCTCTCCCCGCACAGCTTCCTCAGCTCATCTATTCTGTAGCTCTCAAAAGCATTGATACCCAACTCCATCTTGGCAGTCAAGAATCACAGATACCAACGGATGTAAGTCAGGAATCACATTAGGAAAAAAGAAAAATAGGGCCAATCAAGGAAAATCCAAAAATTGTCAACTCTGACATCAAATTGTTAACTGGTATTTTTGTGCAACACAAATCACTGTATGGTACTGCACAAACACAAGTCCTGATCCTACTGCTGCCACTAATGTGAGAAATTGGGTTTTTGGTTGACTGGGGTGTGAGCCCTAGTCAAGCAACAAACACAATTCCTTGCAGGACGAACCACCAAAAAGTCACTAAATCAACCTGTGCTCACCCTGGGTAGCTTGGCACAAAAAGCAGTCAGGCTTAACTTAGAGGCAATGTGTAAAGTATTTATATAGCACCAGACAGTAATAAAATGAAAACAGATCCCAATAAAAATTCTAAATCATTTTAGAAAATTAGAGTACATTGTATTAAATTATTTGACTCAAAAACAACAAAAATCCAATCAGTTGAGCCAGAGTTATGATTTTTTAAAGTTTAAGTTTCAAAATAGCACGTACAAGATAAAAGTGCCAACCACAGTTATCCAGTCACCTTTAACACCACAACCAAGGGTCCAGGAGTATATGGGGACCTCTTGTCGGTTCAGGGTTCACTCAGGCTTGGTCCAGGTGTGGGTTCAAGATGGTGGGAGCCTGTTATGCCCCTGTGGCTCTGAACAGGAGGCCAGCAAACTAGCCCCTGGAGTCACTCCTGGAAGTCCTGGGTGCAGATGAAGATGCAAGTTTCATGAGCAGGTGTTCAAGGCAGGCTCCAGACGGCAAAGCAGTCCTTGCAGGTATAACAGCAGGTGTGGTAGAGTGCACACCAGGTCACAGCAGCAGACAGTCCCCTGAGAGTCCCTCCTCAGGTCAGGTAGTGAACTGAAGAGTGGTTCTGAGAGCCCTATTTTTATACTGGTGACCTGCTCCTAGATGGTAGGAGAAGTTTCCAGAAAGGTTCTTTGAAGTTCCAGGAGTTTCCTGCCTTCCCTGCTCTGGCTCCTAGCTGTCTGCACTCACAGTACAGGTTTGTTAAGCCTATTGTATAGTGCAGAGCACAGCCTATTCAGGTGAAAGTGGGGCTGTGCTTAGCTCTACCCTCCCATCAAGCCAGTTAATGGGCCATTCAGGCTCAGCTACCCCACTATTGTGTGGCTGTGTGGGGTGAATTAAAAAAATGTCAACTGTCAGTTACACTCAGTCACATGACCTGAGGCAAGCTGCAGGCACAGATGGCTAAGGGCAGGAAAATGCCAAATTTTTAAAAGTAGCATTTTTAAACTTGTAATGATAAATTATACTTTACCAATTAGGAGGGCTTATGATTATACGTTCATAGGTGCCAAACATGCCATATCCCATTTAGCAATAACAGCATATTCAAAGTAACAAGGAATACCCATTGTTCTCCTATTGGAAGGGTAGGCCTCATGGTAGTGAAAATTTTATTTGGGAGTTTTTCACTACCAGAACTTGTAAAATTAGGAGGGCTTATGATTAAAATTCATGGGTACCAAACATGCCATATCCCATTTAGCAATCACAGCATATTCAAAGTAACAAAGAATACCCTTTGTTCTCCTATGGGAAAGGTAGGCCTCATGGTAGTGAAAAATTGATTTGGGAGTTTTTCACTACCAGAACTTGTAAAACTTCCAAGTACATGTTCTACCTTTTAATGACACAGCACCCTGTTCTATGGACTACCTAGGGCCTACCTTATGGGTGGCATATGTAATGAAAGGGGAATTTAAGGCTTAGCAAGGGGTTTTAAATGTCAAGTTGACATGGCAGTGGGACACTGCATTCACACTGTAATGGCATGCCTTGAACATATTTTAAGGAGCTACTTAAATGGGAGTCACAATAAGTGATGCAGGCCCACTGGTAGCATTTAATTTACAGGCCCCTGGGTATATAGTAGACCACTCCACGAGGGACATACAAATAAATTACATATGGCAGTCAGGTATATGCCATTAACCCATGTTTAGGGGAGTGAACACAAGCACTTTAGCACTGGTTAGCAGTGTTAAAGTGCACTAAGTCTTAAGGACAACAAGCAACAAATCCAGCAAAAAGTAAGAGGAGGAAGGCAGAGTTTGGGGGTGACCCTGTAGAGAGGGCCATTTCTAACATTTTTCAAACTCCAATGCAAGATCTGCCTCTCTGAACCTACTGGCCGCCTACTCTTAATGATTGGCAGATCACACTTTGTGCATTTATGTACTTTATGGAATCACACCCTCACTCCTCAGCCTCCTCCTCCCCCTCCCAACACAGCCCTCTTCTCCAGTACACTTCCCCTGCTTTTCTCACCTACCACAGAAGGCCAACTCTAGCTGTGCTTCGGGAAAGCAGCAATTTCCCTGGGCCTCACTTTCACTCCCTGGGGTTTGGGATTATTTGTTGTGGGGAGAGAAATCGCGCAACACACTAAGCTTCCCCATGCTGGCCCATTGTCATTCTGTATATGAGAATGAGCTGGCTGGCTTTGTGAGCATGGTCAGATTGTCTCTGTGAACACCTAACCTAAAGCTGCAACAGCTTTTTGGGTTGTGTCAAGCCAGCTCAAACAAGGAGCCCAATTTAACCACAATAATAAAACAACTCGCCTTTCTAGCAGGCCTATTGGTCAACTGTAGATTCTCAGCTTTTCCTATGTGAGCCTATCTCCGTTCCCTGGACCTCACAGCACTTAGGTCTTGCACGATAGCCTACTGTCTGTTATCACTTTGCAGAACACTTTGAACAAACAGAGACACCAAAAGACGTTTGTTGGGTATTGAGGGACCATTAATCACAGAACACATGTTTTGTGTTTCATTCCATAATGACTGTCTCTAAATTACTCCCTTTCAGATATCTAGGTAGTCTGGATAAGGTGCTAATTGGGTATGATTAATGTAACATACTGTACTTGAGTTCCAATACATTAATCATCTCCTGAGATAAGCTCTGACTGCTCCCTATTACCACCTTTGGAGAGACGTGTTTCCATAAAGGAATAACTTATCCAAATGAAATGAAATAGTCGTAAGTTCTAAACCAGCAATAGTAAACAACGGTATTTGCCACAGACGCTGCCAATCAATCATCTGTTGACCCTAATCCAAAGTAAAGGTCGCATATTATACTTCTGCCTTCTTCCTATTACATAAAAATTAAAGTGGAAGTTTTGAGAAAAAGGCAGTAAGGAGATGTCAGAAGAAGTTAAGAAGTTTTGAGCCTACTGAAGGTTTTGAAAGAAGAGGAATGACCACAGTATTTTTAGTTTCCTACATTGATAGGAACTGAGGCAAGCATGATATTGCAAAGGGAAGTCAGCGCAGGAGCTATGGTCTCAAGATCTCTGGTCAGGGCATGAGCAGAAAAAGGTACTACTGGGAGAAGATTTCATAGAAAGGTTAAAAGGAGTAGAGTGGCCTTTCTTTCATAGTGTGATGGTGCGCTTTGGACTGGGCCAGGGGTTCATTTCCTGGACTAAGTTGCTATATACCAGAGTTAGAACAGGGCATACAATGTCAGGCAGCTATAAAATTGAGAGGGGCACCCGCCAGGGTAGCCCCCTATAACACCTGCTATTCTCACTGGCAAGGGAGCCTCTAGTGTGCATGTCCAGAACCTGAGATATCTAACGAGGCCTCACGGTGTGCAACCGGACACATCATATAGCATTCTATGTAGACAACCTTTTCCTTTTCTTACAAGGGACTGGGTAGGAACAGGAGGAGGCCCGGGTCCTACTGAACTGCTTTGGTAATTTATCTGGCCTCCAAATTAATTGGCATAAATCCTATTTGTTTCACGTGCGGTCCACTGGCCTACCTCCGGAAGGTTTGGAGACCTTACAATGGGAACCCTGTTGTCTACCTCCTTAGGGGTCCACATTTATCATAATACCTTGGACCTTCTTGAGGGAAATATGGATAGGGCTGTTCAAACTTAAAGGGCTAGTACTGAGTTCTGACGGATGCTTCCATTATCAGTGATGCTGCTGACAATGATTGCTGCCTCCTGTATCTTTTTGGGACTTTGTGTGGGTACCCTGGGCATACTTTCGGGACATAGATTCAATAATTATACGCTGGTCATCGTAGAGTACCTTTGTCCACCCTCCAGAGGGCAGCATTGGAAGCAGGCCTAGCAGCCCCGGAAATTGAGTCCTATTACCTGGAATACTTTTGCAGTGGCTGACGCAGTTGGTGGCAGGCAGGCTTACTGAGGGTAAAGAGGTGCCCCCTTCAGCTCCGAACCTTCAGCAGCTGGCATGACTGATACTACGAATTCCAAAACTCGAGGCCACTGATAATCGTGAAACCCAGGTTATGTGGCATTGCTGGACCAGGAGCCAGAAGAGGGCGCAAACCCCCCCCTTTACCTCACTCCCTGGACCTTCCGCTGAGGTTTCGTCATGAGTTGCCACATGGAGGGGACTGATGTGGAGGGGAGGAGTGAGAGGGGGCGACGGCGGCGGGGGCCCTGTTTGAGTCTGATGTGCTCCTCCCTTTTGAGGAGTTCAGCCAACAATACAACCTACCTCAAAGGCACTTCCTCCTTCATGGAGAAGTCGCCATGGTCATCCGCAAACACTGGAAACAGCATCTTGCGGAGCCAGTACAGTCAGCAAGCTGCCAATATGTGGTGACCGTCTCATGAACTTTCAAGCGGTTTCTTACATATACTGCAGACTGAATAGTGACACTGATCAGCCTCTGTTGATACTGAAAACCCATTGGGAGGAGGACTTAGGCACAGACATTGCAGATAAGGAATGGGAATACATACTAGTGTATATGGCTCGGGCTACCATAAATGCCAAGTTTAGACTCATTCATTTTTATGTCCTCCATGGGGCAAACCTCACCCCTGGCAGAATCAATCCATACTTCACAACCACAGAAGTGAAGTGTCCCCGCTGTGTTGAGGTGGGAGATGAGTTCATTCATATGTTCTGGGTATGTCCTCAACTGACAGACGTTTATGAAGCAATCACTAGCAAGTTGGCCAAGCTAACTGAAAGGGCCATTTCCTGCACTCCAATTTATTGCCTTCTGCATAAATTTCCCCATACAGCTAAAACTAAAGTTACCAGTAAATGCCTGGAGTTTGTCCTGGCGAAATGGGAGATAGTCCAGAACTGCAAGAGTCCTTGAGGACCCAGAGTAGGAACATGGCGAAAGGAACTAGGAACTCATTAGATGGGCATCTACCAAACGTATAATAAGAATTCGGGATGCCAGGAAGGTCTGGGGACATTGGATGCAGCCAGGGCTTGGGAAGCATTAGTGGATTTATTACAATATCCTGAGCCTACAACACCTGAGGAGAACTAATTCCATTGGTCTTTTCTTTTATGAATAATTTTATTAGGAGACCCCAACAGACAGGCTACAGGAGCTGCGGGTTCCCCACTAGATAGGTTCCTTTATGAGACTGTACATCTGATGAGTATAAAATATATAGCTCTCCTACACAAGGCCATGCATAGGAGACTCTCCAAAGACCGTTTGGAACACACACACAATTAGTTGGGGAGAGGGGGAGGGTAGATACCACTGTGAACATTACAGGCTGGATTATGACTATCATGGTTGCAGTTTACTATCGCTTTGAGCTGAGGCTTATGTGACATTGATTATATTTTGTTGGCATGTCCAACCTGACTTGGATTCCTATATTGGCTGCCTCATTGAATGATGTTAGGATGTTTATGATGGAAACCCAATAAAATGTCTTACCAAAAAAAGGCCAAAATGTGTAGTACAGTACACAGAAAGCAGATTGCAATTCCACAGACACCTCGAGGATGACTCAAGAGCACAACCCTTTGTGAAGGATGACACACGCATCTTAAAACTAAGACAATTGTTTTCTAATGTTCTACATGAAAAATAAAGAGATATGGAATTTCAAACTTTAAGGCTCAACGCACTAGCACCACAAACCTTTTCGAAGACATTTTATTTCTTTTCAGACTCATATTTTTTGCAGATCCTGCCCACCTACATCCATGTTTTCCCCCCATGCTGTACTTTTCACTTCATCTCTCGCCCAGTCTACTACCTACTCTTGCTGGTTCAGCCATTCTTATATCCTCTTCACCACTGCATTATCTCCTCTTCCCCTCCCATCGCTCCCCAATCATCTTGCCTTCTATTTATGATTCTGCCACTCTTACATTCTTCTTTCTCCTCTAGTCTTTACCTCTCATCTTTCCACCCATTGTCTCAACTTTTCTTGCTGGTCTTGCCCCTGTTGCATCCATGCCTCCATCCCTTTCCTACTCTTCAGCTCTCAACTCCCTAACCAGCCTTTTATCTTCTGGGCTGGTTCTGCCATCCTAAATCCACCTATCCCTTTTCCCACTCCCCTTTCTTTTTGTCGTCTCTCATGGGCCTACCCCTATTACATCGACTTACCGTCTTCTGTCTCTCCTTTTACTTTCTGATTCCGCTTCTCTTAAATTGACCGTTACCTCCCTGATCTAGTCTTCCTCTGTCACCAAGCCTTCAACTTGCTTTTGCTGTTTCTTTCCATCAAGGATCCACCTCGCCCCTACTCTCTCTCCCCCAACACCCTCTTACCATCTCTTGATTGTTCTTCCCTCTTCCATCCACATCTCAACACTGTCTCTGCCTCTAATTTGCTTATGTTTCTTGCTGTTTTTGGCTCACCCTCCCTCTCTTTCTCGTGTCTTAGTGGCTTCTACAGGCAATGGCTTGCCCCAGGAGTGCGTGGTGAGTAAAGATCGTGTTGCAGTTTGTTTATTTAAAATGGTTATTCTCTATTGTGCTGTATCTTTACAAAAACACAGTTTTGTTGTGTTTTATTTTTTTACAAAGTCGGGGGTCTCCTCCCCTTGCTTTCTTGGGCTCCCTTGGTAGTTCCACTCATCCCTCTTCCCTGGTTGGGGGGCTTCCTCCTCCCCCTGTAACTCCGGCTGATGAAAATTAAACTAAAGGCTTCTTTTAACCAAGGCTCTGGCTGAGGCCAGTCTCTCTGGCTGCTCTGGGTTGTGTTTTCCTCAGCACCCTCCTCTCCCCTCCCCTCTGGTGCCTCCTATTGTGGGAGCCCCCCAACCCCCGCAGCTCCGCCAGGCATGACTTGCGCTCAGCAGCAGAGTAGGGCTCTAGACAGTGCTGCCAAGCGTCACTCCTTGTTCAATGAACTCTATGCAGCCGGGCTTTGCTCGGGACTGCTGCTTGTGCAGTGGGCCCCAGGCTGTGTGACCATGGACCTCACTTGGCGTGGCAGCAAAAGAAGGAGAAAAGCGCATGTGTTTTTTTTACTGACCCTTGATATAGTAGTGCCGTTACTACAAGACATGGATATATAAAAATCACTGCTGGTAAAGAAGGCCATTACATTTATTTCATTAGTTTCATTTGTTTTGCACGTTCTTTTATGTTTTTGCATTATTTCTGATTTCAAAAGTATGTTATTTGCCGCAGGTATTGTAACACTGCGCATGACTTTTAATAAGCTTGAATTGGTAATAAAGCAACATTCTACCCAGTAGGACTAGAGTGGTAACGTTTGTTTATTTAATATTTAAAGTGCTATTTATTTTTGGAAGCTGCTTTTAGGAGTGCAGCACTATAAAACATTACACGTATCTTCATCTTGCCAGCGGCTATAAAATAGTGAACATATTGTCATGTTGCTGTCGGTAAAACCGATCACCTGTTGCAAACCGGCCCCTGCTCGTGCAACGTGACCAGTTAACGTGCGATGGCCGGCGCGGTTAGTTACTGTAGCTCTGATTATCAGCGTGTTATTTATAGTGATGTCACGTTTCATAGGTTGTTTCTACCAGTGCAGCTCTTTTAGAAAGTGAGCACACATTCATCTCGCCGCTAGCTGTAAAAGTATGCAAATAGGAGAGACTTGATTCAAAAGTGCAGCGCTTAGAAACTAACATTACCTCTTCCCTGATGATACGCACTTCCGGCTGAGATGTAGCCCCGACAGAGGTAATGAAAAGACAAGCCGGGGTCAGGATGGTATCCTGTATTTATAAATAAATATCATGTTGAAAACTCTTTCCAATATGAGTTTCACATATTTGCGTTGGTCCCTTCTCAGTGCACAGAACATGCGTGTTTGCGCCATGGATGGGCAGAGTATAAACCGCTAGTTACTGCTAATACTGTGCGCGGGAAGCGCAGAGGTCATTACGAGCACTAGAAGTCCTTAGTCACTAGTGACTAGTTCAGTGCCCAACGCACGAGGGTAAATGCAACAACTCCCGATGTTGATTAAAAACATAGAGCTCAGGGAAGACCTCCTGCGAGGGAGGAACACCTTAGGACCATTACAACATAACATCCTTTATGCAACAGAATGCATGGATGGTCACTGGATATTAACTGAGAGCAGCCATGTATGTTGAGTCTTTTAGTTCACGTGCAATGCTCACTGAAGGCTCCAATTCACTGGGTGACAGTGCCCTTTGATTCGTCAGTCGCCGAAAGCTATGACTCTATAGTATGTCAAGCCTGTCACTTCTCGAGCTCTGTGATTCCATTTGATCACTGTGTACCACATTGCTATGAGGCTTTAAGTTAGTGCTTTTTTTGCACGTTTTTATATCCCGTGAATTTGGTTTGTGGCCATTGGAACGCTTTATATGAGCACCAGTTACATTACACAAGTTTACTTTTTTTTTTTTACTAGAGTAAGTCATTTGCCCAAAATATGTGATGCTGAGCTAATGTCTGTAATCGAACCTGGTTCTTCAGTTCCAAAATTAGCCACTTCATTCTCTAAGTTGACAAAAGTTGTAAGTCTCTCTCTAGCTTTTGTTTGGATTTGTTTGATGCAATGCTCTTTATTTTCTAAACTGTTCTGTGTTGCTCAGGGCAGTAAAGCTTGTCAGAGCGTATGAATGACAATGCGCTGTAAGACAAAATTAATTATCTTTGAACCATTTATTGGACCAATGTAAGTGGTATGCAGAGATGCCTTACTTTGACAAAACATTTTTGCCCATAACTCAGCCTGTGGTGGTCCTAGGACAATGGGGCCAGCACCTGCGTTCAACACGACGTGGTCTTTCTGGGTCCCCGCACTATGTTAGTGGGGACCCCAAAATAATAACCCATCCCACCATTCAGTGTCTTTTTAAGCACTCCTGGCTGGAAGTTTTGTATTACAGCTGAGAGTAGTTTGTGATTTAAGCCTTGTTCGTAATATCATTACCATAGGCTTGCTACTCCTGAATATGCGTAATGCACTACACACTCTAGGGACTAAATATATGGTTATACTGCCTTACTTTCACCTCTTTTTTTCATAAGGTAAAGCGTTTTTAGGGGCTAACAATATGGTCTTATGATCATGTTTCTTACAAATGATATTTTTGTTATGGTGTTTTGAGCATTACAGTCTGAGGCCAAAAGTTTATTTCTGATAAAGGTTTATATCATAATTGTATATGTTTTAATAATCTCTACTTATTATAATTATAAGCATGATTCAGGCAACTTAACATCCTTATTACACTATGACTGTTTGCGCATTCTTGATATGTTGGGTGACCCTCCTAGTTTATTTCTCCTCTGTGGCTGTTGTGTCTTTTTTGGGGAATTGTGTTGGCCACCAAGCACCTCTGATGGCGGGGTAGTGAAAGTGGTATTCTATTGGAATTAGCATGGCAGCTTTAAATTAGGATGCTAAACAGAAACATTTTCCTTTTTTGCTGCAGATGGAGGAGGAAGGTAAATGGAAGTGCTTTAGTTATCTGCAGGGGCACTGGAATCATATGGCAGGAAGAGACAAAATTATGAGGCCGTGTTGACCAATTGATGTGGCAAGAAAAGTCCAGTTGTGAATTCACAATGCCAATAGCTCTAACTCAAGCATATGCAAGACCTATTGCATTGCAAATGCTTGTTATGTAGGTAATCTGGATCGTTTCATCAAGTGAGTGTGAGAAAGTAGCCCCTTTCTAGCCTTGTTACCCCCACTTTTGGCCTGTTTGTGAGTATATGTCAGGGTGTTTTCACTGTCTCACTGGGATCCTGCTAGCCAGGACCCAGTGTTCATAGTGAAAACCCCATGTTGTCAGTATGTTTGTTATGTGTCACTGGGACACTGCTAACCAGAACCTCAGTGGTTATGCTCTCTCTGCTTTCCAAATTTGTCACTAACAGGCTAGTGACTAAATTTACCAATTCACATTGGCATACTGGTACACCCATATAATTCCCTAGTATATGGTACAGAGGTACCCAGGGTATTAGGGTTCCGGGAGATCTCTATGGGCTGCAGCATTTCTTTTGCCACCCATAGGGAGATCTGACAATTCTTACACAGGCCTGCCAGTGCAGCCTGAGTGAAATAACGTCCACGTTATTTCACAGCCATTTACCACTGCACTTAAGTAACTTATAAGTCACCTATATGTCTAAGCTTCACCTGGTGAAGGTTGGGTGCAAAGTTACTTAGTGTGTGGGCACCCTGGCACTAGCCAAGGTGTCCCCACATCGTTCAGGGCAAATTCCCCGGACTTTGTGAGTGCGGGGACACCATTACACGCGTGCACTATACATAGGTCACTACCTATGTATAGCGTCACAATGGTAACTCCAAACATGGCCGTGTAACATGTCTAAGATCATGGAATTGGGGGGGACAATTCCATGATCCCCCGGGTCTCTAGCACAGAACATGGGTACTGCCAAACCACCTTTTCAGGGTTTGCAGTGCAGCTGCTGCTGCTGCCAACCCCTCAGACAGGTTTCTGCCCCCCTGGGGTCCAGGCAGCCCTGGCCCAGGAAGGCAGAACAAAGGATTTCCTCTGAGAGAGGGTGTTGCACCCTCTCCCTTTGGAAATAGGTGTGATGGGCTGGGGAGGGGTAGCCTCCCCCAGCCTCTGGAAATGCTTTGATGGGCACAGATGGTGCCCATCTCTGCATAAGCCAGTCTACACCGGTTCAGGGATCCCCCAGCCCTGCTCTGGCGCGAAACTGGACAAAGGAAAGGGGAGTGACCACTCCCCTGACCTGCACCTCCCAGGGGAGGTGCCCAGAGCTCCTCAAGTGTGTCCCAGACCTCTGCCATCTTGGATTTAGAGGTGCTGGGGACACACTGGACTGCTCTGAGTGGCCAGTGCCAGCAGGTGACGTCAGAGACTCCTTCTGATAGGCTCTTACCTCTCTTGGTAGCCAATCCTCCTTCCTTAGTAGCCAAACCTCCTTTTCTGGCTATTTAGGGTCTCTGCTTTGGAGAATTCTTCAGATAGCGAATGCAAGAGCTCACCAGAGTTCCTCTGCATCTCCCTCTTCACCTTCTGCCAAAGGATCGACCGCTGGCTGCTCAGGACGCCTGCAAAACCGCAACAAAGTAGCAAGACGACTACTAGCAACCTTGTATCGCTTCATCCTGCCGGCTTTCTCGACTGTTTCCAGGTGGTGCATGCTCTGGGGGTAGCCTGCCTCCTCTCTGCACCAGGAGCTCTGAAGAAATCTCCCGTGGGTGGACAGAATCTTCCCCCTGCAACCGCAGGCACCAAAATACTGCATCACTGGTCCTCTGGGTCCCCTCTCAGCATGACGAGCGTGGTCCCTGGAACTCAGCAACTCTGTCCAAGTGACTCCCACAGTCCAGTGACTCTTCAGTCCAAGTTTGGTGGAGGTAAGTCCTTGCCTCCCCACGCTAGACGATAATTTTAGTTTGTGTACATATATCTTGTGTATATATCTTATCCTCATACTGAGGGTACTCACTGAGATACTTTTGGCATATTGTCATAAAAATAAAGTACCTTTATTTTTAGTACTTCTGTGTATTGTGTTTTCTTATGATATTGTGCATATGAGACCACTGGTATAGTAGGAGCTTTACATGTCTCCTAGTTCAGCCTAAGCTGCTTCGCCATAGCTACCTTCTATCAGCCCAAGCTGCTAGAAACACCTCTTCTACACTAATAAGGGATAACTGGACCTGGCACAAGGTGTAAGTACCTCTGCTACCCACTACAAGCCAGGCCAGCCTCCTACAGTGAGGTCCTGATCCAGTCTTCTATTAGCGAAATAAATACCTCAGGGTGTATTACCAGTCTCTGGTTTAGAGGAAGCAAGGGAGTCCAACCATGTGGTGTTATTCGATTTAGACCATCTACGACTCATGCTCATGGATCTCTTGCTATTTTGAGTAAATGATACACTGTCCAGAGTGAACAAGATCAAAGCATGATCAGTCCAGGTCATTGGGTGAGGTTTCTCCAATTTTATATTGGGCCATTACTAAAAACTGGATCTAAAAGATGTCATTTTTCATGTGTGCATCCTACTACTCTTTGAGTGAGCTGAAAACTAAGTCATGGAGAATACTAGCGACCATAGTATTCTGGGCATCAGCAAAGTGCACATTAAAATCCCTGAGAAGGGTAAAGTTTTTTTTTTTTGCCAAACTTGATACCATTTCAGGTAGGGATTCCGTAAACTTGGTTTATGGGCCAGGAGGTCTATATACTAATAATCCTGAAAAGGAGTCTGTATGAGACAGATTTATGGAGAAGGAGACATTTTCACAATCTGGAATGTACATTGATGTATGCACGCATTTTTATACGTCTTTTAAAATGATGGCAATGTCCTGCCCCTTTTAGGTACCCGGTCGTTCCTACATATGTAATAGCCTGGTGGCAGCGCTTGATTGATATTTGGTATGGAGCTATTATGTAGCCAATTTTCTGTTAAAAAGAGGACTTCCAGCTGTTCATCCTCTATCAAAGTGTGCATCTTAATTTTGTGTCGGGCAGTGATCCACAATTAATGAGTGCACACTTCCAACTTTTTGGTCCCGGCTTTTTCAATCTAGGTTCCTAGAACTGCCTGTTGCAAAACCACAGGAGGGACAGTGGAGGTCCTCCTTTTCTGGCCATAATAGATGGCATGGGTGTGTCAGATCTGTGGACCTAAGTATTTAGTAAAATTGCCCCGAGTAACTTACTTTCACTGAGGGAGTTCAGGCATGTTTCTTGGCCCTTGATTCAGTTTCTGGCATCGACGGGTGGAGATGAGCTTGCCTTTGGCACGCCAGCGGTGCATGTCCGCTGCACGCCCAGATCCTGGCTGCCATTTAAGGCTGAGAAATAACTAGAACACCGACCTCACATGCAACTCTATTGTCGGTCAAAGCAAAAGTGCAGTGCCACCTATATGGCCTGATTCCCCTTCCCCCAATTCACCTAATCAAAAATTCCCCCTTACATTTTTAAAGTAATCACGGCAAGATTTAAAACAATTTAAAAGTTTCAACACCACATAAAATCAGCATAAAACGAGTAAAAACGCAGACCTGTGCTTGACACACCTAAAAGCAGTGACTTAACGGCGTTCTCCACCCTTGGCTCACAAAGGTGATTTTGTCCACTCTCTCAGAGGTATAAGAACATTCCTGGACTGTTCACTGCCCAAGTAACATCAGTTTTACACGAAATTGACTCAGAAGCATTGTCTTATGTTGATCACACCTTTCTGACGGATGATGACTTAAACAAACACTTACCGCAAGTAGATCACATAGTTTTGGGATTTGCTAAATACAACTAAAATTACATTTTCAAAACTCAAAAATTGCTTTGCTTAGAGTCCTGGTTCTCTGATACAAATTGTCCAATGAAGGCAAAAGCCTTGCCATTCACTTGCTAGAAAAGTGTCCTCTTTTACAACCATCAAACACCATAAATAAACTAAAGTCATTGTTAGGCTTTCTAAATTTTGGTACAACATACTTACCAGACTATGCACAGTGGATTAAACCATTATATGATTTAATTTGTCCAGATTTTTCCAGTACACATTGGACATCTGAACACACAGAAATACTCAGATCATTGCAGACTGACTTGCTAGCATCTAGACACTTACACACTCATGTCAACACAACAAATCTAGTGATACTCTTCATTCCTGGTTCCACTGGCTACACCCATGTCACTTTAAATGACGGTGACACAGTGCCTAGTGCATATAAATCAAATCTATACTAATGTGTGTTGCATCCACTAAAAAAATATTGTCTGCAATTGTTAGAAATGGTGTTTCTGGCTGTCAGAGTATGCACCCTGTACAAGAAGGAACCACTTCTCTAGTTAGGGTAAGCTAGATACACACTTAGGGATAACCTGTGCTTACCCTCTGGAAGCTTGGCACAGGGTGGACGGGCTTATCTAAAGAGGCAGTATGTAAAGTATCTGTGCAACACACACACACAGTAACACAATGTAACACAATGAAAGCAGCACACAAAGACTCCACACAGGTTTAGAAAATTAAAAAAGAGTTATCTGAGTAAAACAAGACCAAAACAACAAAAACCCAATCAGTAGAAGTAGGAATATTAATTTTTAAAGAATAAACTAAGAATAGTGCTTAGAAGTCAATAAAGCTAAAAGGTTACTTGAGGTCGCGATAGAGCGGGGTAAATCCAAAGTTCAGGCCAACCGCAATGGAGAGCAAAGCCAGCCGAAAGAGTACTTTTGATGGAGCAAGCGTCGTCTTCGAAGACTTGATGTGTCAGTTCTGATCCTTGCAGTCAGGTAGATGTGTCATTGTCGAGCCTCGCAGCGATGTCCTTGGACAGTGCTGCGTCGAACCTTGCAGGCGGGTCCGGCATCACCGTCGATGGGCACTGCATCGGTTCTGGGGACACAACGGCCTTGATGTGTCGATTTTTGCATAAAAACAGCTGCAAAACCCACTTCTGAGGCCCAGGACTAGGATGGCATATCAGGCAAGGGTAGTACTCACAGATGGCAGAGTCCAGCAGCTGGAACAAAATTGCAAGCAATCTTTGATGTCCCTGAGACTGCAGGAGAACAGGGGACAAGTCTGCAAGCCCTTGGATTCACTCTGGATTCAAATGAGATGTGTCCAGTCCTTGTCCTCAGCAGGGCAGAGATCAGCAGGCAGCAGGAGCAGCTCAGCAAATCAATGAAGCAGTTCCTCAGAGCAATCTGTCAAGCAGAGTGGCAATCCTTGTAGCACAGCAGTCCTTACTCCTGGCAGAGTTCTTCATAGCTCTGTTAGTGATCTCATTTGGTGGGGTCAGGGCCCCAGTACTTACACCCAAATGTGCCTTTGAAGTGGGGGTGGATTCAAAGTAGCTCCCTGAAGTACTTAGGTCCCCCTTTCATCCCAGCCCTGGCTCCAGACTATCAGTAGGGGATAATCAACCCTTCGTGTGTTGATAGGCACTCCTTATTCAAGTGTAAGTGTGAGCTCCCCTCTACCATTCCTGCCCAGAAAGAGCCATCAGAATGCAGAAGAATGCAGATGAGTGCTCAGACACACCTAACTTTCCTGTGTTTGTGGCTATCTAGAGGGGATGCACAAAGTGTAGCTGTCATCCACCCCAGACGCGTATTGGAGACAGGCTGCTAGGCGCACAGAGCAGCAAGAGCACAGAAATGCCCACTTTCTAAAAGTCGCATTTCTAAAATAGTAATGTTAAATCCAGCTTTACCAGTAAAGAGGACTTATCCTCACCATTCCAAAGAAATGAAACATGCTGTAGCTACTCCTTTCTGATCAGGAATTACAACTTAAAAGTGTATTAAGGAATTCCCAGTGCTGGCCTATGAGAGGAGTAGGCCTCACAGCAGTGAAAAATGACTGGCAGTTTTTCAGTACCATAGCACCTTGCCCTATGGGCTAACTAGGGCCAACCTTATGGGTGACATATGTAATAAAAGGATAGTTTAAGGGTTGGCAAGGGGTTTTAAATGCCAAGTCGAAGTGGCAGTGAAACTGCACACACAGGCTCTGTAATGGCAGGCCTGAGACATGTTTAAGGACTACTGAAGTGAGTGGCACAATCAGGGCTGTGGGTCCACTAGTAGCGTTTAATTTATAGGCCTTGAGTGTATGATATACCACTTTACAAGGGACTTGTAAATTAAATATGACAATTGTATATACACCAATGTTACCATGTTTAGGGGAGAAGCACATGCACTTTAGCACTGGTTAGCAGTGGTACAGTGCATAGAGTCCTAAGGCCATCAAAAAGATACAGCAAAAATGTGAAACAAAAAGGTTGGGGAAAGACCATCCTAGGGCTGACAGGCCTAACAGCATTTCAGATGGCTGACATAAAGGAAAGACCATTGACTTAGGGGAAACGCATTATTGTTGTAACTTCAGTCTCAGCCATAGAGGTCTTTACTAAGGCAACCGTTCCAAACGTGAAAGTCTTACATCCAAGATTGATATAGTGGGCCACTTCATTGACACCTACTGATGTAGCTTATGTCTTTGACCCAACTTTGCAGACTCAAAAATTGCTTCAATGCGAACAAGAATAGCTTGCGCCAAGTGACATTTTGCCTCTTGAACAGTATGATTATATCATCTATATTGATGGTTCAGAGCAACCTGCGATAGGCACCAAGCAACACTACTCTGCTGCTTGTGTGGCAGTATGTGGTGCCAACAAAGATGGAGAATTCCAGCCAATAAAAATATTCACACTGTCCCTAGGGGATTGCGCTGCCAGTTGTCTGAATTAAAAAGCACTGATCCTGACACTATAGAAAACAGGTCCTGAATTCCCCGCACTCATAGTGTGTGATTTGTGTTAATGTGTCAAGTCATATAATGAAAACTACTTTCATTATGGGCACCTGAATTGATTCAGTGACTCCAAAGGGAAAACTATCAGGCATAAATTGGTTTGGGGAAAGGTTTCACATCTCAAAGATTGTCTGCCATGGGATCATATGGGGAAACACCCAGAAGAACAAGTCCGGAACCACGAGGTTGTGAAAAACGAAAGCGAAACAACGCTTTCGCTTTCCACGACTCCCTGGTTTTGGTACCTTAACCACGCATGTCTGAACAACGTACATGGGTGGTTAAGGTACAGAAGGGAGTCGGAGTGGACGCGGTGAAGGAGGAGGTAAGTTGGGCTGGGACTGGGCCTGTTTTGGGAGGGGTTGGGGGTGATTAGGGCTTGGGGGGGACAGGGTTTAGGTTTTAGGGGCGGGGTGGGGACTCGGGGTATTTTTAGTTTTTGGGGTGGGGGCTGGGGGTGATTAGGGTTTGGGGGGGGGGGTCAGGGTTTAGGTTTAAGGGGTGGGTTGGGGGGCTGGGGTGGAAGCATCCTGGGTCGTGCATGCTGATTGGTAATGCCTTTACCAGGAATGCGTTTACAATGGTAAAATCGTTGTAAATGCATTCGTGGTAAAGGCATTAGTGTTTAGAACGAGGTCGTTGTTCTGACCTCGTTGTTGAGCCACGGGTGGTTTAGGCACCCGTGGTTCCGACATATAACCGATCATATGATTCATACATTGAGACATCAACATGTTGGGATACCTGTTGAAGGGAATTCACTGGCTGATGAAGCTGTAAAAGCAGCAATTCAGACTGCTATAGTAGCCGCTATTACTCATTTTCATATGAGGGTGGATAAAGACATCATGGCTGTAGACACTGCTTCACACAGTGGCACACCTTTAACTAAATAATATCCATAAAAATACTCCTATCTGCTGAGAGCCTTAAAACATTTCCTTTGCCTGCATTCCTGAGTTTGGTGACAGGGTGACACCCAACCAGGACTGCAGGTTAGAGCTAATAATAGCTGCACATGAGGGTTTGGCATCTGCACATGCTGGTGTGGTGGCAACGGGGTGGCCAAGATGGCCCAGTGAATGGACGCCTCACGCTGAGGCTCCTTGTTCATGTGTGGTTAGCCAATGACATCCTGCGATAAAGACAGCACTAGCTGACCTGAAAGACGCATCGGTGGTCCTTCGGCAGTGGAGGATACCTTGGACTCTTTCTGTGGTATCTCGGTGAATGTACGGGAGCTTAAGACAGGCACCACCGCTGCAGCCTACCTGTATCAGGAAGCACCCGTGACATCACCGAGGTCTAATATGGGCTCTGCCGCATGGCTCGACCTTGACTCAGCCTGTAATCCTGCGAGGTGCCTTTATGGCTTGCCACAGCAGGGAGGGAGTGATTCTGAACCCGGGCCTGCTACACAGCCTGAACTGCGGCACCTGTAGACCACTGGCTCTCCCTAGCTGTAAGGCGCCCCAATGCTAGTCATGTCATCCAGAGAAGACAGGGCCAGCGGACACCGCCTGCACCGCTCGTTGCACTGTGGCTCTGGTGAGCAGTACACTCCATAATTTCCTCAGGCAAGTAGCATTCACACCACCACCCCCACCCCACACAGTGACAGGGTTACAAAATTTAAACCTTTGGGGGCAGATTCCAGCAGGTAATTACTTCCATAAAGCCACAGTATTGGTGGCTGCCTATCCCCACCCATTACTAATGAACAGAGTCTACAGGGTACGTGGACTATGAGTTCCAGGTATTGGCTTTGAATCCCGGGGGTACATGATGGAGCGAGGTGCCCTAGGTACCCAGGACCTCCTCAGGACATTATATCGCACGACGCGCCCTGTGGTGCCACATAACAGCCTCTCTCCTGTACCTGCCATAACAATCCAGGTCCCAAGAGTGCCTCCCTCGTGTATCTGGCCCACGGGCTGTCACCAGTACCCTGCAGCCACCTGAGGGGGGTTGCGTTTTCCAGTTGTCTTGCTGATTCCTAGTCCATTGTATGATGGGGAGGCCCCACGGGCCAGCTACCAACCTCCTAACTGTGGTTTCATCTATTGTTATCAGGACATGGAAAGTCTAGACTTGTCGTATCCAGCGTCCTCAATCTGCTTCCTCCGTCTAATGCCACCACACATCATGGATGAGGTGTTCATGACATTGCCATGTAGGTGAGGTGACCACTGACCCACATGAATCAAGCAACATTTGCCCTGCTGTGGAGAGAGCAGAGGAGTGCAACTGTGGCAAATGCTACTCTGGTCCTTGACTAGATCCTCTGGGTATACAGGAGCGCATTCCGTTGAGCACCCAAAGACCTCTAAGCCTCTGCCCCAGAAATCGATTATGGCCATGTTATCAGCCACCCAATCTCCAGTGGACCTAATTCGACAGCTGAAAAGCACATTAGAGAAGCACACAAGCATGTTTGACAAAATCTTAGAGGCTAGCCAGGACTCTAAACTGCCATGGAAGCCCAAGTGGGAGCGATACAAGTTGAAACAGGTCTCCTGCGAGCAGACCACAGCAAATTGACTGAACGTGTGGACGAGATCAAATCAGCTTTAACCATACTTCTGCCCTCCATGGTGACTATGCAGGACCAACTAAAGGCACTACCATCAGAAGTCTGATATCTTAAGACGAGGGCTGAAGATGCAGAGGGACACTCTAGACATAAGAATATATGCTTACTGGGCTTTCCTGAGGGCTCCGAAGGCTCAAACACTGAAGTTTTCCTGTAGGAATGGCTAACGATGGCGGCCCTGGCTGCCAAGGTTCCGAAATTCTTCTCTATCTAGAGGGCACATAGGATCCCAGGCTGCTCTCCCCCTCTAGGGGATTTGCCACGTCCTGTCATTTCACACCTGCTCAATATTAGAGACAGGGACCTACTACTACAGCTGTTCAGGGCAAAAGATGTGTGGCCTTACAGTGATAACATGATAACAGCATATCCTGATTACACAGCGGAGGTCCGGAGAAGACACAACACCTTCAGAGCAGTCAAAGTGCAGATCCATGCAGTGGGGCTCTCATACACCCTGCTGTGTCTGGCCCGCTTGCATGTAGTGGGCTCTGATACAACCCATTTCTTCCCAACCCTGGAGGAGGCTTGGGTATGGCTGCGCTCCAAGGGAGTACCTGACAACCAGAAGGCCTCTGGAGATGGATTGCCAGGATGGTCTGATGGTAGACCCAAGGACCGGTGCTGTCACCGCAAGACTCAATTCTACCCAACAGAGGAGCAGGCCACCCAGGAGAGGTGATTGCTGAAGTTTCTAAAAGCAGTGTCAATAGATTCCAGATGCGGGCCCTGGACACCAATCTAGACTCTGAGCTGGGGGCACTTGGCTCGGCTACTTCTGAGGAGGGATCTCTGACAACGAAGCTGGGCTCACCCCGCAGGGAAATGCCTGGTCCGTGATGACCTACAGGTGGTGAGTGTCCACAGACATTGAATAATGTACTAGAACTGGGACTAGCAGGCTCAGGGCTCACTAGCTGAGCCTGGGTGAGGTTATCAGGGGTGACATAGTCTTGTTGGTTACTGAGCCTGGCCCACCCCCTTCAGAGACTTCCGCCAGACCTATCATTGCTGTAGATACACTTTGTCTATTGGTTTTCCTGTATGGGACTTTGTGGCACAGTGCCCGTTGGCGTCCAAGCCTGGGATAGGGGAGTTTTTCTTGACTTTCAGTTCTATGTTTTTATTCTGGATGACGGGAGGGCGGCAGGAGGAAGACAGGGATGCAGATAAGCTGGGGAGGGGGACTATGTGGAGCATTTGAGCATTTGGGCATTCTTTGACGAACATGGCTAACTCCTTTTCTATATTAACTTTGAACGTTCAGGGCATTGTAACTCCAGTGCAACGACATAGAATTTTATGCATAACTAATGCGCAGGCACATACACTTTACATGTCTCCAAGAGACACACCTTACCAAGGGAGAACTCAAGAAGGTTGGCAGGCGCTGTAGTGGGAAGATATATGGCACAGGGTATTCTGCATATGCGCGAGGCATGTTGATATGGATTTCTCCTGGAGTGCCTTTTGTGAAACATAGAGAGGTAGTTAACACAGAAGACCGATACATGATCATGGAAGGCTCCTTAGATGGGCGCCTTGCCTCATTGATATCTTAATATGCACCTAACACGCACAAGGGCAGGTTTTTCCACACACTGTTGCCTACACTATTACATAGTCCCCAGTCTCCAGGATTGTGAGGTGTATATTTTAATTGTGCACAAGACACAGGCCTTGATCAATCAATTCTGCCACTCCCGGGTGCCCAAGGTGTACAAGTCTCTAAATATTATACCTTTATGATATCTGGAGCATTGTGCACCCTGGGAAAGCTGAAAACTCCTACTATGCACCGGGCCACCAGGTGCACACCAGGCTTGACTATATCTCTTGTAACACAGATTTTTGGTATCTCCTGTATGACTCTGAATATTTAGGCAGAACCCTATCAGACCACAGCACCCTTAAGGTTACATTTAAAAGGGGGAGGGCTCAGGCTGCCACATCAACGTGGAGGCTGCAGACAGAGGCACTGTGTGATGTGGCATACAGAGATGCCATTGACACACACCTCACATAATACTTTACAGAGAATGTTGATACGGTGGGCTCTCTGGGACTGGAGTGGGACGTCATGAAGGTGCTTTTGAGGGGACAATGTATACATACTACATGGGGGGGTGGAGATCTTCGTTTCTTCACTTCGTGGTAGACCTGGAATCATTTATACGGGGTGCGGAAATTGAAAAAGTGACTGTGCCTGACGCAAGACCGTGCTTGACGGAGCTCTGACATTGCTGCGTGTCATGCGTCAGGCTGCCACAGATCACATTTACTATCCAAGGTTTCGGTGAGGTGCTGCTAGCTATCCGAAAGGGTTGGGCTGACAGCTGTCAAACCGGTGTGGAATAGACTCAGACACCTACAAGCGGTGGTGCTGCTGCCTTGAAACCAGCAGTCTTGTTCCTAGAACGAGAGTCCTACGACACCGTGAGACAGCAACACGATTGAGTGACCTTGATTATAAGACCTGTCTGGCCCGCCAGCACGCTAATAGCAATAAACCAGGGTGCACACTGGCTTGGTTGTTTGGCTCAGAGGTCCCCAGAACATTGTCACTCTGACCTGTTTCAGGTCCTGAGCTCGCCCCCCACGACCGCAGCACCAACCTGCTGCCTCCTGCCTCTGTCCCCTGACCACGCTGCTGTTTGCGTGTTCGAGGCCCTCCTCCACCCGCAGGCATCCTCCTGCGCCTCATCCCTGGGGTCTAGTGGGCTCTGACTAGCTTCACTTGACCCGTGTGCCGCTTTCCGCCGTCCCGTAAGTGTTTTTCGTTTTTTTCGCTTTTTTCAGCGCCTCGCCGCCGGCGCTTCTGCCCCCTTTGTGCCCCCCTGATTGCTGTCTCCCCGATCGTATATTGTGCCATTTTGTTTTTTCTGATTGTGTGCTTTTCTTATTGTAACTGCTGTTTTTTGCTCGTTTTCAGTGTTTTTGCCCCTTGTGCGCTCCCCGTTCCCTGCCGCTGCCTCCCTGCGGCCCCGCCCCCCTCGCGCCCCCATTTGCCGCTCCCTCCCGCCTCCCGCCTCCCAGCTGCTCCTCCCTCCCCCCTCCCTTCTTAATGGCTGGCGCTGCGCGTCGCGAGTGAGCGACCTCTGACCTGTTTCAGGTCCTGAGCTCGCCCCCCACGACCGCAGCACCAACCTGCTGCCTCCTGCCTCTGTCCCCTGACCACGCTGCTGTTTGCGTGTTCGAGGCCCTCCTCCACCCGCAGGCATCCTCCTGCGCCTCATCCCTGGGGTCTAGTGGGCTCTAACTAGCTTCACTTGACCCGTGTGCCGCTTTCCGCCGTCCCGTAAGTGTTTTTCGTTTTTTTCGCTTTTTTCAGCGCCTCGCCGCCGGCGCTTCTGCCCCCTTTGTGCCCCCCTGATTGCTGTCTCCCCGATCGTATATTGTGCCATTTTGTTTTTTCTGATTGTGTGCTTTTCTTATTGTAACTGCTGTTTTTTGCTCGTTTTCAGTGTTTTTGCCCCTTGTGCGCTCCCCGTTCCCTGCCGCTGCCTCCCTGCGGCCCGCCCCCCTCGCGCCCCCATTTGCCGCTCCCTCCCGCCTCCCAGCTGCTCCTCCCTCCCCCCTCCCTTCTTAATGGCTGGCGCTGCGCGTCGCAAGTGAGCGACATCTGACCTGTTTCAGGTCCTGAGCTCGCCCCCCACGACCGCAGCACCAACCTGCTGCCTCTGTCCCCTGACCACGCTGCTGTTTGCGTGTTCGAGGCCCTCCTCCACCCGCAGGCATCCTCCTGCGCCTCATCCCTGGGGTCTAGTGGGCTCTGACTAGCTTCACTTGACCCGTGTGCCGCTTTCCGCCGTCCCGTAAGTGTTTTTCGTTTTTTTCGCTTTTTTCAGCGCCTCGCCGCCGGCGCTTCTGCCCCCTTTGTGCCCCCCTGATTGCTGTCTCCCCGATCGTATATTGTGCCATTTTGTTTTTTCTGATTGTGTGCTTTTCTTATTGTAACTGCTGTTTTTTGCTCGTTTTCAGTGTTTTTGCCCCTTGTGCGCTCCCCGTTCCCTGCCGCTGCCTCCCTGCGGCCCCGCCCCCCTCGCGCCCCCATTTGCCGCTCCCTCCCGCCTCCCGCCTCCCAGCTGCTCCTCCCTCCCCCCTCCCTTCTTAATGGCTGGCGCTGCGCGTCCGCGCCGCTAGCGCGCCGGAGGCGCGCCAGAGGCAAGCCCGTCTGCGCCTGGACCGCACCCAGCGCCACACCCCCTGGCCCTTGCGCCCCCCGCATCCGCTACTCGATCAACGAACTCCGCGCCTTCAACCCCGGCCCCTCCACTGAATGCTACCGGGCATCCCCGAAGCACACTAAAGGACCTTTTTCCTGCCGTACCTGCAACTTCTTTTGCATCAGAACGACCAATCCAACTACGAAAACATCCAACCCCAACCACCTGAACTGCATCCTCATCAACACCCGCTCCGCACGGAAACACGCCATCGAGCTCTGGGATTTGCTCGACACCACTGCTCCTGACGTGGCTTTCCTGACCGAAACCTGGTGGAACGACTCCTCGTCTCCGGACATCGCCATCGCCATACCGGACGGATACAAAATCACCAGACGAGATCGAACCAACGGAATCGGCAGCGGAATAGCCATCGCTCACAAAGCTACCCTCAAAATCCACACCCACTCGGACGACACCCTCAGGACAGCCGAACACCTCCACTTCCAGATCCACACGGACCCCAACACGACCCTCAGAGGAACCCTCATTTACCGCCCTCCAGGACCAAGACCCCCCTTCAACGACACCATCGCCGACCTTGCAAGCACCCACGCCCTCGCTTCCCCGGATTACATCCTCCTGGGAGATCTGAACTACCATCTGGAAAATGCCAACGACGTCAACACCGCGTCACTGACCTCCAACCTCCTCAACCTCGGTCTCCGCCAGCTAGTCAACACACCTACCCACATCGCCGGACACACCCTTGACCCCCTCTTCACCTCTAGCAACCACATTTCCTTCAGCCACACCTCCGAACTCCACTGGACTGACCATCACTGTGTCCATTTCACCTATAAGAAAACCACAGAGCAACACCGCATCCAGCTACCTCCCCACCGCCGCTGGGGCAAAATCACCCAAGAACAACTGACCAACACCCTCGTCAACAACCTTCCACCCGACGCAATCGACCCGAGCACAGCCGCCATCAACCTCCATCAATGGATCCTCGACTGCGCCAACACCCTTGCCCCTCTCAAGAAACCCACCACCACCCAAGGAAAGAGAAAACCAGCCTGGTTCACAGACGATCTCACCACCTCCAAAAGCAACTGCCAGAAACTCAAAAAGAAATGGATCCAAGAACGCACACCCGACAACCTCGCCGCCCTCAAAAACGCCAACCGCGAACACCACCAACGGATCCGCACCGCCAAGCGCGCCCACTTCACCGAACGCATCAACAACAACGCCCACGACTGCAAAGAACTATTCGGCATCGTGAAGGAACTCTCCAATCCGAAAGCCAACTCCAACGACATCCCGCCCTCCCAGAAACTCTGCGACGACCTCTCCACCTTCTTCCACCAGAAAATCACCACCATCCACGACAGCTTCATCACCGGTCCACCGCCAGACCCCACCCCGACGTCTCCTTCCGCGACTGCCGCCTCACCGCCTGGACCCACGTGGACGAGGCAGTAACCATAGCAACCATGAACACCATCCACTCAGGCTCCCCCACGGACCCCTGCCCCCACCATGTTTTCAACTCAGCAAACGCCACCATCGCCCCCGAACTCCGCAAGATCATCAACCTCTCCTTCACTTCTGCCACCTTCCCGGACAGCTGGAAACACGCAGAAATCCAACCCCTCCTCAAAAAACCCAAGGCTGACCCCAACGACCTCAAAAACTTCCGTCCGATCTCTCTCCTCCCTTTTCCAGCGAAAGTCATCGAGAAGATCGTCAACACTCAGCTCACCCACTTCCTCGAAGACAATTCCATCCTGGACCCCTCACAATCCGGATTCAGACGAAACCACAGCACTGAGACCGCCCTCCTCGCCGCCACAGATGACATCAGACATCAAATGGACAACGGCGAAACCTCAGCCCTCATCCTCCTCGACCTATCAGCCGCTTTTGACACCGTCTGCCACCGCACCCTACTGACCCGCCTCCAGGAAGCCGGCATCCAAGATAAAGCCCTCCACTGGATCTCATCCTTCCTCTCCGACAGAACGCAGAGAGTCCGTCTCTCCCCTTTCCGCTCCAAAGCCACCAACCTCATCTGCAGCGTCCCCCAAGGATCCTCCCTCAGCCCCACGTTGTTCAACGTCTACATGGCCCCCCTCGCTCAACTGGCCCGCCAACATCATCTCAGCATCATCTCCTACGCCGACGATACCCAGCTCGTCCTCTCCCTGACCAAAGACCCGCTCACCGCCAAAACAAACCTCCACGAGGGACTAAAATCTATCGCCGATTGGATGAACAACAGTCGCCTGAAACTCAACTCCGACAAGACGGAAGTCCTCATCCTCGGACGCACTCCCTCGGCCTGGAACGACTCATGGTGGCCCTCCGTCCTCGGACCCCCACCCACCCCTGCCAGCCACGCAAGAAACCTCGGCTTCATCCTGGACTCCGCCCTCACCATGTCCAAACAGGTCAGCGCCGTCTCCTCCTCCTGTTTCAACACCCTCCGAATGCTCCGCAGAATTTTCAAGTGGATTCCAACAGAAACCAGAAAGACGGTGACCCAGGCCCTCGTCAGCAGCAGACTTGACTACGGCAACGCACTCTACACAGGCATCCCAACCAAAGACATCAAACGCCTCCAACGTATCCAAAATGCCTCCGCCCGACTGATCCTCAACATACCCCGCCGAAGTCACATCTCCCCTCACCTAAAGGAACTCCACTGGCTCCCGGTAGACAAGAGGATCACCTTCAAACTCCTGACCCACGCTCACAAGGCACTTCACAACACCGGACCCTCCTACCTCAACACCAGACTTCACTTCTACACCCCAACACGTCAACTCCGATCCGCCAACCTCGCCCTCGCCATCGTACCCCGAATCCAGCGCAAGACATCCGGCGGCAGATCCTTCTCCTTCCTCGCCGCCAAGACCTGGAACTCTCTCCCCACATCCCTTCGCCAGACCCAGGACCTCCTCGCATTCAGAAGGCTCCTCAAGACCTGGCTCTTCGACCGATAAACCAGCAGCGCTCCCCTCCCCCCCTCCCCCTCAGCGCCTCGAAACCCTGACGGGTACATAGCGCGCTTTATAAATACTATGATTGATTGATTGATTGATTGATTGGTGCGATACGTAACTCAGAGAGGCACATAGTCAATACCCAAGCTGACATTAACAAGGAGTTTGTTCATTTTTATGAGGACCTGTACACTATTCCTCAGGGACACCCTCAAATGATATCAGGGTACTCCTACATGACACAGCACTCCACCGCCTGTCCCTACTATAAGTATCAGAATTGGAACACCCCTTGCCATTGCATGAGATTCAACTGTCGATTCGCAAGATGGCACAGGGTAAGAACCCAGGTAAAGATGGGTTCCCTGTGGAATATTATGTGATGTTTCAGACGATTCTTGCTTTAAGCTGCTAGAGGTTTACCAAAAAGCCCACCAGAGCGGCATTCTTCCAGAATCGCTTCATAAAGCCCTCATTGTGGTGTTACCATATCCTGGTAAAGACCCCCTATCGGTGGGCTCCTATCGCCTGTTGTCGTTGCTCAACATCAATTACAGTATATTAAGAAAGGTACTAGCCTATCACTTGCTCCCGTTACATGATTCCTTGGTCCACCCCGATGAGTGTGGGTTTATTATGCAAATGGCACTTACTATAAAATAAGGCACCTATGTCACATCATGGATGCTATAGAGGAGGCAGTTGACCTCTCAGTGACAATTTCTAGACTTTGAAAAGGGTTCAACACACTTGGGCCAGTTTGCCAGAGGGGGAAGGACCCACCAGGGCTTCTCACTTTCACCTATAATCTTCGCGCTAGCCATGGAACCCCTTGCTGCACTGTTGCATGCCAGGGCCATACTTGGCGCATCCAGACTGGCACACCATCTCATTGTATGCTGACAATGTACTGATATATCTGTAGGATCGTGTGCAAACACTCCCTGCCCTTCATGCCCTATTGCATTGCTTCAGTAACTTGGTGGGCCTCAGAGTCAATTTCCCCCCTGCGCTGGGTGGATCAGGGCAAATGGGAAGTTCTGGAGCCCGGACGACTCCCTTGGAGCCTTGAGACCTTCTGCTACTTCAGGGTGAATGTGTACACAAAGACAAAGACCTCCTTGATGGGCTCTAACCTCCATATCACAGTTCATGACCACCTGGACACACCTGCCCTTGTCGCCCATGGGATGTGTGGCAATTGTCAAAATGCTAGTTTTTCCTCAACTATTATACTTTGCAGCGCTACCTGTATTGCCCTCTCAATCTTTCATGGATTTGAGAAGGCTGATGTCTGATTTTGTGTGGGGACCAGCCCAAAAGCGGGTCTCAGTTCAGCTGCTCCAGCATCAACTGACAGAGGGGGTACTGGACCTCCAATTATATGTTGCAGGAGCGCTACAACAGTGGCCCTTGAGGTAGCTAGCAGGGGTCAAAATGGGGAAGAGTCGATTGATGCTTGCACTATTGAGTGGCATAGGCATATTGGAATGACTGTTTACACCTGAAGACCCATCAAAAGACCTGGGTAACTCGCACGGGTTGCCAAGCAAATCTGGATTAGATATTTCAGCCCTGGTGGACCCAGGTCTCCTAAGCATCACATCTTCTGATATGGGTGATGCCCACCAATGAGAGCACTGTTAGCGACCCATGATCAGGCACTATTGCAGGAGGGAGGGATAGCCCATATCAGTGATTTATAAAATTATGGTGCACTACATTTGGCTCCTTCCTCACCTACCATGCTCTAACGCTGGCCCTCAGGGGCACATGGGTGGTGGGTAGAGATGAGCCGAGGCTGCATCATGGATTGCAATGTTTCCTTATGCATCCACTGGGGCGCAGAGCGGTATCGGTGCTCTACTCAGTGCTACTGGTGGGAGTTGCAGGATGGGCACTTCGCAGTAAGCCACACTGAGATGATTGCCTAGGTACTGAACTCACTACCAAACAGTGGGGGATGGTAGTAGAACATGTGAAGCACGTATCATGGAAGTTCACACAGTTTGTCTCCATCAGACATACTTCGTACCGCATAGGCTTCGTGTGATGTTTCTGATGATCTGGTCTGCCTGCCCAAGATGTGGGTATGGGGATGCCACATTCCTCCACATAGTTTCGGAATGCACGCCCTTGGCACATGTGTGGACCCAGGTGATGTCCCATATATCTGCAGTGGTCAACATCTGGCTGTTTTCGGATCCACTTTTGTGTCTTCTGGGAATTACAAGACGCACCAAACGCTCCAAATACTACTTAAAAATGGTAGATCTTGTATTGGCCTTGTTTAAATACTTGATAAGTATGACATTGAAGGCCTTGCAACCACCCATGATTAATGGTTGGCTTCAGGCAATGCATAAATGGTCACTAGCTGAGGCAGATGTCATGGTGTTCGACCAGCAGCAGCACAGAGGCAATGGTTCTGCCAAACTCTGGGGCACTAATGTACTTAAATTATTTGACACATTACACCCACCTCCCCCTTAGACTGTGCCACTGGGTGAGGAAATGTAATTGATGGTGTAGATAGAAGATGCAGAGGGATCCTGATGTGGCTGCATAACACCCTTACACATTATTACACAGCTCACGCACCACTCTCCTTTCTGTCTCCACCCTTCCCCACACACCCTAATGACCAAAGGACACCAATACATGCTATAGTGCTCCTACAATGGTTCTCTCCCCACACGTCACCCTAAGGTACCTCCAACCAGTAGGTTCTATATGTTTAGTAACAGTTTTATTGGTATACATTATTTGCTTCTCTTCGGATGGGCGGGACGTAAAGTCCCATACTAATCTGTTTCTTGATATTCGTTGCTACAGCACTGGATATTTTATTTCCTTATATGCTTTTGATTTGTTCTCAACTGCTCACAATGGTGTAGTGCTTGAATGTACGGGAGTACAGAAGTTATCTGGAATGGAGCAGTGGCTAATCTTGACTGATGTACACCATTTGGAAATTTAAAAAAACTGTTGTGGCTGCAACAGTTTTTTTTACTTCAGAAACTCTACTGGTGGCATGGGCTGTACAAACAGTTGAAGCAAATAAAAGGTTCCACCACTGCACACCCACCACAGACACCCCTCTTAGTTTTCAAATAAACCCCTCCAGTGCATATATTTAGATCATTGAAGACCCTTAAATTCTGATGGGGCTTTTAAATACATTCTACTAGCTGTAGATTAATATTCTAGATTCCTATGGGTGTGGCCACAGCGATCGACTGACACTCAAACTTTTATTAAAGATTTGCACATCTTTGTGGGGACATATGATGATATGATGGGAACCCTGGGTGTTGCTGTGCATTACTCCTCTCCCTATCATCCTTAGGGAAATTTGATGGTAGAGAGAAAGAACCATGACTTAAAGCAGTCCTTAACAGCTAGAGTATTAGCTTCAGGTCGCAGTTGGATCCATCACTTGTATGGAGTCCAGAGAGCTGTAAATAATCTACCCAGAAGACCCTTGGGAGTCCTTATCCCCTATGAGGTCCTTTTCAGCATCCAGATGTAAGTTCCAGATCTTGATAATCCCGGCAGTTGCGGTGGACATGCCTTTTGATATAGATGAAAGTTTCGCTGTCTTACAGGAGTTACAGGACTTCCATGAGAAGAGCTCAAATCAAATTACCAAACGTTTTGCCACTGAAAAGGTGAAGGAGCAACCAGCACCTCGTGGCTGCATCCCAAAGGTTGGAGATCTAGTTGGCAAGAAGCTGGCCAACAAGAAAGAATTTGGGCCGTCTTACCGACCAGCAGTAACAGTCCCAGGCATTTAAGGTGCAAGAATTGTTATTTTGCCCCTGTTTGCTGGTTGTAGAAGTAATTAATTTGTCTCAATAGGTCAGATAAAGCTATACCATGTGGCCGGTTCTACACAGTAGGCCACAAGGGCTCCTGAGTAGTTACGTGCCTCCTCTCACTACTCTGCATGAGATCCTTCTACAAGAATTAAATAACACAAGTATTGCTTCTCCCCGTCTGGGGAATACAGATGCTGAATTTCTGTTAGTTCATGTCACCACTTCTACTACAGGACAAGCTCCAGAAGTGGCTTTACCGTCTTCAACTGCTGTTTCCAACAATGACATTTTGTATTAACACCGCCCTTGGATGTGATTACCTGTTCCCCTTCACCACGTGAGGTCCCTATTTATACACAAACTGCTTCTTGTTACTTTATCTATATTGATGATTTTTCTTCAAAATCTCTGATGAATGCGATGTGACGATGGTAAGTGTCCAAATTGGAAAGCTATTCAGTATATGAAACTGAAGATTTGTATTTGAATTCTCCTAATTATGGTGAAATGTTGTGTTACCATCATTATGCTCATTATTATTTAGACAGGGCGAGTTCTCCCTGTGCAGTTTTTAACTACACACAGTGGGAACATTGCCCAACTCAACCAGTAGACAATTGCAAAACATTCATGAAGACGTTTGCCTATGTTTCAAGATACAATTGTTTGGACGTGACTTCCTATTATTGTAAACATATCCTTTCCTCAGCAAAGAAGAACATGCTTACTCAAAGTAAAGTGATTTAATCAGACTCATTTATATCTGAGCGAACCCTACAGGGTTATCAATGTTGGAAAAAATAATACTGATTTGAAGTCAGTTTGAGGAACACATAGGGCCTCATTCTGACCCCGGCGGTCTAAGACCGCCGGGGCCAGGGTCGGCGGGAGCACCGCCGACAGGCCGGCGGTGCCCCGCAGGGCATTCTGACCGCGGCGGTTCAGCCGCGGCCAGAAAGGGTAAACCGGCGGTCTCCTGCCGGTTTACCGCTGCCCTTAGAATCCCCCATGGCGGCGCAGCTTGCTGCGCCGCCATGGGGGATTCTGACACCCCCTACCGCCATCCTGTTCCTGGCGGTTCGCCCGCCAGGAACAGGATGGCGGTAGGGGGTGCCGCGGGGCCCCTGGGGGCCCCTGCTGTGCCCATGCCACTGGCATGGGCACAGCAGGGGCCCCCGTAAGAGGGCCCCACAAAGTATTTCAGAGTCTGCCTAGCAGACACTGAAATACGCGACGGGTGCAACTGCACCCGTCGCACCTTCCCACTCCGCCGGCTCAATTCTGAGCCGGCATCCTAGTGGGAAGGTTGATTTGCCCTGGGCTGGCGGGCGGCCTTTTGGCGGCCGCCCGCCAGCCCAGGGCAAATCTCAGAATCACCGCCGCGGTCTTTCGACCGCGGTGCGGTGTTCTGACGGCGGAACCTTGGCGGGCGGCCTCCGCCGTCCGCCAAGGTTAGAATCAGCCCCATAATTGGCAAGTACCGAGTAGAGATGCTTTATTTAGAGCCTGCCTAATAACACAACAAATGATTTTCCAGGACAAAAATGTGCAACCAACAACTTGCATGGGTCTGGCTAAAATTAACCTCTTAGCTGCTGGGCCTTTCCCCCCCCCAGGGCTGAGCCCTTTTTTGGCTATTTGGGGTGGTTCGCGCTTAGGCCTTCATAACTTTTTGTCCACATAAGCTATCCACGCCAAATTTGGGTCCTTCTTTTCCAACATCCTAGGGATTCTAATGGTACCCAGAGTTTGTGGTTTCCCATGGAGGAGACCAATAAATTAGCCAAAATACAGTGAACATTTTTTTTTTTTTTTTTAAATTGGAAAAAAGGGCTGCCTTAGTATTCTATGTTCCCCCAAGTCTCCCAATAAAAATGATACCTCACTTGTGTGGGTAGGCCTAGCGCCCGCGACGGGAGATGCCCCAAAACACAACGTGGACACATCCCATTTTTTGACAGAAAACAGAGCTGTTTTTTGCAAAGTGCCTACCTGTAGATTTTGGCCTCTAGCTCAGCCGGCACCTAGGGAAACCTACCAAATCTGTGCATTTTTTAAAACTAGAGACCTAGGGGAATCCAAGATGGGGTGACTTGTGGGGCTCTGACCAGGTTCTGTTACCCAGAATCCTTTGCAAACCTCAATATGTGGATAAAAAAACACGTTTTCCTCACATTTCGGTGAGAGAAAGTTCTGGAATCTCAGAGGAGCCACAAATTTCCTTCCACCCAGCGTTCCCCCAATTCTCCCGATAAAAATGATACCTCACTTGTGTGGGTAGGCCTAGTGCCCGCAACGGGAAATGCCCCAAAACACAACGTGGACACATCCCATTTTTTGACAGAAAACAGAGCTGTTTTTTGCAAAGTGCCTACCTGTAGATTTAGGCCTATAGCTCAGCCGGCACCTAGGGAAACCTACCAAACCTGTGCATTTTTGAAAACTAGAGACCTAGGGGAATCCAAGATGGGGTGACTTGTGGGGCTCTGACCAGGTTCTGTTACCCAGAATCCTTTGCAAACCTCAAAATGTGGCTAAGAAAACACCTTTTCCTCACATTTTGGTGACAGAAAGTTCTGGAATCTGAGAGGAGCCACAAATTTCCTTCCACCCATCGTTCCCCCAAGTCTCCCGATAAAAATGATACCTCACTTGTGTGGGTAGGCCTAGCGCCCGCGACGGGAAATGCCCCAAAACACAACGTGGACACATCCCATTTTTTTACAGAAAACAGAGCTGTTTTTTGCAAAGTGCCTACCTGTAGATTTTGTCCTCTAGCTCAGCCGGC
The DNA here is from genome assembly GCF_031143425.1 of Pleurodeles waltl. Taxonomy (NCBI): domain Eukaryota; kingdom Metazoa; phylum Chordata; class Amphibia; order Caudata; family Salamandridae; genus Pleurodeles; species Pleurodeles waltl. The sequence continues at coordinate 1,809,027,250 of NC_090444.1, read as the reverse complement.
ACCTAGGGAAACCTACCACACCTGCGCATTTTTGAAAACTAGAGACCTAGGGGAATCCAAGATGGGGTAACTTGTGGGGCTCTGACCAGGTTCTGTTACCCAGTATCCTTTGCAAACCTCAAAATGTGGCTAAACAAACACGTTTTCCTCACATTTCGGTGACAGAAAGTTCTGGAATCTGAGAGGAGCCACAAATTTCCTTCCACCCAGCGTTCCCCCAAGTCTCCTGATAAAAATGATACCTCACTTGTGTGGGTAGGCCTAGCGCCCGTGACGGGAAATGCCCCAAAACACAACATGGACACATCCCATTTTTTGACAGAAAACAGAGCTGTTTTTTGCAAAGTGCCTACCTGTAGATTTTGGCCTCTTACTCAGCCGGCACCTAGGGAAACCTACCAAACCTGTGCATTTCTGAAAACTAGAGACCTAGGGGAATCCATGATGGGGTGACTTGTGGTGCTTTGACCAGGTTCTGTTACCCACAATCCTTTGCAAACCTCAAAATGTGGCTAAAAAAACAAGTTTTCCTCACATTTCGGTGAGAGAAAGTTCTGGCATCTGAGAGGAGCCACAAATTTCCTTCCACCCAGCGTTCCCCCAAGTCTCCCGATAAAAATGATACCTCACTTGTGTGGGTAGGCCTAGCGCCCGCGACGGGAAATGCCCCAAAACACAACGTGGACACATCCCATTTTTTGACAGAAAACAGAGCTGTTTTTTGCAAAGTGCCTACCTGTAGATTTTGGCCTCTAGCTCAGCCGGCACCTAGGGAAACCTACCAAACCTGTGCATTTTTGAAAACTAGAGACATAGGGGAATCCAAGATGGGGTGACTTGTGGGGCTCTGACCAGGTTCTGTTACCCAGAATCCTTTGCAAACCTCAAAATGTGGCTAAAAAAACACGTTTTCCTCACATTTCGGTGACAGAAAGTTCTAGAATCTGAGAGGAGCCACAAATTTCCTTCCACCCAGCGTCCCCCCAAGTCTCCCGATAAAAATGATACCTCACTTGTGTGGGTAGGCCTAGCGCCCGCGACGGGAAATACCCCAAAACACAACGTGGACACATCCCATTTTCTGACAGAAAACAGAGCTGTTTTTTGCAAAGTGCCTACCTGTAGATTTTGGCCTCTAGCTCAGCTGGCACCTAGGGAAACCTACCAAACCTGCGCATTTTTTAAAACTAGAGACCTAGGGGAATCCAAGATGGGGTGACTTGTGGGGCTCTGACCAGGTTCTGTTCCCCAGAATCCTTTGCAAACCTCAAAATGTGGCTAAAAAAACACGTTTTCCTCACATCTTGGTGACAGAAAATTCTGGAATCTGAGAGGAGCCACAAATTTCCTTCCACCCAGCGTTCCCCCAATTCTCCCGATAAAAATGATACCTCACTTGTGTGGGTAGGCCTAGCGCCCGCGACGGGAAATGCCCCAAAACACAACGTGGACACATCCCATTTTTTGACAGAAAACAGAGCTGTTTTTTGCAAAGTGCCTACCTGTAGATTTTGGCCTCTAGCTCAGCCGGCACCTAGGGAAACCTACCAAACCTGTGCATTTTTGAAAACTAGAGACCCAGGGGAATATAAGATAGGGTGACTTGTGGGGCTCTGACCAGGTTCTGTTACCCAGAACCCTTTGCAAACCTCAAAATGTGGCTAAAAAAACACGTTTTCCTCACATTTCGGTGACAGAAAGTTCTGGAATCTGAGAGGAGCCACAAATTTCCTTCCACCCAGCGTTCCCCTAAGTCTCCCGATACAAATGATACCTCACTTGTGTGGGTAGGCCTAGCGCCCGCGACAGGAAATGCCCCAAAACACAACGTGGACACATCAAATTTTTCATAGAAAACAGTGCCTACCCGTGGATTTTGGCCTCTAGCTCAGCCGGCACCTGGGGAAACCTAGCAAACCAGCACATTTTTGAAAACTAGAAACCCCGGGGAATCTAAGATGGGGTGACTTGTGGGGCTCTGACCAGGTTCTGTTACCCAGAATCCTTTGCAAACATCAAAATTTGGCCAAAAAAACACTTTTTCCTCTCATTTCGGTGACAGAAAGTTCTGGAATCTGAGAGGAGCCACAAATTTCCTTCCACCCAGCGTTCCCCCAATTCTCCCGATAAAAATGATACCTCACTTGTGTGGGTAGGCCTAGCGCCCGCGACGGGAAATGCCCCAAAACACAACGTGGACACATCCCATTTTTTGACAGAAAACAGAGCTGTTTTTTGCAAAGTGCCTACCTGTAGATTTTGGCCTCTAGCTAAGCCGGCACCTAGGGAAACCTACCAAACCTGTGCATTTTTGAAAACTAGAGACCCAGGGGAATATAAGATGGGGTGACTTGTGGGGCTCTGACCAGGTTCTGTTACCCAGAATCCTTTGCAAACCTCAAAATGTGGCTAAAAAAAACACGTTTTCCTCACATTTCGGTGACAGAAAGTTCTGGAATCTGAGAGGAGCCACAAATTTCCTTCCACCCAGCGTTCCCCCAAGTCTCCCGATACAAATGATACCTCACTTGTGTGGGTCGGCCTAGCGCCCGCGACAGGAAATGCCCCAAAACACAACGTGGACACATCAAATTTTTTCATAGAAAACAGTGCCTACCCGTGGATTTTGGCCTCTAGCTCAGCCGGCACCTGGGGAAACCTAGCAAACCAGCGCATTTTTTAAAACTAGAAACCCCGGGGAATCTAAGATGGGGTGACTTGTGGGGCTCTGACCAGGTTCTGTTACCCAGAATCCTTTGCAAACATCAAAATTTGGCCAAAAAAACACTTTTTCCTCTCATTTCGGTGACAGAAAGTTCTGGAATCTGAGAGGAGCCATAAATTTCCTTCCACCCAGCGTTCCCCCAAGTCTTCCGATAAAAATGGTACCTCACTTGTGTGGGTAGGCCTGGTGCCCGCGACAGGAATAGATCACACAACGGTCAATGTTGGTCCTTACATGAGGCAGCTGTTGACCCTTGGGTAATCCATTCATGACGCAGGCACTAGGTGTAGGCACTCAAGTGGGGTAGTGTTTTTATCAGGACAGGTGAGGAATCACTGGGTGGTAGGAATTTTGTGGATCCCAGCATATTCCTGTAGTTTGTGTGACAGAAATGCGAGAAAAATAGAGTTTTTATTCAACATTTCAGCTTTGCAGGGTATTCTGGGTAAGAAAACTTTGGGGAATCCACACAAGTCACACCTCTGTGGACTCCCCCAAATGTCTAGTTTCCAGAAATGTTTGGGTGTAGTGTGTTTCTCTATATGGGTGCCGAACCCAGGACCAAAAACACAGGTGCCTGCCTTACAAAACCAGTTAGTTTTGCGATAGATAATTTTGATGTCTCCACAATACGATTTGGGCGGTGGAATTTGGGGCTGAACTAAATTGGGGAGCCCCCAAGAGAGCACTCTCTCTCTCTGCTTGCCGCCGCATTCACCTGATCTCTGGGTTGGGCTAACCCACTATTACCCAGTTGCACAGACTGCTTGCGATGGGACAGCAGGACTGTCCTCATCACCTCCCTCATAATGTTCTGGAAGAGGAGTTATCGAATGGGACTCCTCCGACTGAAAAATCACTCCCAGAGTCTGCGCCATTTTCCTATCCCTCAGATGCTGTCTCAGTCTCTGATGTCTCAGTCTCTGATCCTATGTCAGAGCTGTCCTCTATAACCCGAGTGACGGCAGCAGTCATCCATCAAGATGCCATCTCTGCTATTGGCTAAACTGTTGCTCTAAAACACGAGCCTACGTAGACAGACACAAAATCGATGGTGTGTGTGAGATACGTGCAACAGTAGAGGCCACCTTACCTGCGCTTCTTCCCTCAATCAGCACGTTCTTTCAAGACACTCAAAAAACACCTTGTCACATACCATTCGCCACAGTCTTTAGCACCTCCTGCGCCCAGTCCAACAATCATTATTGGTGCTCCCACTCCCTCCTCCTCGGATTCCCTCATTACCACCCAGCAAAAGTGCCCTTCATCTCTCCATAGCGGCCCTCCACCCTGCACATACATTTCATTTGTATTATAGCGCAGGTAATGGCTGACTTTACTAATGTACTCAGCTATTTACATAAAATACAGATTTACTCTTTGCAGTAGGCATATAAACCTTCTGTGCTTCTTTATGGCACTAAAACTGCCACTAGACAAGTCTGACCCTTTTGTAGCAGAAACGTAATCACAATACTTACTTGACTTTTTTATTGCTGCCTAAAAGCTAGAGTTGAAAAGCGTCAGTTGAAGTATGTGCATTGCTTTGAAGACGCAAGCTGCAACTGCAAGACAACCGGTAGCAAATCTATATATATATATATATATATATATAATCACTTTTATATGTGGGTCTGGTTTTCCTGGGGGCCGATCGCAGCCCCCAGGAAAACCACACATGTATTGACAAAAGTGATATATATATATATATATATATATATATATATATAGATCTATCTATAGATAGATCTATATAGCTATAGATCTATCTATAGATATATCCATGTAGATAGATATATCTACATAGATATATCTATATATAGATCTATATAGATCTATATAGATCTATATATATTTTTTTTAGTTGTTGTATGGTTTCCTTGGGGGCCAAAATGGCCCCCAGGGAAACCCTACAACAACAAAAAAAAATATTGCCCCCACAGGGGGTCGCCCTGCCCACGGGCTTCCCCCTGTCCATTTATTTTTCTTTTTGTTGAAAAAAAATAAAATAATAATAATTTAGCCCCGGGGGGGGGGGGGGCACCTACCTTTAAAAAAATATATATATATGCCCCCGGGGGGGGCCGGCCCATTTTCCGAGGGGGCCGACCCCCCCAAGAGAAATCCCTGGGGTCTAGTGGTGTTTCCTGGCCCCCGATCGCAGCTGTGCTGCGATCGGGGGCCAGGAAACAGTTTCAGAAGGCCACGATCGGGGGCCAGGAAACAGTTTCAGGAAGGCCTCGTAAGAAAGGGGAGAGTCTCCCCTTTCTTACGAGGCCTTCCCGAACGTGGGGAAGGCCGTTTGGGGCCGTTTTCCCCATCGGAGCAGGAAGCGGCCATAAGGCCGCTTCTTGCTCCGATGGGGAAATCAACATAGTTACGTCAGCGCGCCTCGCGGCGCGTTGACGTCACAAAGGGGCGGATGGGGGGCGGGGGGAGACACGGAAGAGCTTCCGTGTCTCCCTGGGAACAAAATAAAATAAATGCACCCGAGGATTTATTAACCCCCTCCCTGGTGTCGGCCACTGGTCGTGACCCGCACCAGAGAGGTAGTGCGGGCGTCGGCCAGTGGCTGACACCCGCATTGAAAGGGTTAAAGACATGAATACACCTAGCATTTCTTCTTTTGCACATTTTAAAAATTGGTAACATTTTGCAAACTATACATGATATAAATTAAATGATATGATACAGAAATGTACATATTCTTCACTTTCAGGGCCAGATGGGTGGTTAGTGTGGACAGTTGACACTAATGACTGTCATGCATGGTTTTTGAACTCCACTTTGGGTTTTAAAGCAAGCAAATCAGACCCCCAATACTTGCAGTCACAGCATTCAGAGGTAGTGACCACTTACAGGGTGGGGAAATTGCACCAGCAATGGTTACAACATTTCATATTAGCTGCAGTATAACGTCATCTATGTCTCCTATCTGATGACATTGATGTTTGGTCCTAGAGCACCACGTCAGAAATGCTTCTTATATACCATATATAATGAGATTTGGAAAATTCACCAGCAAGATGCCTCTGATCGATTGAGATAGATTGATAGGGACAATTTAACAAAAACTTTAGCTGTTGTGGACAACGGCATGACTACTCTGTCAATTCACATTTAATATTTGAATAATATTATGTGATCTGCGTTCATTATAATACAAAATGATATGTCTTTATAACAGCACGGACAGAACCAGCTGAGATCGATTATGTAATTGAGATGGACCTTGCAGGTTTTAAAATCAAACCTTGTGCCATGGAAATATTTGAACACAACAGACTTGTTTTGCCCTTTAAGTTATACGTATACAGAGGATTATGGCAAAAAAATATGCAATTTACCATGCTGAACACCAACCTTTTAGAGAAATTACCCTTTTCAGTAGCTGAAACACCATCAGCTGTATGGCTAATCCATGGCATTAAAATGTTACCAATCTTTACATTTCAGTTCACATTCTGTGTGAAACACTATCAAGTACTTAGAAATGAAGCTGTGGGGGATAGTTTTCTTCACAATTCCGGGGGTTCTGCCTTTCAATTACAAATGTGTGTGTGTGAGGAAACTGAAGTCTTCCTTAGTGGAAATGAATGTGAAACTTTGTTTGTCCACTCATTACTTTGGAACGAGGTCACGCTGCATGGCAAACTTAGCATGTTATCTGAAAGGCGCACCAGTCTCCTTGATTCGAGCAGTGTTCCAGGTACTCTCGAATGGGAGTTTTTTGGTTCTGAACGACCAAGGGTGTTGTGGGAGGAAACCATGTGTCCGATAAGTGGTGACAGTCTCCAGGGTAGACCCTGCTGTGCAATGTGGTATTTCTGCCCATGCATGTAGTAAGGGAGAATACCGTATAGCCTTCCATCCCTATTTTTAGTGTGAATTTCGATAAACTGAGCTGACTGAAAGCCTTATTGTTTCAGAAGGATGTTGCTTTAGCATCTGCTAGAGAGACCTGAGGTGATGAGTACCACGAAGAAGATTGGGTGAAACAATCTTTAATGTAAAAAGATAAGCTTTTAACATATAAAGTAATACAAAAGGGGCACAGAGGGAAGACAAGACGTGCGCCTCAGTCCGTCGGTGTCATGTGGAATGCCATGACATCAACAAGCTATGTCAGAGGATTCCACATGACACAGCGGCATTCTAAGCCACATCACCACATCTCCCCCCTTTCTTTAATTTAACATTGTTCTCAATAAATAAGTGCAATAAAACAATACTATTAATATAAACAAAAGTAACCTACTAAAATTCAAACAAAAGTAACTTAAAAACAACACCTAATAAACTGTGCATCATCTAAGCACAAAATAACAACCTGCTGAATAAAGAATAGACATATATAATAGACATATATTACTTTCACGACAAAATATAATCATGACACTTAACAGGTCTGCGGCGTTCCCGCTTTTTCTTTTCCTCAATAGTTTTGTGTACATTCTTTCTCACACATTCAGAGGAATGGCAAGAATCAACTTCATTTCCATTGAATTGGTTAGACAACTTGTGATTACTTCCAAACTCACTTCTAGAATGAACACCGGGATCTAAAGGCAAACGTGTGACACCCCACCAATTCCCATCATCCAGCCTAGCAGCATTTTTACGTACCTATAGAATTTGTTGGGGTTCTCTAAATTTTGACAAGCCTTTTTTGACTAACAAGGGATCTTTAACTCTTACCCAATCTCCAACCTGGAGATCATGATTTTTTTTTTACGGTATTACCTTCAGCCTTTTCTTTCCCATTACATCAGAATTGTCTTTTGCTACTTGCCACCCCTTCTTAAGATCACACCCTTCATGAAATAAATCAATTATCCAAAAAGGACACAATTCTGTCGTCGCAATCCTCCCCCTCATTAATTCAAAAGGAGTCTTACCAGTAGCAACATGAGGTGTAGTGCGATGAGACCAGATCAATTCTTTAATAGCTTGTACTACAGGCATATTGTTCCTGAGAGTTGCTTGGATACACTCAACAAGTACACGATTGAAATGTTCAACAACACCATTACTCTGGGGATTATAGAGAGGAGTTCTTATGTGTTTGATGCCACATCTGTGCAGGAATTGACACATCTCCGTGGATACAAACTGTACCCCATTATCAGTCATTATTTGTTCAGGCAATCATTCCCGGCTAAAGACTTCTTTCAGACATTTAATAACACTTTGAGTGGTGGGAACTCTGATAGGTAAAGCCTCAACCCACCTAGAAAGGTAATCCACTATAACCATGAAATACCTCATGTCTGGCGGCAATACATGATAAGGCCCAAGAAAATCTAGACCAATTTTCTGCCATGCCCGAGCTGGCGATGGAACAAAGGAATCACTCACTCCTTGGGTAACAAGAACCTTGTCACTTACACAACACCTAGGACAATTTCTAACCAGCTCCTCAATTTCCTAATCCATACTAGGCCACCAGAAATTTGATCTCAGCTTCCTTTTGGTAATTGTGGAACCAAGATGTCCTACATGTGCTTTAAGTATTAAATCCCTCCTGAGACACTCCGGAGGAATACGTTTATCGCATCTAATGAGCTTGTCACTTTCCACCGATAATTCTTCCGATATTTTCCAATAAGGTTGTAAATCAGGCGGAAGAGTTCTCTCTCTTGGCCACCTAGTCTTAACATATTGCATAACTTCACACAACAATTTGTCATTTTGCAATGACTTGATCCAAACATTTTCATCCAAAGTTTCAGTGATGCACGCTATAAAGCACTCTTCTATTTCAGTTTCCCATTCCTGTTCTTCCTCATCTAAAGTGGGGAGACGGGATAAACAATCTGCCCTACTGTTTTTTCCTCCCGGAATATACTCAACAGAAAAGTTGAACTCTAATAATTTGGCAGATAAACGAGCAATGCGAGCAGTGGAACGTTTCATTTTTTTTCCAGATAAAATATCCACCAGTGGGCGGTGATCGGTTTTTAAAATAAAGTGTCTACCCCAGAGGTATTGTATACATTTCTCTGCACTCAATACACAAGCAAGAAGTTCTTTTTCAATTACAGAATACTTCCGCTCAACCTCCCGCAAGGTCCTTGAAGCAAACCCAATGGTGCTTTCCTTGCCTTCATCAGAAACTTGTGTCAAAACTGCACCTAATCCATACTCACACGCATCGACTGTTATTATGGGTTTTTTTCCATCAGAAAAAAGGTTGTAACACAGAAGAATTGTTGTTAATTGTTTGTTAATCTTGGCCTGACCCTCACTTTGAGCTATTAAACTGACACACTGGGTGTTCAGAGCCAATTTTAACATACTCTTCACTCTCCTTTTCTTTCCTTGTCAGCGTGTACTGCAGATTCCACTGGATCTGCGCCACAATTTTCGGTCTCGTGCCACCACCATCTGTGTGATGGCACGTCAGATGTTGCAGTGCCGGTCTGACGAGGAGTTAGCCCAATGATGATACCTTGCGTCACATTTTGATGCTTGAGGGCACTCCTACTATATGACCGAGACTTCTTTTGTCCTTATTGACAGCCTTCTCTGGAACAGTGTACTCTTTTCTGTTATAGGTTCACGTTTAGGGAGAACGTACACTGGACCATTAACCTCCCAGTCCCTCTTATCTTTTTTTCGAGTATAGTAAGGAACCCGCCTGTCTTTCTGTTGATTTCTGCCAAGCGAATGTTGTTGAATTGAGTGAATCCAGCATCCTGTATCGGCGCCTCAGTTGGTCAAACAGTACCCAAGGCAGTTTTGCTGGTGCTGCCATTCCCCGCTCCAGGCGAACATGGAGTAGATCTGCCGGTCCATGTACCAAGTAGTGCACAAATTGTGCCTGTGCAACCTGGTAATATGCCTCTAGATCTGGGGCGCCTAGACCCCCCCATATCATACGAGAGAGTCAGTGTTTGTCATCTTACTCTAGGCTGTTTGCCCGCCCATGCCAGCATGCTCAGGAGAGCTTTTAACCTATCACAAATGGTGCGGGTAAGGATGATTCGGATGTTTAAAAACAGAAAAAGGAACAGAGGCAGCACCACCATTTTCATAATCACCACTCTCCCAGCAAGTGAGAGGGGAAGACAAATCCAGTTCTCAACTGCCTCAGACAGCCGCTGCACTGCCATGCCATAATGGTCGAGCAGCACGACAGCTGGGTCGGAGTAAATCTTGATCCCCAAATAGCGAACAGATTCATCTGTCCACTGTAATGAATACTCCATCTGCACCGGGCCAGTATTAGAAGTGAGTGGAAATACCAGCGATTTGTCCTAGTTTACGCAGAGTCCTGCATGACAACCAAACAGTACCACTTCACGTAGCACCAGTGTAAGGTTCAGTTCTGGGTCCCTGATATACAGCAGGGTGTCATCCTCATATGGATACACTATCAGGGTATAATGCGGAAAGTGTAACCCTCTATGTGAATGGTATTACCTGAGTGCGCATGCCAGAGGCTCGGCAAGAAGTGCATTCAACAGGGGGCAGGGGGAATCCCTGCCTCATTCCTCACTCTATAGGGATGGGAGAGTCACTATGCCGTTTAACCGCAGTCTAGCAACTGGCCGATTGTACAGCATTCCACTCTAACCAGTTGAGTAAATACTTCTCCTGCGCCAACGCGGCACAGAATTGCTTGCATGAATCCCCACTCCACTGAGTCCAACGCCTTTTCGATATCTAGAAAAACTGCGACTGCTTTGACACTCTGATCTATATACTTCATTGCGTTGAAGAAGGTGCGTAAATTGTGTGATAGGTTACGTCCCGGAATAAATGGTGTATGTTCCAAATCCACCACCTGAGGCAAAAGAGGGACCAGCCTCTTGGCCAGGACCTTGGCATACAGCTTGGCATCCACATTCATGAGGAACAACGGCCTATATGAGGAGCAACGATCAGCTGCTTTTCCTGGCTTCAATAGAACCACCAGCAGGGCCTCGCGCATCATGGGAGGCATACAGCCATCGGCTGTCATCCCCTCGAAAAGTGTAACCAGATGTGGTATAAGCACATCCTGGTACGCCTTATAAAAGGCTACCGTGAGCCCATCAGTGACAGGCGCTTTGCCCGCCGGCATCTTTTTCAGGTCAGTGTGACCTCTTCCGGGCCATTAACCATTCCCTTTGGTCATCCATTAACCAAGGCATGACCATGTGAGTGAGGTAGTCAGTAACCTCAGCTTCATTAAACTGCAAGCGTGACTTGTATAAGTCTGTATAGTAATCACGAAACTGCCCCACCATAGACTTGGCATCACTCCACACTCTCCCAGCATCATCCCGTATTTGCATTATTACATTAGTCTTGTGTCGGGGGCGAAGAAGCACCGCCAATGTGGTCCCTGGTCACTCCCTTTTACCATAAACTCGCGCCACCGCATACTTCCCCATATGCATCACCTCAGCCTGGGCTACCTCTTTAAATTCTGACAGTTTGCCGCGTATCTCAGTCAACGCTGCATCAGTTCTCCCCCCCAATAGTCTGCTTTCCAGGTCCGCTATTTCTGTTTCCAACCTACTAAGTCTGCTGTGCAGCGCCCGCAGGACTCCCACATGCTTTGCCATTGTGACACCACATATGTAGACCTTAAACGCCTCCCAGACTGTGGCGAATTTTTCCACTGTCCCCACGTTCAGGGCAAAGTACTCTTGTATATCCCGACCCAGTTCAGCCCTAAACGCCTCATTTCGTAGTGAGTTTGGTGGGAACCTCCAAGGAAAGGCTGGTGGGGGTGGTACACAGAAATCAATCCCCAGAAGAATTGGTGAGTGGTCCGAGTATGTACGTGGCAAAACCTCACAAACCCGTTTTTAAGGGGCTAACTGTCGTGAGCATACCCAGTAATCTATGCAGGTATGTATATCATGCACCGTTGAGTAATGAGTGTATCCTGGGATCATTGGATATAAATGCGCCCAGACATCCACCATCCCCTCCCGTGTTAATATCTCAGTAAGAGCCCGAGTCGCCGATGAGGGACGTCTCGGGGGACTGGAAGAGCGGTCTCAGTCTGGATTTAGCACACAATTTAGATCCCCTCCCTATAGTATGCCATCCCATTGCCATAGCATAGCATTAAGAGTGTGATAAAAATTAGGGCCATCATAATTAGGGCTGTATATGCCCACTCACAGCACTGCGAGGGTCCTTATAATACATTTAGCCACTATGTAGTGAGCCACACACATCTCCTTCAGCTTGCCCATTGCCCCTTTCCTGGCCCAAAATAAGCACCCCTCTCGCATGCGCCGTGAAACCAGCCTCACATACTAATCCCTGCAACTTTCGCTGCACTATATCTTTACTACCTGGTGCCAGATGAGTCTCCTGGAGGATTGGTATATCTACAGTATGCTGACACAAATATGCAGCAACCTTACAAATCTTTTTATGATTACTTATCATTTAGGGCGCGGACATTCCAGGTAAGTAGCCGTAAGGGCATAGATCTCGCCTGATCTTTCATAGCCAAAGGTTGAGTGTTAGGCATACCCTAACCTTGACCAATTTACAAGTGTACTTTACAAGCATCAAACTGCACACCTGCCAACTAGGAGTACATTTCACCCAATCCCAACTATCCCCCCCCACACTGCGCTGCCCTCAACTTGCACAATCTACACAAATTCCCCCCCCCAAATCTCCTGCAATTCCCCATACCAACAACACATAACACAATAGCGGAGCATACATGGGGGCCAAGAACGCCAAGTGCTTTGCTTTGCTCCTGTCCACTGCTATGGCCTATATCCTCCAGCTCTTTATGCATTAAGGGTCTCTTATGGAATGGGTTCAATGTCTTGCTCCCGGTTTCAGCATCTCCTTTGGATACTGCCTTACAGGTTCGTGCAGTTTCTCCAAAGAAAGCTCTTTCTCACTGACTTACCAATCCCATAAAACACAGTTCAGTCGGCCGCAAAGGCCCACGGTATCCTAGCAAGTTGTGCGCCATGACAGGCCCTTACCACCTGCAAATTGTGCTCAGCACCCAACCCCACTTCTGGGTGGGCCAACGGGGTGGGCAACCTAGGCAGTCCATCACTGTACCAACGAAAGCCTTAGCCTGCCCGTCATAGCCCACAGTCTCTTTCCACGGCATCCATTTCCTCTTCCACATCTCCAGTTACATGTGCCATCCATCGTTGTCCCTTGGCCTCTTTCTTAGCGATAAATTGCTGCAAGGGCCTTTCCTCCAACCATCACCCTGAGTCTCGCAGGATAAAGCATGTTATAGTCTAATTTTTGATCTCGGAGTTTGTATTTACCCTGCAAAAACAGCCACCTGTCTTCGTGCATATGTTGGCTAAAGTCAGGGAAGTGGGATATTGTAGAGCCCTCATGGTGTAGTGTTCCTTTATTTCGGACCCTCCGGAATGCTGGGTCTCTTTCCCTGTACTTTAATAGTCTCTCTATAATGAGGAGCGGCGGGCCCCCGGTGGCGGCCCTGGCGCCATCGATCGGTGTGCCCGCTTCACCACAAACATGTCTGTGAAAGTTTCACTGCCCAACAGGTCGGACAACAACGGTTCCACATACCGCTCCATATTGTCAATTCGGGTCGACTCCGCTATACCTACTATGCAAATATTGTTCCTACGAGAGCAAGCCTGTAGATCCTCTGCTTTTTCTTGCAGCATATGCAGAAGCTTATCCACCTTCTTCTGGGCTATTGCTAGCGAACTATGCTCATTTTCCACCTCCGACACTCTTCACTCCACCCGATCTAAATGTTCAGCGTGTCCCTCTAATCTGTCCGACATCCGATCAATCTGGTACGTTAAGGCATCAATCTTCCCATCAATTTTTGTGAGGCTTTGTTGCATAGATATCAATATTTGCTTCAAGTCCGCATCTGTCTCAACAATGCACCTCTAGGCTCCTGTGGCCACCCACAGACCATCAGCCGTGTGCATGTCCCCTTCCCCAAGCAGGTCGATACTCTGAGTTCAGAAACTGGGCCTCACTCTGTCCATCTACCTCCTGGGTCCAGCAAGGCCGATCACGGACAGTGCACTCTCTTAAGTCGATCACGCCTGGCACGGGGGCCGAGGCTCCTCGTTACTCTGCCTAGGGCCGCCTCAGTTCACTAGTCAGACTGCCGGGTCCACTCACCTTTGCTGTACTCGTCTCACCACTGGAACGTGGATCTCTCTCCCCTGGGTGCATCCGCGGTACAGGGCTGGTTTCGTCTTCTCCTTCCGGTGGGCCCCTCCATCCTCCGACTCCCCGGGGCTCACCACCGCACTCCGCGGGTCCGCCTGATGGCGCCTGGGGCCCTCCGGATCAGCAGAACTTCCAGGCCCCAGCAGGCCGCTTCACTATTTTCCACCCTCACCTGTTGGAGCCAGGACGCGGAGGGCTTCTCTCATTAACCGGGCCTAGCTATCCCACTCCCGGGAGCGCACTCTCATGTTAGGGCATCCTTAATGCTAGGATTGTAAAGGATTGTCATCTTGGCCGGAGGAGCTCTCGGCCTACGTAGCCATTTTGGCGCCTGGCAAGCTCTGCCCCTCCCCCCCCCCCCTTTTTGATCTTAATGAAATTACTTTTATTAGTCTCTTTAGCTTTATAATTGGCATATTGTTGAGTCATATGGCTTTAGTTTGCTTTTATTATTGAAATGCGTTGCAATTAGCCCAGAAGGTTGAAGGGTAAGAGTATGGGGTGACTGCCGGGGATATATTTCTGGAACAGTTGTTATAGATGAACAACATCCAGACAAAATCCGCAAAAAGTTGCTTAACCAGACCCTGATATTATTTTGATAAACCTTCCCTGCATTACCCACCACAAGTGTCTCCTTGCTGCAGCCTGCATTATATTTTACGCAACAAGCTAGCATGATAGTGATACTACCAGGAGGTAAATTAGGCTAAAAACTGAACAATCAACAAAACTGTGGTAGAGAATGTGACAGCAGTTTTATGGAACTGGGAAATCTTTCTGAATTTCTATCTTCAATCTGCATCTTTTTCATCAGCACTGCTCAAACTTATTGTACCAGTTGCAACACACATTTGATTTTACAATCAATCAAGATAATATACAAAAGTAAATTCTGTCTTGAAAGTCATAAATGCCATGGCACCTATATTAACAGTAACAAACAACTAAGGGGGTCATTACGAGTTTGGGGGGGTCTGAGGACCGCCATGTTGGCGGTGCAGGTCGTACTGCTGACGGTCTGGCGGAGAAGACCTCCAAATTATGACCATGGCAGTGTTCTCAATGGAACACAGCCAATCTAGAGCCAGTACCGCCAGTGCGGACGGACCGCTGCGGACGGCGGTAGGCACCCCCAGACAGGCGGGGACCATGTTCCCGCCAGGCACATTACGAGGCTGCATACTGCCAAGGTTTCCACCGCTGTCGCACCACCACCAAAACCCTGGAAGAAACCAACTCTATAAAGGAGAAAGTAACCTCCAGGAAGCCATAGCTGTATGGAGCCAACCTGGAACCAGAACTCAAAGTCCTCCCACCGCTCCTGCTCGCACAACGATTCCAGAACCAGGGACGGCGACAAAGACACAACTAGCACACACTGGAGGGAAAGCCATTAGTACACCTGCACACACAACAAACACATCTAGGATGGCTTGCGACTGACACACACACACATAATCACACACACATACAAACACACACACCTACATACACACACACACACAAACCTACTAAACACGCTATGGCCAACATACACATGCCATATACACACCATCTCACACACACACAGCACCGCCACCGTCTAACACAATCGCACACAACAACACCGACTCACACAATGACAGCACAACCGCAACTACACAAACGCTTCGCCAAACACACACACTGCACACCTCCACATGACAACACATACATACAATAACACGTAATAACACCACAATACCAATTAACAACAGCACACTGACATACACCAAACCATTTCTCACACCACGTACACACCACGTATAGGACATAGCCAACACCACATACATGGATGCACACACAATAATCACACAAGGGCACACAACACCACCATAACACATCCCAACACAAACTATGCACAATTTGGCTAGACACATGCATGTACCAGACACAAACCTATCCTACGCACGGGACACAGCAATGGCAGCGGGACTATTGGCAGGACCACACACATGCAGCCCAGGTACAATAGCTAGCACAACCAACATACACACATATACCAAAGCCCACATACACTAAACAGCCATGTCTAAGGAAAGGCAGGACAAGTATGTCACCATCGATCCCAATAGCAGGTTGGCCCAGATGTAATAAAACTATTAAATGAGTTAACAATCACCTATTTACAAATTGACGGACATTCACCAGTCCATCAGATGAGGTGCCCAAGGCACACAATACCTCACTGTGCCCCAACTTGAATCCTGACTGCATGATGACCTCCACAGGTTAGGGGCATCAAGGGGGCAGGCAGGCACCTCAGGGATTTGGGGGGGGGGTGGCTATGGTAGTTTGCTGTACCTGTGCTCCTAACAGTTGTGGCTCTACCCTGACGATTGCATCTACCATGACTCAACTCATCGTCTGTGAAGCGTGGGTACTTTTGACAGGACATGGTGGTTGTGTTGTGTGTGGGGGTGGGGAACGGGTGTTGTGTTTGTGTGGGAGTGGTGTAGGATACTTGATAAGGTGGGGGTATTTGGTTGTGTGTGCTGGTTGGTTGTGGTGTTTGTGTGCAGTGTGCTTGTGTGATCTGTTGCAGTTGTGTGGTGGATGCTGAGAGTGAGGAGTATATGTGCCTATGGTGTATATGTGCTCAGTAAATCGTTTGTGTGCCCTCGCTGTGTCTGTTTGTGGTTTTTGCGAACAGGATTGTGGGTGTGTGTTATATAGTGCAGTGAGCAGGTGTGTCTTGTGTGTGAATGTGTGTCAGGTGTGGGGTATACGAACTGGTCAATGTGGTGTTCTGTGTGAGAAGGGTTGCTGAGCATGGCGGTCCGGACAACAAAATGGTTTTCCTGACATGGAAGGACCACCGTGCTGATTTGTGGCTCATAATCAGGTGAGTGGTCATTTTTCAATG
Source organism: Pleurodeles waltl (assembly GCF_031143425.1). Lineage (NCBI taxonomy): Eukaryota > Metazoa > Chordata > Amphibia > Caudata > Salamandridae > Pleurodeles > Pleurodeles waltl. The sequence continues at coordinate 1,809,010,484 of NC_090444.1, read as the reverse complement.
TGGCGGTGCTGGTGGTGGGACCACCTCAGTTGTCCTGGGGGTGTCTAATTTGTGGCTTTTTTTTTGGCAGAGTTCAGTGTGTGACTCATAATATGGCGGTTGGATGACTGCCAACATGGCGGTCTTTTGGTGGCCGCCACCGTCGCAGACTTCTGAAAAGACCACCAAAGTCGTAATGAGGCCCTAAGTGTTGGAAGGAATGCTTGCATTAACTCCATCCACTGGCGTTTGCTCAGGATACAATTGCATCCATCCATTTTCACCCACTGTGCCACCCTACAGAAGACCAACCATATACAAATCAGACATGGGCATGCTCCAGTGGAACTGTCCAGTCCAAGCTGCCAGGCAAGGTCCCTTCAGACATGGAAATTATCTACCTCTGTTTTGAACTACGTATGCGTCGTTAGTGAGGTATTGCTTGACTCGTGGCACAGTGAGCACAAGGCCCACATCTTGGTATGCCATGGCAACGCATGGCACCCATTGCTACAAATAACAAACTGATGAAAGGAGTGCTTGCATTATCCTCAGCCATGGTGTTGGCTCAAGGCACATTCTGGTCTATCGTTTTTCATTCATTCTGCCAGGCTAGAAACTATAGAAACCCCACATGAAATCCCAGACTAGCTGGAAAAGGCAAACTCAGAATGGGGTTAAACAGTGTTGCCTATAACTGCTCTTTGCCTTCATATGATTATGGGATGATATCTATTTATTATGGTTTAGTTATTTCGGGATACAAAAGCCTTGGGGTAATTAAGATACTAAAAATAATGGAAGAAAAAATAACCATTGGCGGTACAAACAAAAAAAAAGAAGGTTTAGTCGTAATAATAAATAAGGGGAATAAGTCAAGGCAAGCACTAACTATACAGTAACAAAAACAAAACAGTACATGGCAAACTTGGGTAAGTGATACAGAATTCCTCCCCTTAAAAAACATAGGCTAAAACATTAGGTAAGGTGTAAGGGAAAATTAGGGAAAATGTAAAAGGCAAACATAAAATCTAAAAGAAATGGATTTTAGGAGGCATGAAAGGTATGCTGCAGTGGGCAGACGTTAATGACACACTAATCGACCAATAGATGAAAAGGGCTAACTAAATGCCCCTATTGCTAAATATATTATGAATGTTTTTTTAGAAAAACCAAAAGGCCTTACTAATGCTTGATCTAAACAAGCATTGGCAATGTCAAAAGGCCTCTCCTATACAAGAACTATTGGTTTGCCAAATGTGTTTTAGCCATTTTATACAGCAGTGTACCTGCTGTTCAACATGGCTAAAAGTTTGTGGCAGTGGCGTAGATTGTAGTGCCGTACAGTGGAGTGGAGTGTTGTGGAATGGCATAGAGTTTTGTGGAGTGGTGTAAGGTAGTGTGGAGTTGCGTGGAATGGAGTGACATAGAGTGTTGTGGAGTTAGTAGGATGTTGTAGAGTGGGAGGACATATAGTAGAGGGGCACTGAGTAGAGCAGAATGTTGTAGAGAATCGTACAGTGGAGTGGAGCAGAGTAACGTACAGTGTCGTAGAGTGGAGTGGCCGAGAGTGTCATTGAGTGGAGTAGGATGTCGTAGAGTTGAGTGGAATAAAGTGGCAGAGAGTGGAGTAAAGTGGCATGGAGTGGCATAGAAGAGTATTGAGTAAAATAGAGTAAAGTGGCATATAGTAGAGTGGTGTAGAGTGGAGTAGATTGTCATAAAGTGGAGTGGCATAGAGTGGAGTAGAGTGTTGTAGAGTTGAGTGGTATAGATGGGAGCAGAGTGTCATGGAGGGAGTAGAGTGTCATAGAGTGGACTTAAGTGGAAGGGTATAGAGCGGAGCAAAGTGGCATGGAGTAGATAGTTGTAGAGTGAGTGAGTAGAGTGTCATAGAGTGATGTAGAGTGTCATGAAGTGTTGTGGGCTTTTGTGAAGCGAGTAGTGTCATGGAGTAGTGAAGAGCAGAGTAGAGGTTTGTAGAGTGTAGTAGAGTGTCATAGAGTGGAGTAGCATAGAGTATTATAGAGTGGAGTGGAATAGATTGGAGTAGAGTAGAGTGGAGAGGAGTAAAATGGCGTGTAGTAACATAGGGGTTTCATTGCAGTCATACCTATGCTAACAATACCTTTTCTCCTTTTACTCATCTATTACTCCCACTAGCCATGGACAGGAGCTGATATACCTCCCTCACTAATGAACACAAATAACACCTATTAATTAATTTAGTTCACCACAAAGAAACTGGAATGACTGCATAGAATGGTTTGCTTTAGCACACAAGACTAATCACAATCAATCAATCAATCAGGCATTTGTAAAGCACACTACTCACCCGTGAGGGTCTCAAGGCACTGAGAGGGGGGCTGCTACTGCTCGAACAGCCAAGTCTTGAGGTGTCTCCTGAAGGTAAGTAGGAGGGAAGAGTGTTCCACGTCTTGGCGGCGAGGTGGGAGAATGATCTGCAGCCGGTGGTCGTTCTGTGGAGACATGGGATGGTGGCAAGGGCAAGGTCAGCGGGGCGAAGCTGTCGGGTCAGGATGTAGGAGAGACGTCTGTTGAGGTGTTCTGGTCTGGTGTTGTGCAGTGCCTTGTGAGCATAGGTGAGGAGTCTGAAGGTGATTCTCTTGTTGACTGGGAGCCAGTGCAGGTCTCTCAGGTGGGCTGTGATGTGGCTGTGGATGTCCAAGATGAGGCATGCGGAGGCTTTCTGTATGCATTGCAGTCTTTTCTGGAGCTTGGCCGTGGTTCCCGCGTAGAGGGCGTTGCCGTAGTCCAGTCTGCTGCTTACGAGGGCTTGGGTGACCATCCTTCTGGTTCCAGTTGGGATCCATTTGTAGATCTTCCGAAGCATGCAGAGGGTGTTGAAGCCGGAGGAGGAGATGGTGTTGACTTGCTGGGTCATTGATAACGATGAGTCCAGGATGAATCCCAGGTTTTGTGCGTGGTCCGTGGGTGGCGGTGCGGTTCCCAGTATGGTAGGCCACCAGGAGTCGACCCAGGAGGAGGGGGTGGAGCGGAGGATGAGGACCTCAGTTTTGTCAGAAAAACACAATAACACTCCATGCATGCTGCCCAACATAAAGCATTTCAATGCCTCTTTAGGGGTAATAGGTGCTATATAAATGCAATTACTTTACAATTACAATAGAGGGAGTTGCATAGAATGGAGTAGAGTTTTGTAGAGTAGCAAAGATGGGAGTAGATTATCATAGAGTGGAGTGGCATAGAGTGGAGTGGCATAGAGTGCAGTAGAGTGTTATAGAGTGGAGTAGAGTGTCGTATAGTGGAGTGTCATAGAGTGGAGTATCAAAGAGTAGTATGTTGTGGAGCAGAGTGGAGTGGCATATAGTGGAGTGCAATAGAGTGGCTTAGAGTGGAGCAGTGTCCTGTAGAATAGAGTGAAGTGGCATGGAATGTTGCAGAGGAAGTGCGTACAGCATCATAGAGTAGAGTGGCATAAAGTGTTGTAGAGTGGAGTAGCATAGAGTGGAGTAGAGTGTTGTAGAGTGGAGGAGCATGTAGCTTCATAGAGTGCAGATGAGTGTCGTAGAGTGGAAAAGTGAACAGTGGAGTACAGTGTAGTGGCTCAGAGTAGAGGGGCATCGAGTTGAGTAGAGTGCAGAGGAGTAAAGTTGTGTGGAGTGATATAGAGGGAACTGCATAGAGTGGAATAGAGTGTTGTAGATTAGTATGGCGTAGAGGGGGTATATTGTTGTAAAGTGGCAGAGAGAGGAGTAGAGTGGAGTGGCATAGAATCGTGTAGAGGGGCGTGGAGTGTCTCAGAGAAGCATCGAGTGAAGGGGCTTACAGGCATACTGGCATACAGTGGAGTAAAGTGGCTGGCATACAGTGGAGTAAAGTGGCATAGAGTGGTGTAGCTTAGCATAGAGTTGAGTAAAGTGTTAGAGTCGGGTAGAATGGCGTAAAATGGATTATGATGTTGTGGCATGGAGTGTCATAGTGTACAGGGCTGTGGCATTCAGTGGGGCATAGAGTGAAGGGGCATTGAGTGGAGGGACATAGAGTGGAGGGGAGTGGAGTGGAGGGACATAGAGTGGAGAAGAGTGGTGTAGAGTTGAGGGCATGTTGCTGAGTAGAATTGAGTGGCACAGAGTTGTGTGTCGTAGAGTGGAGTAGTGTGTCATAGAGGTGGGTGGAGTGGAGTGTCATAGACTGTAGGGGTGTGTCGTAGAATGGCCTAGAGTAGAGGGGCATAGAGTAGAGTGGCCTAGAGTGGAGTGACGTGCCATAGAGTTGTAAACTTACTAAGCATAAACAGCAAAATATTGCATAGTAGATACTTTTGACAAGGAGCCAGTATTTTCATTGCATCTTTAAAAAGGTCTTTGTGTAAAGTTTTATTTTGTGAGCATGAGATAGGGCTGTAAACTCAAAAACATGTTATCACAACAACAAAGTAGAACAAATGAACATGCGGGGGCCACTAGGGCTTTATGTCTGTCATATGTCTCACTTCCTAAACAAAAAGCCATAAATGACAAACTGAAATGTTGTAGTGTCCGCAAAGTAATTATAACAAAGGACGTGCACTTGCCTTTCACCCGCAATTTAGGCTTTTGTCACTTCTGCTGAATGAAACAAGCATTGGCAAACTGAATAGGTCTTGCATGTGCCAGATCTATTAGGTTTGGCAATATGTTTTTAGCCAGGTTTAGAGTACTGTGGCTGCTGTGTAATGTGGCAGTATGTACAAAATAAAAACTATAGTGCGACCAACGTTGACTGCTTCATATCACTTTAAAAATGTTTTACTTTCAACAATGCTGCATAGCAGTCTCATTGCTGTTAAACATGGCTAAAAAACATTGACAAAGCCAATAGATCTCGCATAGGTGAGGCTTGATGGTTTTGCTAATGCTTGTTTATTTTTCCTGCCCTCCCCCTGCAAACAAATATATATGTCAAGTACAATCCAAATAGCTAAATCCCATTACATTAACATAACCTCTAATCTGCCATTTCCACTCCATTTGATGTACAGCACTTGTTGCTTCCAGGCTAGATTTGCGCTGTTTGTACATCAACACCTACATGCATCTCTCTATGCAACCTCCAGACAATAAACAAGCATTGGCAAAGAAAATAGGTTTCACTTTTTGCATTCTATCTTACTAACAGGAAGAGAAATATTAGAAAAAGGTTATAATAATGTGTGTTTTATATTTGATAAACCATTAATATTTGTTTCTGTTTGATGTATGTTAAATTATTGTTATACCAGGGATCCACACTCGTAATTTCTACCTTATTTAATATGGCATTGTATTAGAGTATACTAATGTGTCGCTAGTAAGGTGCCACTGCACCTGTTGCACCATTCAAATCATGCACCTTTTAACTGCAAGGTAACCACTGCTGATTTAGTAGTAAAATATAGCAATATTTGGTTTTTAGAGGATCTATGGAAACTTGTGGGCCTGGTGCCATCGCACCTGCTGCAGTATTAAAACCATGACCCTAGTGCCTGCAAGATAGCAGCACTTGTGACTGCCTGTTTACCAGTAAAATGTAGTAATAGTTTGTGTTTAGTGGGGTTCATAGAGCTTTTGGGCCTGGTGCCACTGCCCCTGCTGCACCATTCAAATCTTGATCCTAGTGCCTGCAAGGTAACTGCACTTGTGACTGCATGTTTAGTAGTAAAATATATCAATATTTAGTGTTTAGAGGAGTTCCTAGATCTTTTGGCCCTGGTATCACTACACCTGCTGCACCACTAAAATCATGACCCTAGTGCCTGCAGGGTAACTGTACTTGTGACTGCTTGTTAAGTAGTAAAATAGAGCAATATATAGGCCCTCTTTACAACATTGGCAGTAATGACCGCCTACCGTCACGGCGACGGCGCCAACATACCGCCGCCGTGGCTACCAGCCGGCAACGCGTATTATGACCTCCAATGGTATTCCGCCAGACATCTGGTGGAACACCGCCAACTGTCATGTCGGCGGATGGCGGTAAGGCGGCGCTGCTGATAACAGCACCGTCACAAGAGCAAAACACCGCCGACCGTATCATGAGCAATGATACGGCCTGGCGGTGTTTTGCTGGCTGACGCTGCTGCTGACAACAGCACCGCAAACAGTCTCCTGCCGGAGGACCCCCTGCAAGCAGGTAAGTCGGGTTCTCCAACTGGAGAGGGGGCTGTGTATATGTGCGGGGGGCAGGAGCAGGTGGGGAGGGTGGGAGAGGACTCTGGGGAGGGGGCGGGGGGCGGACGAGACCCTTAACAGTGCCAGGGAAGGCATTCCCTGGCACTGATAGCGCCTACCTCCATGGTTTTCGTGGCGGTACAGAAACCACGAAAACAATGGCTATAGGCCGGGTCGTAATGCCGAGGGTGGGAATGTGATGCCTGCCGGGATGGAGACGAAGTCTCCAGTCCAGGGTTTGTTACCACCCTGGCAGTCGGTGTGTTAAAGTGACGGTGTTGGATGGCGGTCACTGCCAGGGTCCAAATCTCATTTTTTTTACTGCTGGCCTGTTGGTGGTATTACTGCCGCTTTAACACCGACCACCAGGGTTGTAATGAGGGCCTTAATGCTTAGAGGAGTTCTGACAACTTTTGGGAATGGTGCCACTGCACCTGCTGCACCATTCAAATCATGACCCTAGTGCCTGCAAGATAACTGCACTTGTGGCTGCCTGTTTAGTAGTAAAGTATTGCGATATTTGGTGCTTAGAGGAGTTATGACAACTTTTGGCTCCGGTGCCACTGCACCTGCTGCATCATTCAAATCATGATCCAATTGCCTACAGGGTGAGTGCATTTGTGACTGTCTGTTTAGTAGTGAAATATAGCAGTATTTGGTGTTCAGAGGTTTTCCAGAGCTTTTGGCTCCAGTGTCACTGCACCTACTGCACCGCTAAAATAATGACCATAGTGCCTGCAAGGTAACTGCACTTGTGACTGCGTGTTTAGTAGTAAAATTTTGCAATAAGCTGTGTTGAGAGAGGTTCTGACACCTTGTGGCACCGGTGCCATTGCACCTCCTGCACCATTAAAACCTTGACCCTAGTGCCTGCAAGATAACTACATTTGTGACTGTCGGTTTCGTAGTAGAATACAGCAATATTTGGTCTTTAGAGGGGTTCCTAGAACTTTTGGTCTCCGGTGCCACTGCACCTGCCGCACCACTAAAACCATGACCCTAGTGCCTGCAAGATACCTGCACTTGTGTTTGCCCATTTAGTACTAAAATATAGCAATATTTGATGTTTAGAGGAGTTCTGAAAACTTTTGGGCCTGGTGCCACTGCACCTGCTACACAATTGAAATCATGACCATAGTGTCCGCAAGATAACTGCACTTGTGACGCCAGTTAATAAGTCACTGAGAGGATAACAATTCAAATTAAAATGTTGCCCAATTATACAAATGACTTTTCTTTAAAAATGAGTGAGTGGTAATTTAAGAAACAAACACACAAATAATTTTATCATTTACAACTGTTATTCATCAGAAATGTAATTATTGAGTAATGAAAAACACAACATAATGAGCCCACTCGCTGCGTGCTTTACATCTGCACTCAATAATCAATTGCAAGATGGCTGACATGCTAACACACATTTCAATGCGAATTGACTTGCATTTAGTTAGGGTGACCAGATCTTGAGAACCAAAAACCAGGACATTTTGCAAACATAGAAGGACTACAATTGTACATCAACAAAACGGTGCGGAATGACAGCTCTCATCAACATAGGAAGACAGAGGAGGCACTAGGCAAATAAAGAAAAGGTAATTTTTAAAACGAGCATCCTACCTGTTGATTAAATTCCTTACTTATAACTAGCACAGCTTCAGAGCACCTAAAAAAGTGCCTCTCACTGTTTTCAGTCGCCCCTCCCTCTAAAAACTGGGACATAATCCAAATTCAGAGAAATCTCTAGGGACAGTTGCTGAAAAACCGGGCCTGGTCCGGCATATCCGGGACACCCGGTCACCTTAATTTAGTTAATCAGTTCATGTACAAACACTAACATTTAACCAATCATCCAAAACCAGAAGGTGTGCTTTGGCCATGCTCCACGCGACGGCAAAAGCAGAACAGAAATCACAGCAGGAGAGCAGGAATTGACCTGCTAGCCAATAAAAAGCAAATAAATTCAAGAGATGTTGGAGCGACATTTGAATGAACAAATGGGAAGTTCAGGTAAGCAAGGGGTGAAGTAGGGACGGGTTCTAAGTCCCTTCAAAGAATTTTGTTTAGTAACATAAGACTCTGTAAGCACAGCGCAAGCACTGTGCAGGTGAAACCTGAAAATGTCCCACCTTCATAATGCTATTATAGCCAGACCTTCACAACACACTTCGACTGTTTCTAAGCGCTGCAAAAAAGGCGATACCATTACCCAGTCGCTGCAGATCAAGACCTCAAACACTGTGTAAGGTGGTTCAGTGGACAAGAGTCCAGTGGAGGGCTCTGTGGTTGATCTCAGGCCACATGTTGAAATCCTGATAGTCCCCTCTGTCTTTTATCATTCCAAGATCTTTAAATGAGTTGCATTTGATAACATAAACATTTTACCTTATGATTGCTCAAAGAAATTCCCTGTGGCGCATCCAGTTTTCAAATAACTATGGCGGTCATTACAACATTGGCGGTAAAAGCCGCTTACTGCCGTGCAGATGACCGCCAACACACCGCCGCGGCCGTGGAATTCCGCCACAGCTATTATGACCCACAGCACGGAATCCGCCAATATTCAGACACCCACAGAAGTCCGCCACACCAAAGGTCAGTGATAAACTGGCGAAAACAAAACCTCCACCGTAACGCCAACAGAAATACGCCCACACTATCACGACCCACGAATCCACGTGGCGGTCTTTCAACCGCGGTACTCCGTTGGCGGTACACACCGCCGCGCTCAAAATACACACACTTACAAAACACAGCCACATTGGACAATTCCAAATACACACACCTGATACACATACACACGCCACTCCCACACACCCAATAGAATATCAAACACACACCTACATCACCCACAAACCCCTACGACCACAATTGAGAAAGAAGCACAGAGAGAGACACCACCATCAACAATACTAGCATCCACAGGCACACAGCACCATCACCCACATAACTTCCACGCACCTCACACAACACCCCACTACATATCAACACACTTATCACCACACACACCACCCCACACATCACCCACACCACCCCATGGCACGGCAAAGACACCTGAGGTTCTCGGAGGAGGAGCTCAGGGTCATGGTGGAGGAAATTGTCCGGGTAGAGCCACAGCTATTCGGATCACAGGTGAAGCACACCTCCATTGCAAGGAAGATGGATCTATGGCGAAGAATAGTGGACAGGGTCAACACAGTGGGACAGCACCCAAGAAATCGGGATGACATCAGGAAGAGGTGGAACGACCTACAGGAGAAGGTGCGTTCCGTGGTCTCAAGACACCACCTTGCGGTTCAGAGGACTGGCGGCGGACCCCCACCTCCTCCCCCACAACTAACAGCAGGTCTTGGCGATTCTGCATCCTGAGGGCCTCGCAGGAGTAGCTGGAGGAATGGACTCAGGTAAGTCAAATCTTAACTATTACATCCCCCACCCTACCTGCATGCCATCACATACCCCCACCCTCACCCCCATCACTCTAACTCCTCACAAATGTCCCAACATCACAAACCACACATCCTAACACCAAGCCCTGCATGCAACAACAAAGCATGGACACCCATCACTAAAGTATGTCCACTGCACATACCCATACACCCCCCTAAACCATCATCACACAAGGTCCCACACAGGAATGCAAGCACTGGGGTACACGGTCACCCACCCATTGCACACCATGGCACACACAGATGTAATAAACATCCTTTTATACCCCTGAAGGACCCCTACCCAACGTCACCGGACAGGAGGGTCCACACATTTCCACACCACCAACAGAAAAGGCCCACAGTGATGACAGCATCTCTGTCCAACTGGATCTAGATGACCAGCCCGGCCCATCAGGGATCTCGGGACAGTCGGTTACCATCACACAGTCACTGGCCACTACAGAGCTTCCCCCCTCTGGAAACACCAGCACAGCACCCACCTAGCTGGCCCATACCTCCGTCCCCAGGACACATCAATCAGCAGTGTGTCCACCATCACAGGGAACCCAGGCTAACCCACCACCCCAACAACAACAGGGACCTGGGGGCAGTGGCAGTGGGCACACGGTCCAGGGGACGGAGGCCCAGGAACACAGGGGAACTGGGAGGGCTGCGGTGCGACAGGGGGAGGACAGGCCAAGGGAACCCACTCTCCACGAGGCCCTCTCCAACATCATGGGAGCCTACCACCACTCCCAGGAGACGATGGCAACGTTACTGGCCAAGTTTCAGGAGACCCAGCGCCTGCAGGAGGAACAGTATTTGGGCTTCAGGGAGGAACTCAGAGCCATCAATTCCACCCTGGGCACCATCATAGGGGTGCTGAAGGAAGTACTCAACACCAGGAGGGACACTGTGGCACTACAAGGGGCCCCTGACACTAGCCTTGGCGATGAACTGCCCACCACCTCCGCCGGCGCTAGTGGACAGGAGGCACCGCCGCAGGACCACCACACCAGCACCCCACCCCCTGCAGAGGGAGAACCACCTCGCAAACGGTCCCTGAGATTCAGGACAAAGACAGAGAACGATGCCAAGACCCCCGCCAAGAAATGAGACCACCCTGAATGTCATCCTTCTGTCCCACTTTGTCACCCTGTCCATCCTTAAACTGCCCCAGCTCCATTTCCTATGCCCATTCGGGCAATGCACCTGTGAGACTAATAGACTGGATTCTGCCATGGACATTCCTCCACCATTACCCCTCACCATTTTGCTACCCCCTCCAATATTGAGCACTAAATTAAAGACCCTTAAAGCACAAAACAATCTGGAGTCAGTCTGTGATTTCAGAATAGTGTATTAGCAATTACAGTGTCAAAAAGCTCTTTCATTTGTAATGTCAACATACCTATGTCACACAGCTGTAGTCCATGAGGAATAAAAGCAGATGTCACACTTTGGGACCCACATCTGTGAAATCGTAAGGGAAAGTGACAACTCAGTGACCATACACTGGGTGAAAACGACAGACAGTAGAGAGGTAGTAGTGTTAAAGTACATGTAGTAGGCAGGTTTGTATTCTTACCTGTGTTTCACTGGAAATATTGCTGGATCACTGAGTCCCTGTTGTCCATGTCTTCTTCTTCTGCTTCCTCGTCTTCACTGTCCACAGGCTCCACAGCTGCAACAACACCGCCATCTGGACCATCCTCCTGCAGAAAAGGCACCTGTCGTCGCAAAGCTAAGTTGTGAAGCATACAGCATGCACGATGATCTGGCATACCTTCTTTGGTGAGTAGAATAGGGATCCACCTGTCATATGGAGGCACCAGAACCTGGCCTTCAGGAGGCCGAATGTCCGCTCGATTATCCGCTGTGTTCGCCCATGATCCTCATTGTAGCGTTCCTCTGCCCTTGTCCTGGGATTCCTCAGTGGGGTCAGTAGCCATGACAGGTTGGGGTAACCAGAGTCACCTGCAAATGGCGAGGGACAACTGTTAGACACACACTAACTCATAGGGACATCCACAGACCCAGACAACCATTCCCACTGTCTTGCTTCCAGGTGCTCACCTAATAGCCACACACAGTGCCTCTGGAGTTGACCCATCACATAAGGGATGCTGCTATTCCACAGGATGTAGGCGTCATGCACTGAGCCAGGGAACTTGGCATTAACATGGGAGATGTAATGGTCTGCCAAACATACCATCTGTACATTCATGGAATGGTAACTCTTCCGGTTTCTGTACACCTGTTCACTCCTGCGGGGGGGACCAAAGCCACATGGGTCCCATCAATGGCACCTATGATGTTGGGGATACGTCCCAGGGAATAGAAATCACCTTTCACTGTAGGCAAATCCTCCACCTGAGGGAAAACGATGTAGCTCTGCATGTGTTTCAGCAGGGCAGACAACACTCTGGACAACACGTTGGAAAACATAGGCTGGGACATCCCTGATGCAATGGCCACAGTTGTTTGAAATGACCCACTTGCAAGGAAATGGAACACTGACAGCACCTGCACTTGAGGGGGGATTCCTGTGGGATGGCGGATAGCTGACATCAGGTCTGGCTCCAGTTGGGTACACAGTTCCTGGATTGTGGCACGGGCAAGCCTGTAGGTGATGATCACATGTCTTTCCTCCATTGTCGACAGGTCCACCAACGGTCGGTACACCGGAGGATGCCGCCTTCTTCTCACATGTCCCAGCGGACGGTGCCTATGAAGGACAACAGCGAGCACAGAGTCAACCAACTCAGAGGTACGTACCAACAGCTTACACAGAACACGAATCATAATCCAAAAAGTGGCCTATATGTGTGTTGAGTCTAAGCCTAGATATGTGTGACGCAGTTAAAACTGAATCCATGTGGGCCCCTGAAATGGCGGCTGCCTGACCTCTAAAGTGGGACACTGGAATGTGAGGTAACTGCGCTGGCGTTGTACACCGTCGCGGTAGGCGGTTGAAGACCGCGGCGCAATGCTGCATTGGTTAACATTGGACCCTATGGGTCCCATGAGCCAATGACGATGTACGCCGGCGGTGACGGTACGCACCGCCGACGTGACTGCCATTTTCTATCTGTTCAATCACTCGATACCTGATCTTTGACAGGAGAGGACCTACACTGCAAGTGCTGCTGTGACCTCGGTCTGGAAGAGTCAATGGCTCGAGTGTCTGGGGAAAGGGCCCCTGCCTTCACATCTGAGGAGTTGGAGAAACTCGTGGACCGGGTCCTCCCCCAGTACACGCTACTCTACGGTCCTCCAGACAAACAGGTAAGTACACTGGGAGCATGCTGTATGGGCTATGCCTGTGTGGAGTGGGATGGATGTAAGAAGGGGGGGGGGGAGATTGCGGCGTGCATGAAACGACGGTGAGTGCATGTGCCACATGGCAAGGGCAGGGATGGGGATCAATGACTGTGACGGTGCAGCTGGTAATAAGTTTCTCTTCCCCCTGTACAATTCATGTAGGTCAGCGCCCACCAGACAAAAGATATTTGGCGTGCCATGGCCAAGGACGTCCGGACCCTGGGGGTCTACCACAGACGGAGCACCAATTGCCGGAAAAGATGGGAGGACATTCGCCGCTGGAGCAAGAAGACGGCGGAGGCTCAGCTGGGGATGGCCTCCCAACATGGGAGGGGTACCTGTCGTACCATGACCCCCCTGATGTTCAGGATCCTGGCGGTGGCGTACCCGGAGTTGGATGGGCGCTTGAGGGCATCACAGCAGCCACAAGGGGGTGAGTACACTCTCATCCTGCTGATTTTGCACGCAGTGGAGGTGTCTGGGTGGGGGAGGTGGGCTGTGGGTTTCCCTAGGCAAGGGCGAGTTTCGTAGGCAAGGTCCCTCCGTAAGGCAGGCCATGTGGCACCCCACCCCACCTCTGTAGAGTGCCAAGTACACCTAGTCATGCCCCTGTGTCATCCATGTGTGCAGATGTTGTCCATAGCCTAGTAGGCCATTTCCCAGGGATTCAACAGTGGAGCCCAAGAGCGTGGCGTAGTGCAGGGGGCTTCTGTGTCTGTCGTGTCCGCCAACGGTAGCAGTAATGCATGCACTCAACATGTCTTTCTTCTGTCGCCCCCCCCTTTTTGTGGTCTCCCTGTTCTTGTGTGCATTAGCATCATCAGGCGGAGGAGCAGTGGCACCGGAGCACGAGGGGGCTGCATCCCACATGGCCATGGAGGGCCACACTACGGACTCGGACTTCACCAGTGGGACGGAGGGCGAGGGGAGCTCCACAGCGGGGACAGGAGCTGAGACCAGCGACACGGACTCGTCCTCTGATGGGAGCTGCCTTGTGGTGGCGGCACCATCTGTGCCCCCCCCATCTACAGGTACAGCCGCCACCCCCCCCTACCAGCACCGCCATCCCAGCAGCCCCTCAGTCTTTGCCCTGTGCCCGCTCACCCGGGAGGGTGGGCATCACCTTCGCCCCAGGCACCTCAGCCCCTGCCCTAGTCACCCCTGCTGCCCTCAGTGAGGAGGCCATTGACCTCCTCAGGTCCCTCACTGTTGGCCAGTCTACCATTTTGAATGCCATCCAGGGTGTAGATAGGTAGTTGCAACAAACAAATGCATTACTGGAGGGCATTCCTTCTGGTCAGGCGGCCCTTCAGCGAGCTTTTCAGACTCTGGCCTCAGCACTGATGGCAGCCATTGTCCCTGTCTCTAGCCTCCCCCCTCCAACTTCCTCCACCCAGACCCAATCCCCTGTACCCCAGCCTATCACAAGCACACCTACAGACCAGCATGCACACACTTCAACACACAAGGGAAGCTCTGGCAAACATAAGCACCACACATCCCACAGGCACTCACGCAAGCATCAGACACATGCAGACACACCAACATCCACTGCCTCCACTGTGTCCCCCTCCTCCTCGTCTCCCTCCTCCCTCCCAGTCTCGTCTACACTCACACCTGCATGACCACATCTACAGCCACTACTGCCATCACCAGCACACCCACCACCACACCCCGCTCACGTGCAGTCACTACCCCCACTACCATTCACACGTCCCCTGTGTCCTCTCCCAGTGTGTCTGTGACGCCACCTCCCAAGATACACAAACGCAGGCACACACCCACCCAACAGCCATCCACCTCACGACAGCCTCCAGCCCATGCACCTTCACCCAAAGTCAGCAAACGAACACCTCCTACAACCACAACCTCTTCCTCCACTCCCAAACCCCCTCCAGCTGCCCGTTCCAGTGTCTCCCAAAAACTTTTCCTTTCCAACCTTGACCTCTTTCCCACACCTTCCCCACCCCGTCCGTCTCCTAGGTCCCGAACTAGCACCTCAGCCTCAACATCTCCGGGACCAGTGGTGCCTGTAGTCACCGGAATCTGGAGTGCACCGGCCACCAGGGCAGCCAGTGTGGCACGGAGCCACAGCACGGACAGTCCCCCACCTGTGAAGCATCAAAAGTTGGCCAGTGCCCGGCGGGAGAGGGGGAAGACTCCAACCACCAAAGCCGCTCCCAGGGGTCCTGGTGGGAGTGTGGAGTCAGCTGCGACACCTTCCAAGGTGGGGAAGGGCCACAAGAAACCAGGAAAGTCTGGGAAGAGCAGCACGGCGGAGGAGACCGCCATCATCCCCGCTGCCCAGGAGGCCACAGCCATCATCCCCGCTGGCCAGGAGGCCACCGCCATCATCCCCGCTGGCCAGGAGGCCACCGCCATCATCCCCGCTGGCCAGGAGGCCACCGCCATCATCCTCGCTGGCCAGGAGGCCACAACCATCATCCCCGCTGGGACAGAGAGGACCGCCAGCACAAGCCCCGCTGGGCTAGAGGGGACTGCCAGCACAAGCCCCGCTGGGATAGAGAGGACCACCAGCACAAGCCCCGCTGGGCTAGAGAGGACCGCCAGCACAAGCCCCGCTGGGACAGAGAGGACCACCAGCACAAACCCCGCTGGGCTAGAGAGGACCGCCAGCACAAGCCCCGCGGGGACAGAGAGGACCACCAGCACATGCCCCGCTGGGCTAGAGAGCACCGCCAGCACAAGCCCCGCTGGGCTAGAGAGGACCGCCAGCACAAGCCCCGCTGGGACAGAGAGGACCGTCAGCACAAGCCCCGCTGGGCTAGAGAGGACCGCCAGCACAGGCCCCGCTGGGACAGAGAGGACCGCCAGCACAAGCCCCACTGGGACAGAGAGGACCGCTAGCAGCTGAGTCACTGCAAAGGACCCCACCGCCTCAAGCACCGCTGAACAGGGCATCGCCGCCTCAAGCACCGCTGAACAGGGCACCGCCGCCTCAAGCACCGCTGAACAGGGCACAGCCGCCTCAGGCACTGCTGAACAGGGCACCGCCGCTCGAAGCACCGCTGAACAGGGCACCGCCGCCTCAAGCACCGCTGGCCCATGAGCGCCAAGGGCACTGACGCTACTGAGTCCGTCACGAGCAGGATGAAGCACTCTGGGCACCATGCCCCCTCCAGAACCAGTGGCGAGATACATCCACTACCTCTGTCCTTAGCAGGATGAAGCACTCTGGGCACAGAGCCCCCTCCAGAACCAGTGGAGACTGTCATCCACTACCTCTGTCCTTAGCAGGATGAAGCACTCTGGGCACCATGCCCCCTCCAGAACCAGTGGAGAGATACATCCACTACCTCTGTCCTTAGCAGGATGAAGCACTCTGGGCACAGAGCCCCATCCAGAACCAGTGGAGACTGTCATCCACTTGAGAGACTGTGGCTTTGCACTCCCCAGGATGGAACAGTGGGCAACCCACCCACTGTAGAGACTTGAGAGACTGTGGCTTTGCACTCCTCAGGATTGAACAGTGGGCAACCCACCCACTGTATAGACTTGAGAGACTGTGGCTTTGCACTCCCCAGGATTGAACAGTGTGCAACCCACCCACTGGAGAGACTTGAGAGACTGTGGCTTTGCACTCCCCAGGATGGAACAGTGGGCAACCCACCCACTGTATAGACTTGAGAGACTGTGGCTTTGCACTCCCCAGGATTGAACAGTGGGCAACCCACCCACTGTAGAGAATTGAGAGACTGTGGCTTTGCACTCCCCAGGATGGAACAGTGGGCAACCCACCCACTGTAGAGACTTGAGAGACTGTGGCTTTGCACTCCCCAGGATGTAACAGTGGGCATGTGGCCCTCTCGAGGATTTGGCGTTGTGCACTCAACCAGCTGAGGTGCCCCCCCTTTGCCTCCCCGTGAGGTGCCTGTTTTCTTGCTCTCTGATGCCCCTGCAGTGTTCTCTCCGTCATGGTCGGGGATCTTGTGTGGGCCTCGCCCATACCGTGTGGGCCCAGTGTTCCACGGACTTCTTTGGAGCACTACCTGGACTACTAAGCTTGGTGTATATTTTGTTTATGGTGTATATATATTTTTGCCTACTTGATTTTAATATATTACAATGGTTACACTAATTTTCTTTTGTCTTTGCATTCTTCCAGGGGGGTTGGGGGGTGTAACTATCATGTATAAATATGTATTAGTGTGTGTGTTGTAGTGGGTGAGGGTGGGGGTGAGGGTGGGGGTGTTGCGTGTGTGTGTCCCTGTTTTTTCCCTCCCCCTTCCCCTGTGTCATAGGTGCAGTACTCACCGTGGTCTTCGCCGCTGGCGTTCATGGTCTTGGTAGAGGAGCAGGAAGACTATCACAGGGAGAATTTGGAGTTCCGGCTCCATGGTGTCCTGGTTCCTCGTGGGGTGTGTAGAGGTGAGCGTTTTCCCTTCGAAATCCTGTTTCCGCCATGTTTTTATCCACGGTGAATCCACCCCGGGAAAGGTGGCGGATTGGTAGGTTGTGATACTGTGGGCGTTACTTTGTCTTCCGCCTGTCTGTTGGCGGTGACCGCCAAGCTGTTTGTCTGTACCGCCGTTGCGGTCGGAGTGTTAAAGTGGCTGTCTTTGTTGTCGGTGTCCGCCACGGTCGTAATTGCAATTTTTTTACCGCCAGCCTGTTGGCAGTCTTACCGCCGCTTTAACACCGACCGCCAGGGTTGTAATGACCACCTATGTTTTTATTGTTTATAAAACTACCTGCAAATATGGGATTGTCTGTTAAAAAAACTATTTTTTTAGCTGAGCGGTGACCTTATATCAACTGACCTCTACCTGCTCTGGACTCACGCAGACCAAATGTACAGGGTAGGACTGAGACAGAAAATAGGCCCAGGCACCATAATAAAAGTGACCCCCATCAGTGAATCAGACTGCTAAAAAAGTGGCCCACATTTGGATATTTGGAAAGAGAAGTTGATCTTCAGCAATGACATCTCTCTGTGGATCCACTCCTGGTGGCCCTTGGAACTAGGACCTATGCCAACAGACCATGCTTGGAATCGCAGCATCATTCTAGACAGCAAACTCACCATGAAAACCCACATCAACGCAGTCTCATCCGCTTGCATCCTCACTCTTTGCATGCTCCGGAAAACCTTTTAATGGCTCCCCAGCAACATGAGACGCACCGTCATGCAAGCCCTAGTCACCAGCTGCCTAGACCATGGTAACACACTCACCTCCTGAAGACACTGCAAACCATACAGAACTCTGTGGCCAGACTCATTTTCAACCTCCCCAAATGGAGCCACCTCACTCCTCATCTCAAGAAACTCCACTGGGTCCCCATAGATAAGAGATGTCAATCCAAGATGCTGATCCACATCAACAAAGCCCGCATGAACAAGGACCAGCCTACAACAACCACTGTCTGAACTTCTACTAACCCTCCAGACACCTGGGCTCCGCCTTCCTCCCCCTTGTGCACATCCCTCGCACCCACAGCAACAGTGGAGGACACCCCTTCTCCTACCTCATGGCTAAATCTTGGCATGACCTCCCCCTTTGCCTCTGGACCTCCACCTCTCTCCTAGAATTCTGGAAAACACCTGGGTGTTCAACTAAACCCACCAGAAGCAGCTGGACCCTCAGTGTCTGGATATCCTCACAGGTGATTAGCCATGCTCAATGATGATGATAATAGAGGTTTTGTATTTTATGGGAGATTGCATGCATTTGTTTTTTCTGCAGATAATGTTTGTGGCAGTAAAAACTGGCCACGTGTCCTAAGCAGGAAGCTCGACCAGCGGCAGTGTGCAGTCACAGTACCTCAAGTGGCGAGTGTAACATTCGAGCTAGCACTCGGACAGCTTTAGCCATCTGCTTCATTGCCGAATCAGTAATTGCAATAGTATTACATATACTGCACAAATCACTGAAACATATCCCCAATGCTGCCTGTCAAAAGGCATTTAATTGTACATTGCTTCAGTCTCCTGGTACAGGGCTCTGCAGTTGTGGAGCAATGAGGGAGTCTCTAGAGCAGACAGGCAGTGCGATACCTGGCACAGCCTACAGACAGGCAACAGGGTGTGCAGACAATGCTGCACTGCACTGGCCATCCCAAAAGCAGACACCGGATGCAGGGACAGCGCAGGGGTCCCCACCAAGACAAGTCAAGGGCTGTGGGAAGTGAGGCAGTTCACATGTTTTGGGTGGGTCATGATGCTCTAAATGGCCAGGAACCGAGTACCTGTACTTTTATCAAAAAGGCAAAGCACCAGTGCTTCCCAGTGGGGTGCATTACTTTTATTAAGAGAGTACCTGCACTTTTCCATAACAACGAGCACACTGAGTAAGCGGGTGCCTACAATTCTACAGTCTCATTTAAAGTCTTGCTTGGGCCTGAGGTAAAGAGCACACTACGGAGATGAGGGGTCAAGCGTGGCATATCTGAGGGGCATGGAGGTGAAGAAAACAAAGGAAGGTGTGCCCCGCACCTTTCCTTTGAGAGCATGCATGAAGAAAGGAGGCAGTCACAAATGCCATTTGGAAAAAAGAGGTGGTTGGAGAACGGGACTTATGCGTCACAGGGATGATAAAGGAGGATGTTAAATGATGAGATGTACATGTGGTCAAGAGAGCTAAACTGGAGTAGGAACTAAAAAAATCTAGCATTTGCAATGCAATATGTTTCGTATTTGCTTGAGTTAGCGCTATTGGCATTGTAAATTCATAATTGTACTTTTCTTGCCACATAAATTGGTCAACCCTGCCTCATCATTTTGTCATTTCTTGCCATATAATTCCGGTGGCCCTGCATATAACTAAAAACAATAGAAGATGGACGGTATGCAGAACAAATCAAACATTCACCCCCAGTCACAGATCTGGGTTTAATCCATCAGTTTTTTTGCTTGCCATGACATTTTTTTTTAAATCTGTTTATTAAACACAAATTCCACACAACATTACCAGCTGTACATTCTTTTGCGATATATTTGCATACTTGTATAATTTTACACAGCATTGCCACACCAAAAGGTGTAAGAAGAAAGGAGGAAAAAGGGAAATTGAAGGGGAAAACAAGGGTAGCTGGGAGGGGAAACTTTTACAACTAAACCTAATAATGCGTAGGAGTTAAGGGCATAATAGAAGGAGAGTGCGGCAACATTTAGCATGCAAGCTATTGTGATAAACAATTACAGCTTAATAAGATTGGCCAACCATTGACGATATCCGTGATTAATATTAAAACACTTCCAGGCTGTAGAGGGTGTCTGTGGAGTTGACAGTTTCAGGGGCAGGAGCATTTTACCTGTTGTGGTTGTATGTTTCATGCTTGTATGAACGTGTGGGGAGTAGTTGGGCGCAGTTGAGAAATGTCTTTTGAGGAGGAAGAGGGATATTAGCAGTGAGTGTATGTAAAGACAGTCAGAGTGAGTGCTGTGCGGCTAAGGTATTAGCAGTATCAGCACAAGCTGTAATGTTCGTGAGTTGAGACCCGTTCATGGGGGATACATGTCATCTCTGGCCTCCATTGCCACCACAAATGTATCCCAGACCTCCGGGCCATCTAGGATAAGGCCTCTATGTTGTAGCAGGTGAAGTGATCAGCTTGAGATCGGCTATGTAAGTCACGTAGCCATGTCACGTGAGAGGGAGCGTGTGGAGCTTTCCAATGTATTGCTATCAAGCGTTTATACACTACGAATGCCAGGTCAATGAATCTTTGCGTATGTTTGTCTGCTTTAGTGCGACGTCTTATACCAAGTAGGCAGGAGTCAGGAGTGGGCACTAGGGTGTGAGAGGAGATCTGCTGTGATCTCCGTCACTCGTTGCCAGGCCGAGTTTATTGGATGGCAACTCCAAACCATATGGTAGAAGTCAGCTGCTGGTGTAGCGCATCTAGGGCAGCTTGGTGTTGTATTGGGGTAGATTTTTTGAATGCGGGCTGGCGATAGATATGATTGGTGGAGGTAATTAAATTGAGTGTACCGCAGATGAGGATTGCGGGATATTGATTTGATTGTTGCAAGGGCAGTAATCCAAGTCTTCTGTGGTAATGGGGTAGGAAGGACAGCATCCCATCGAGCCTTTGCGTGTGGCAGTGTTGTGCATATTGCTCCGAGCAATGCTTTATATAATATGGTAATAATGCTCTTTGAGCTGCCAATGGTTAATATAGTGGTGAGCAGCGAGGACTCAGGAGGTTCCGAGTCTCCTGCGCCCCAAATATCACTGAGCAGCAGCTTTATGGCATTAAATGTTAGGAAGGCCCATTTCTGTATAATGCCTGCTGCCGCCAGTTCGGTAAAGGTGCGCAACACGGAGCTAGAATATAAGTCGCCCAGTAGGAGCGTGTTCATTTCACGTGTATCATGGTGCATTGACAGGGCTTGAATGCCCGGTAATTGGAGTAGTGGAAACAGAGGCGAGTAGAGGGAAGATGTAGACTTTGTTTGGACATATCTACGCCAGCAAAATCGGGCTACCTCTAGTAATATTAGTCTAGGAGATGTGTGGGGGGTGCTGGTTAGTATCAAGAGTAACAACTTCTGTGGTGCTATATGTGACTGTAACATCCTACTTTCAGCTGACGGAGTGTCGCATAACCATTTAGACAGCCATGATAATTGGGCTGCTGCATAATATCTTTCGAAGTTAGGCATTCCTAATCCGCCCATCTCCAACGGATGTTGTGTAATTGACAGCGCTACTCTGCGTCTGTCTTTACCCCAGAGTAAATCCGTTAGTACTGATTGCAGCTTATGAAAAAAGGAACGTCGTAAGCACAACGGAAGTGCTGTAAAATAATATAGAAACCTTGGAAGGATGAGCATTTTGGCTATTGCCACTCGGCCCATTGGAGATAGGGGAAGTGAACTCCAGAAGGGTATCAAGCCACGAACGGACCCAAGGACCCTGTCTATGTTTCCTTCTTTTAGATCCGTGATGGAGTGATAAATCTGCACCCCCAGGTATTTAAAAGTTATGTGTGACCAGGGTAGTTTGTATTGCGGCAATAACATATGGTGTGCTACCGGGGACGGAGAAATCGGGAATACACTTGATTTGGACCAATTGACGTGTAAACCAGAGGCGACAGCGAAGGAGTCCAATAACTGCAAGACCTCAGCCAGATAAGCCGAGTGGTCGCGCAGATATATTAAGGCGTCATCCGCATACATAGATATAATGTGGTGGGTGTTAGCTTCCGGGATACCCCATATGTGTGCGTAACTCCTAAGTTTAATCGCTAGTGGCTCCATAGCAATAGCGAACAGCAATGGAGATAGTGGGCAGCCTTGTCTGGTGCCTCTGTCTATAGGAAATGCTTCTGAGATAATGCGTCCATTTTTAACCCGAGCATTGGGCCTAGAATAAAGCGTTTTAATCCAGTTAGTGAAGCCGGCACCAAAGCCGAATGCTTTGAGTGTGTGTAGAAGATAGTTCCAGCTGAGTGTGTCGAATGCCTTTTCTATGTCTAGAGATAGGGCCACTGCTTCCAAGTTTGTATTACTATGTATTATGTGTAAGAGTCTCCTAATGTTCAGGAAAGTACTTCTGCCAGGAATAAAGCCTGATTGATCATGGTTTATTAAAGCCGGTAAATAGGGGAGAAGACGGTTTGCAAGTATTTTCCCTAGTAATTTACAGTCTGTATTCAGCAAGGAGAGCGGTCTATATGATTTGACATCTAAAGGGTCACGGCCCATTTTTGGGAGGACGACTATCAGTGCTTCGCGCATTGAGTCCGGCAATTGTAGTTTATTGTGTGCTTCGTTGAATACTTCTGTGAGTGGGTGTAATAAATGGGCAGTGTGAGAGTTGTAATATTCTATCGGCAGGCCGTCAGAGCCGGGTGTTTTATTACGTGCCATTTGTGATAATGCAAGACGCAACTCTTCAATAGTGATGGGACCGTCGAGTGCAGCAATATTATCAAGGATAAGTTGACACTTGGGGACCAGGCTTAGAGTGTTGATAATATGTTGTTCTGGAGGTTGTGGAGGGGACGTATAGAGGGTCCAATAATATGTGGAGAAGGCATCATTTATGCCTGCCTGGGTATTAACGATCGTATCAGAGTTTAAGCGTATTGCACCAATGGGTGTTGATTGTGGTGATTGTCGAGTCAGCCAAGCTAATAGTCTGCCAGATCTGTCGCCTTCAGCGTGTTGTCTGGTCATATAGTGTCTGTAATCGTGTTTGCTCAATCTATTATCTAACTCCTTATGAGAGGTCCTAAGCAAGTGCAGTGTTGTTAGTGCAGATTCACTATTATCATTTGCATTTTCTGCGTTACGAAGCTTTGTTTCTAAGTCTTGTAGTTCCTTAATGAGTACCTTTCTGACCCCAACCGTGGCCGAAAGGCAGTGACCCCTTATCACCACTTTATGAGCATCCCATTATATAGCACGGGATGATGTTGTATTTTTATTTGATAGAAAATAATCGGTTATACTTTTGGAGATATCTTTTTGAAAAGGAGGATCTAGGAGGGCTTCTGGTTGCAGCTGCCATGTTGGTATACGATTGTGTATGTGTCCCCATGCCAATGTCAAACACAATGGGTTGTGGTCTGAGATCATGCGTGCTAAATATTCAGATAAGCATATTTTGTGATTAACAGTGGCGGATACAAAGAATATATCTATCCTGGTATGCAGTTTATGAACTGGGGAGAAATAAGAGTACTCGCGGTGAGTGGGGTGATGCACCCTCCATATATCACTTAGGCCATTGTTCAATGCCCATTGCGCCAAAGATTCTGACGTGCGATTGGCGGGGGCTGCTATAAGTGGGGGGAATGAACGATCCATTTGAGTGTCCGGAACGCTATTAAAGTCGCCTCCCCATATGCATTCCAATGTAGGGTCGCTGAGATTACCAGTAGTTAACGTTAACAAGAAGTCACGCTGGTTCGTGTTTGGGGAGTATAATGCGACACGGGCTAATGAGGTCCCGTCTAAAGCACCTTCCAATATTACATATCTACCGCCAGGGTCACATTGCGTGCGGGAAGGTACAAACGGGACATTGGGTGCTATCCAGATGGCCACTCCGCGAGCAAAGGACGAAAAAGTGGTGCCGTATAGTTGCCCCTTCCATTTTGAACGTGTGGTGTCTAGGATAGATTTGGTGAAATGTGTCTCTTGTAGCAGAGCTATGTTTATTTGATGTCTTGTGAGAAAGGCGTGAACCCTTTGGCGCTTCCGAGGATTTGCCATACCCTTAACGTTCCATGTGAGTGTTTTATATTTTAGGGTACCTGGGTGCTTGTGAGTGGCCATAGTTGTTGTTTATGTGCATTACATAATTGGAATTATAATTATCTGGTGACCCTATATTAACTTTATAATGGGACTCAGTCGCTGCGATTAGCCAGCTATCAAGAGATAAGCTGCGAGCTGTGTTATTGTTGCTGCAATTGGCGTTGCTTGTGTATCTGCTGCTGCTTTTGTGCTTGGCACGCCTACCATAGATCCCTACTCCTAATGGGAAGATGCACACTAAAGTGACACAAAACAAATAAGCTATTAACATATAAAAAAACAATACCGGAAAGTTCCAGTGTGAGGTAATTGTCCATATGGAGCTGGGGGGTGCCAGATAACGTTGATGCAAAGGTCCAGTCTTACCCTGCCCGGGTTACACATGGTTTAAAAAGGCGAAGCGCGACGGGCGGGGGGCACCTGTTGACTGCAGGACTGCGTATAGAAGCCACGAAGAAGCTGTGATGAGGCTTTTAGGCAGTGAGTGAGCCAGGTCGTGCATACATCAGATGTCGTCCGCTGTGCGTGGTGTAAGAAGCGGACCACATGTGGACTCAGTTGAGTCAGAGTTAAGATCTTGTTCCTGTTCAGTTTCCGTTTGCAGAGGTAGAGCGGCGGTGGGAGCATTGACAAAATTGGATGTCGTACGAAGGAGCCGAGAGCGCTCGGATTTTGCCTGCTCAGGTGAGGGTCTGGCTCCCTGTCTTTTGAGTTGTTTACGGTATGGCGTGGAGAGGGATCTATTGTCGTTTTGAGTACTTGCGTCTAACGGGTCCGCCAAGCCCTTGGCGTGTAGCCAGGTCCAGGCATCTTCCGGCGTGGTGAAGAAGAGAGAGCGGGAGTCATCCTGTATCCGAAGTCTGGCTGGGAACATCAGTGCATATTTGATATCATGTTTGCAAAGGCATATTTTAACTCGATAAAAGGAGTTGCGTTTTTTTTGCACTTCTGCTGTGAAGTCTGGATAAGCTGTTATCGTAGCATTTTCGTAGCACACTGGGCCTGATTTGCGGAATAATTGAAGGATAAGATCTCTGTCGCGGTAGTTAAGGAGTCTTATTATCAGAGGGCGTGGTTGCGAACCAGGTGTTGGAGGTCTGCCTGGGATTCTGTGTGCACGTTCAACCGAGAAGAACTTAGGGATTTTGTTTTTAAGGATTGTATCTATGGGCCATTGTTCAATAAACAGTTCCGCGCTGGAGCCCTCTGCGCGTTCAGGGAATCCCACTAGGCGTTTATTGTTACGGCGAGACCTCCCTTCTGCATCTTCTGTTCTACGTTTTAAGAGATCAACTTCTGTTGACAGCTGCGTTAGCTGTAGTTGCATGTCTTTCATAGAGCTGGGAAAGGACGCCGTGCCTTTTTCAAGTTCAGATACTCTATCAGCTAGAGCGTGTTGGTCAGTGCGAAGAATATTGAGTTCTTCTGTTACCGAGCCTATTTTGGCTTCCAAGGTGGTCTTAGTGTCTAGAATAGCTTGTAATAGTTTGACTTCAAATTGTGAAGTATGTGATTGCAAGGTTAGTTCCAACTTCTGTAGTGTTGATTGTGCATTGGGATGATTTTCCAGAGGAGGTGTTGTAGTGTGATCCATTTTGGCAAGAGGTGCACGGGTGGTCTTTGGTTTCACCATTTGAGAGATGCGGCAATGTCTGTAAGTTAGTATTACACTGAAGGACCCTCCGATGAAAGCTACCAAATCTGATGATGTGACAAGCCGGTCAAGCGGATCTTGCGACAGGCGATTAGCTGGGGGAGGAGCAGCTAGAAGTGTTAGCCAGCTGTTTAAAGAAGTTGCAGTTAGCAGTGTCAGCCGGATATAGTGGTGCTGAGGAGGCGTATATTTGGCGCTTTCAGGTCAGGCAGGGGCTGTGTTTGTGCGTATTATAAAGCACCAGCTCGGGAAGTATCGCCAGGAGACACTACTAATGTTTTTATCTGCCCTGCTTGCGGCCCAGTAATACGTGCACGATTTACACTGTCACTGGCGTAGCACCGTTGCACCAGCTACATTGGTTTCATCCAGATTGGCTTCCCTAATGCTCTATGGAGGTGCAGTGGAGTTTAGGGTAATGACGTTGGGTAGAAGCGGTATTCCTGGGCTATAAGAACACACTCCCAGCTAGGTCTGAGGCTCTCAAAATGGCGGCTTCCGTTTTTGCAAGTGTTCGGTAATATCTT
Organism: Pleurodeles waltl; assembly: GCF_031143425.1. Taxonomy (NCBI): domain Eukaryota; kingdom Metazoa; phylum Chordata; class Amphibia; order Caudata; family Salamandridae; genus Pleurodeles; species Pleurodeles waltl. Next base: position 1,808,984,166 of record NC_090444.1, on the reverse strand, counting down.
TTACTCGGGCTGCCTCCCGGGCCATCAACAGCTTCTATATTGTGCTTTGCAGATCTCGGTTGTAGGGCAGTGCCTCAGGGCGGAGCGCGGGAGCTCAGTGGTTGCCAGCAGGTAAAAGGAAATCGGACTAATCAGGTGCGCTCCGGCGCACCGTGCATTGAGGCAGGGCTATGCACGAGAGGGCTCAGCCGGCCCCGCGCGCGCCAGGCAGCCCCACGCAGGCTAGCGGACGGCTCCGACCCTCACGGCGGGGTCGCGGCGTCAAGCCCTCACCTCGTTGCTGATGACGGGGTCCGGGTAACAGCTCCGGCGTGTCCGGAGCGCCGCCCCGTTCAGCTGGGCCAGGCAGACGCCGAGGTCTGCTAGGTAAGCACGGGCCTCAACGGCGTTTTTTATTCTGCTTCTTCAGGATCGCGGCGCTCCCGGTCCCGATTGTTGAAGCCGCTCTTCGGGGTCTCTCGAACGGACACTCCCCCCTGCCCCAGGGGGGGCAAGGGCCGCGATGGCAGGATAATTGTGCGGGCTGGGCGACGGAGCTGTGTTTTACACAACTGCTCCGGTCGCCATCTTGGCCACGCCCCATGCAAATCAGTCTTGACCCTGTTCCCCATGGGAACAGTCCAGCCCGAACTGCCAGGCTAGGTCCTCCCTGGACCAGAAGCAAGCATCCTGGGACCAGTTTCAGGGTATCACCCTTCATCAGCCAGGCTAGCTTGAATCTGGTGGCATAGCAAGCACAGGACCCACATCTGGGCATACCCTTCCCAGTTGGGGCGAGAAGAGCAAAAACAACAGACAATGGACGGAATGCAGAACAAATCAAACATTCACCCCCAGTCACAGATCTGGGTTTAATCCATCAGTTTTTTTGCTTGCCATGCCATTCCAGCTCAGACCCAGCCATATGGAAATCAGTCTTGACCCTGCATATAACTAAAACACCTCTATTTACCTTCTTCCTCTGTCTGCACCAAAAAATGAAAATTTTGCCATTTAGCATCCTAATTTAAATCTGCCATGCTAATTCCAATAGAATACCACTTTTACCATCCCACCATCAGAGTCGCTGGCTGGCGAACACAATTCCCCAAAAAAAGACACAAGACAGCCACGAAGGACAAATAAACTTGAAGGGTCATCCAAACTTATAAGAGTGTTCAAACAGTCATAGTATAATAAGAATGTTAAGTTGGCCTTACTTATGGTCATAATTGTAATAAGAAGAGATAATTAAAACATATACAATTATCATTTAAACCTTTATCAGAAATAAACTTTCAACATTAGTTTGTAATGCTCAAAACAGCCCCTAGGTGGCACCATAACAAAAATATCATTTGTTAGAAACATGATCATGTAACCATATTGTTAACCACTAAAAGACACAACCCAATGAAAAAAACAGGAAAAAGTTATGCACTTTAACCATATACTTAGCCCCTAGGCAGTGTTTTAGAAGTAGCAGGCCTATTACAATGATATTCCAAACAAGGCCTTTAAAACAAAACTTCTCTTAGCTATAAAAACAAAAGTTCTAGCCATGAGAAACTTAAAACACATTGCATGTTGGGAGGGGTAAATATTTTGGAGTCCCCACTAACATAGTGTGTGGACCCAGGGATGATGTAGACAGAAAGAACACATCGTGGTCAATGTTTTGAAGGTCTTCCCATTGTCCTAGGACCACCACAGGTTGAGTTATGAGCATGTTTTGTAAAAGTAATGCCTGCAAAGCATTATGGGGCAAATTTCCATGCCACAAATATTTTAATATGTTGATATGACTGTAATGCTTAAAACAACCTCTAAAGGACACCACAATAAAACTAGCATTTGTAAAAACCATGATCATGTAACTATATAGTTAACCTCTAGAGGGCATAACCACACAAAAAAATGGTAATAAATAATGCAGAATAACCATATATGTAACCCCTAAATAGCATAGCGCATTACATAATTTCAGGAGTAGCAGATCTATAACAATAACATTACAAACAAGGCTACTAAAACAGAAGCTATTCCCAGCTGACAAACAAAAGTTCCAACCATGAGAATGCTTAAAAAAAACACTAAATGGTGGGAGGGGTTATTATCTGGGGCTCCCACTAACCTAGTGTGGGGACCCAAAGATGACATAGACAGAAAAAGCACATGGTGCTGAATGTTTTGGTAGAGGTCCCATTGTCCGAGGACCACCACAGGCTGAGTTATGGGCAACAATGTTGAGAAAAAGAATGATAGCAAAACATTATGGGTCGAGTTTTCCCCAGTGCAATAAATATTGTAATATCAACTTTCGCTTTGAGGATTTCTGTTTTATGTAAAGCATTTATCAATTTCAAGTGTTTTAAGGGGAGAACCACAGGAAAAAGCTCTGATAGGTGTAGGAACCTGGCCTGGTGTGTGGTGGGTACCCAAGGTACTTGCACCTTATATCACGCCCAGGTATCCCCTCTTAGTGAAGTGTAAGCAGTGTCTAGAAGCCAGGCTCTCTAGAGGTAGCCGTGGATGAGCAGCCAAGGCTTAGTCTAGGAGACATGCAAAGCTCATGCAGTACCACTGTAGTCACACAGCACTTACACACATGAAAGAAAACACTCAGTTGTACAAAAATAAAGGTACTTTATTTTTGGCACAAATCACCACAAAATACTAGACAGGTAACCCACCCTTAGGAGGTAAGTAATACACTAAAAATCTACACTAGTAATCAGAAATAGGCATAGAAAAGGTCAGAAAACAGTGCAAATAGTAATAAGCAATGGTAATCCTAGAGTGAGCACAAACCATATACTAAAAAAATGGAATGCGAACAAGGTGCCCCCACCCAGGTAAGTAAACTGTGTAGAAGGGAGCTGGGGGTATTAGGAAACCACAGAGATAAGTAACACAGCACCCCCAGTGACCAGGAAAGCAGGAGTAAATCCCCAAACAACCCACAAGGAGGAAAAGAAGAAAAAGAAGACATGCAGAAGAGGCTTCAAGAAAACCAGCGGTGGAGTCCTGAAGAAAGAAGTCCTGTGAAGAGAGGGAACCAAGTCCAAAAGGCACAACAGAGTCCAGTGTGGGCAGGAGCCCCTACCCACCACACTGAAGATGCAGGTGTTGGTTGATGGTGATGAAGAATAGGTCAGCCCTGCCGCCCAGAAGCCAGAGAGGGGTTGCTGATGGATGCAGCAGATGTTCCACGCTGGAGTGAAGATTGCAGATGGGTGTCGGTGTAGAAATTCCACCAACAAGCCTTGGCAAAGGCACATTCCCGGTTGGAGGAAAAGAGGTGCTGCCTGGGACCGGCAAGGTCCAGGAGGACTTTACTCAGGAGGGGGAGTCACAGGGGACCGTCCGCATCACAGGAGGCCCACAGGGGCAAAGGCAGGACCCACAAGTGTCCCACAGGACAGGGACACAAAGCGCACAGAAGCAGAGCATGCAGCACCACAGACGTTGCTTCCACGTTGCCGGAGGACCATGCAGAGGCCCAGGAAGGAGTGCTGAGGACTGGAGCTAGATGTCGCCTGAAGTTTCCTGTGGAGGTGAAGCAAACAAGCCTTGCCAGCTGCAAAATATTCAGTGCACAGTGGAAATGTCTTGCGTGGAGTGGAAAGGACTTACCACCACCAAAGTGCGACAGCTGGTAGAGAGGACCAACGTACACTGTCCGAACCACCACTTGTGATGCAGGACCCACGCTACTCAGGAGGAGGGGAGATCCAAGCAGTCGGTCGTCGATGCAGCTAGGTACCTGTAGTTACAGGGGAGTGATGCCTTCACCCCGAGGGTGATTCCTTCTTTTTCTTGTGCAGGCTGAAGAGTTGCAGTCTTCTGAGGATGCACAGTGTGGGAACTTTTGCAAAGCTGGCAGGAACTTGGGATACAATGTTGCAGAAGAGTCATCCTTGTGGATCTGCAGCTTGTAGGTTCCTGGAGAGTCCAGTTGCGGTCCCGGAGGCCAGAAGTCAAAGCAGAGGTTGCAGAGGAGTCCTGCTGGAATTTTGCAAGCCGAATCTGAGTACTCACCCCAGAGGAAGACCCTAAATAGCCCTGAAAGGGGGACTGGGCGCCTAACCAGGTGAGCACCTATCAGGGGAGGGCTCTGACGTCCCTTGCTGGCACAGGCTACTCAGATTCTCCCAGAGTTCCCTGCCCATCTTAGAATCAAGATGGCAGAACCCAGGGACCCTCTGGAGGAGCTCTGAGCACCACCCCTAGGGTGGTGATGGACTGGGGAGTGGTCACTCCCCTTTCCATTGTCCATTTTCACTCTCCCAAAGGAAACCCTTTGTTCTGCCTTCTTGAACTTGATCAGATCAAGCAGCAGGAGGACAGAAACCTGTCTGAGGGGCGGCGGCAGCTGTGGCTGCCTGGAAAACCCTGGAAGACTGGTGGTAGCAATGCTGGGGGTCCTCTAAGGAGACCCAAGAGTGCATGGAATCATATAACCAATAAATACTTGCAAAAGTATTGGGGTTTGATTCTGACATGTTTGATACCAAACATGCCTAGGTTCGGAGTTACCATTATGTGGCTGGACATAGGTCGTAACCTATGTCCAATACACGCATAAAATGGCGTCCTGCATTCACGAAGTCCAGGAAAATGGCGCTGACGTTTGTGGGGGCACCTCTGCTAGTGCAGGGGTGCCCTCACACACAGGTACTTACACCTTGCCCTCTGGGGTAGGAGGGCCTGCCATAGGGGTGACTTATAGTGACCTGGTGCAGTGACCTGGTAGTGAAAGGGTGCATGCACCCTTTCATGCAGGCTGCAATGGCATGCCTGCAGACCACTTTGCATGGGCTTCCTATTGGTGGCATAATACATGCTGCAGCCCATAGGTACCCCAATGCCCTTGGTGCCTATGCACCATATACTAGGGACTTACATGGGGTACCAGGATGCCTATTGTGGGGTGAAAAGGTTCTGGTAACCATGTTTAGAAGGGAGAGAGCATAGTCACTGGAGGCCTGGTTAGCAGATCCCAGTGAACACAGTCACACACCCAGACAAACAGTCAGAAAATGGGGGTAACCATGCCAAGAAAGAGGGCACTTTCCTACAATAGGTAACTGTGAACAATGTGACCAGTGCTCAGATACCGCTGATCAAGTTCACACTGTCATTCCTGTTCGCACTGTGAGTGCCATGGCCACCATACAGCACGAAGGGGAGAGACAAAAAAAATAGTTCACCCACACTGAAGTATAATGGCAATCGTGCAATAATCCAAGTAACGGGGCCATCTGCAAGGTGTGACAAAAACAGCCTCGGGGGGACAAACATAAAGCAATTACCAGTGACATCAAGGGATTCTTAAAAGGCAAGCCCACGAACAAGTGAGGTGGACGTAGTTAAAAGCTCGCAATACTTATAACAGGTCAATGCGCTTGCAAGCTCAACCTAAAAAGGAAGGATCGTTTGATCCCAAAACCATGTCATTAAGGGTATAAACAGCAGTTGTGCACTATCCACATCCAGTCATTAAAGGAGAGGAGTTATACATGGTGGGGCATACAATTGCATAATGGAGTATCTTTATATATAATGCAGTTCTGACAAGATAAAGCAAAAAAGGTTTCCACCATCAAAAAGTAAGAGTATAGGTGGCGATGGGAAATGGGTGGATTTGTGGGGCGAAGTTATACATATATAGTCCATAAAGAAAAGCATAAGGTAACAGAAGTGCAGGTGACAGCCAGATGATGGACAAACGTGTTTTGATGAAAACCACGTGTTACCTAACAGGAAAGCCATTAAAAGAACCGTGACATCCCTATTTAACAGCTAATCATCCTCTTTCCTATAAACGCTCTCACTTTGAAGTCAGCTGAAAGCAAAGTAAACACCAGGCTCCCTCTAAGATACAGCTTGACATTTGACCTCGTTCTTTGAATGCCCAGCAAACGTGACAAGATAGGAACATGATTTAAAGGCCTGTTGACAGCAAACAGGTTTAGGGGAAGAATACTGTAGACACAGCTTTGGCAAGGGTAGGAATGAAATTAACTTAGACAACTTAAAGCAAATAAAGCCAGCAAATGGAAACCAAGAAAATGTGAGTTACAAACCACATTCCTAGGTTAATCTTCTGAAAGTCCCCAAGATGTCTTTAGCATACTGCGCTGTCTGTTAGGCTGCAACCTTAAAAAAAAGTGTTCTAATACCACATCATATCGCTTTTTAGCAGGCAGGAGCGCAGGTGGAAGGCATCTCGGAGGGAGGGAGAGCATGAGACATGAAGGGAGAAGATGCCTCTTGCCAGTCCCTCCCACCAGCAGTTAAAAAAAAAGAGCTAGACAAGGCAGCGCCAACAAAATGTCTTGCAAGCGGCAGTGCATGCACCATTTTAGGCTAGACCTGAAAAAGTTACATACACAACAAGTTGTGCCATATACACAGCTCCTCAGACCCCTGACAAAAGAGCTGCAGTGCTTCAACATTGCCAAGTTAGAGGTTACTTTGTGGTGCATGGTTAGAAGATTTTGGTTTAATAGTGTCGCCAGACTCTTATCAGTAGGAACTCTATTATTAATATACTAGACAGTCATTTTGCGGGTAATCAATTTCTTCTTATTAACATGTCATACCTGCCTGCTTTGAGTAACAAATGGTGTGAAGTAATGTGGTCAAAAGTTATGTAATGTCCCTTCCATTGTCTCTGCATCTGCTGTGAGCCTTTGAACAATTTTCCAGATATGGACATGCTAGACAAACACACACAAGCATTTAAAAGGAACTTGTTGGTGAGAAGAAAAACATACAGCACCAGAGGTGCCTAACTGGGGGTTGTAAAGTAACATAAAGTGTATCATAATATCACATTTACTAACTATTACTATTTTACTAGAAGTCTCCAAAGTATGTTGCTGCCAAATTACAATTCCCCCGATTTTGAAAAGGAATGCTGTTCATCCATACGCAAATTCAAAAACGCACTGTCCTGGCAGTTTTCAAACATGTGAGACAATTATGCAAGGGTTTGATACACTGCAGTTGATCACAAGGACCTTTTTAGGTCGAGCATAGGACAGCAAATGCGTTCTTTCGTGTGAGGCATATTGTTTACAGTAAAGAGTTTGCACCCGACCCATTCCTTACCATTTGTTGGCTTCAATGTTACTCTTCTTTGCTGCCTCCTAATAGACCAGCACTGGCCAAGTGTCACTTCCCTTCCTTTCTGTTGAGCACAGATTTATTCAACTTAATTGGTGCCCATCTGCAGCTCAGGCTGCGACTGAAGTACTATTGCTTCTCACACCTTTTCATTCCCCCTTTTATGTGGAGCTTCTTTACCCTCCTACCCATCCTTTTCCCGTGTAGTGCTTCTTCCCGCCTACCCTGCACCTCTCTTGTTATGCTGATCCCCTCCTCCATTGTTGCTGGTACCACCCTCCACCCCTGTGCCCTCCCTCATGTGGTTCCTCCCTCCTACTTTTTTTAACATAGTTCACAGCAGCATAGGCTGCTGTGAAACAGAGCTTAATAACCAGTATGACTTGGTGAATGCTGGCCATGTCATAGTGCTTTTTACTTGACTTTAAGCCAAATTACACAGCAGCTTGCGCTGCTGTGCAACTTACTTAAAAAAAATTGACAAAGCCAATAGAGCTCACATAGACTAGACCTACTGGCTCTGCCAATGCTTGTTATCAACAGCAGGAATTCAGTGCCAACAAACCAGCATATTTTTCGCCTTCTTCATTTTAAGCAGAGCTTGGGTTGCCTGCTTCTGTCAAAGCCCAGCTGGTGCACAGCCCTGTGCAGGCTACCTAGAAAGAAGTGGGAACCAGCCTTACCCAAATCTATCAATGAGAAAACAACAGACTTTAGCAAATCCAACAGGCTTTGGCTAAGAGCTATTGACTTTGCTAATGAAAAGTAACTTGAAAGCAGGCAGAGAAAGGGTTTAAACAATGCAGAGAGAGGGGAGAAGCACACAGGCAAGAGATGAGGAATATAGAGTGCATATAGCTGGGGCAGCTAATGTGGCCTTTTGGTCAGGAATGCTGACTTTTGAACTGGGTAACCAGGTTTGAGTTCCAGTGTCAGCACAACATCCTATAATTCTGGGCACATCACATATTCTCTCCATGTGGCCTTGAGTAATATAACTGGTGCGCACTGTAAAGCGCTCTAATACCAATGTTGCAGAGTTCACTTTATATATTAAAAAAAAAAAAAAAACAGAAGCACACATACAGGGGTTGGGGGCACAGCAACACACTGGTGAGAAAGTAACTTGGAAAGCAGAAGTTGCAAGGAAGTACACTGTCCTTAAAAGAACGACATGTAGTTTGGGAAGAGTTGGAGTAAAAGAAGCGTACTAGGAAGGCATGCACTTTTATGGAGTGCTTGAAGAAAAAGAAATAAAGAATTCCTGAAAGCAAGCACTTGTGGAAGAATAGGAGGAGCCAATCAAAGAGGTGGTAAAAAGGTTGTGCTCCAAATGAGGGACCAAGGCACACTGTAGAAGCTAAAACAAGCCATCAAACAGAAAACAAGCAATTGTGAGTTTCAAAATATAAAACCAATAGTAAGCAATGGGTGCAATGGATTCCTAGGTTAGCTTTGGGGTCAGCATGTCCCCAAAATGTCTTTGCAACTGTCTCGTAGGCTTCAACCTAAAAATCTGTCAGATACTCCTAAGTCCGATGCCCATGCACCCCTGGATGGGATATATAGTGATATGCCAAAGAGTGATGTTATCGCCCTTCACAGTGTGACCAACAACAGAGAACCCACTACTGCCAAAGAGTGATGTTATCGCCCTTCACAATGTGACCAACAACAGAGAAACCATACCGTGAGGTGAGTCATCGCTAGGCACTGGGGTCTGAAATGACAGATTGAAAGCTGTGACGCTGTGGTTGGTCTGTGTGACTGTGCAAACCACTCCACAATGCACAAATGACCATGAGTGCACAGGTGAAGGAAAAGGTGCTGACGAGTGTAGTGCAAACAGCAGTATTTAGTTTTGCAATTTCATATAGCTCAAACTCGACCCAAAGGTATTGAAATGGTTTACTTTTGCACCAGATACATTAGATAGGCTTACATTCAGTTTTTAGGCATTGGGAGATTAATGATTTGCATAGAATCACAGAATTGTGAGCCCACACCAAGATTCAAACTTGGTCCCGTGTTCCAAAGTCACCAGCTCTGTCCGTAAGACCACATCCTCTCCCCTCATACACACCCATAAGAGAGCCGTGGGAGGAATTCTATTATAAAACTAAGGGCCTCATTTGGCATTTGGCTGTCCCACTGTGGAACCACCAAACTCGCAGGGAGGATGCCACCACCATGGTGGTGGTGGACCCCCACCTTGTATTACAATATTTCTGCCAGGCTGACCGGTGGGAACACTGTATTACAAGGATCCCACTGGGCTGCCTGGCGGGACCCAGCACCCTTAAGGGAGCCAAGGCCAATACAGTAGCACACAGCACCCTCGGGACGCACATTGTCTGCAAAGCAGACAATGTGCATTTCAAAGTGCTGGCGGGGGGGCAGCACATGGTGGTGGCATCCCCGAGCCTTCTATCACAATATTCCTGCCAGGCTGACCGGTGGGAACCAGAGCTCTTAAGGGAGCCAAGGCCAATACCGTAGCACAAAGCATCCTTGGAATGCACACTGTCTGCAAAGCACTGTGTGCATTCGAATGGTGCTGGCGGGGGGGGGGGGAGGCTGCACTGTCCATGCCATGAGAAGGCTGGCAGAAAGCAGAGTTGTTATCAGCCAGGCAGAGCTGAATTCAGCACCATCAGCTGTCGGGAACCATGTTTGTGGTGGAGACGGCGGTCTCCCGGCAGTCCGACTGCCAGGGTGGTATTGTGCCTGTCAGACCACCTGGAGTGGGGCGATCTGACAGTCACTGCAAGGGTCCGAGGACCACCAGACTCGTCATGAAGCCCTTTGACTGCACCAATGAAGCGGCAGTGGAAGCTACCCCAAAGTAATTTAAACACTTCTACACTCCTGCACCAATGAGGCAATAGTGGGTGCCACCCATGCTATCCATCCATTAAGGATAACGCTACCATACCCATGTCTATTCTGAGGGTTGTGCCAGTGGGATCTTGATTCCTGCACAGCGTGGTCCTGGGAGAGAGCTCCAGACACCTGTGGGCACTGCTCTGATAACGAGCGCTCCTCTTCTTCCTCCTCCGCTGCAAGTATGCAAGTGTTGGAACATTGTGAAATGTGAAAATCAAGAGATAATTTTAGATTCATGATTTTGGACAACATCTTTCTATGGGATGTTCCTGTTCCTTCATTTTATAATGGCATTCTGCGCAAAAGAGACAGCAGGTCAGAAGCAGCAAGGAAAAAGCTCTAGAGAAATGGCAGAAGGAGCAACAACGATGAAGAAGCAAAACAAGAAAAATAAGTCCCTCAATACAAGCGCAAATACGTGATCGGATACGGAAGCAAACAAGATGGGCGCTTGGTAACGTCGCTGCCAAGGAGACTTTTCCACAGAGGAGCAGATTTTTGATAGCTGAAGATTTCTAATCTCCTAGAAATGGTGTGTTAGCTAGCAGAGAGCAGTATGGTGAGTTTTTTTTTAAAATAATTTCATCTCTGGTATTTCACAGAGTTTAACTCTTTCAACCTGCTGCTCCCATTCTCACAAGATTACCGGCACCATTTTGAAAAATGTTCTCCTCACTTTTTCCTTTCTGCACTTTAACTTAACTACTATTATCCTAACCAAATGGAGAATTTTGTAATCATCTGACATTTACTGTTGTCTTTGATTTTATTTTAAACAATTTGTTCTGGGCATTCTCATCCAACTTTGAGTACTTGTCCCCTGAGGTGACCTCAATCGGCTGCATAGGAGAATCAACCATACTATAGTATTAAATATTCACATTACTGTTAAAATGGAAGTTCCACATACTTCAAAAATCTCTATGTCTTCTGCTTCCAATCCAAATGGCCGTACGGATTCCTGGGGGCAACAAAAGAGTTAAAAAAGACCCATCCTCCCCCACTAAGTCTCCATTACCTCTTACATTGGAAGATATTATGGATGAACTAAAGTTAATAAAGCCTTTTGTTATGGAGACGAATCTTGCATTACAACGAGTTGAAGACAAGTGGTCACGTCTGGATTCTAGACTTACTGAGGTGGAACAGAGGATTAGTGATGTACAAGCTACTACTGTCAAAGTCGACAATTTGACTAAAGAAATTATACTACTTAAAAAACAGACAGAAGATTTGTAAAACCGCAATCAGCAAGATAACCTCCGTATATATGGCATTCTGGAAGAATCAGACGGCCAAGATATAATAACATTTTTGCAAACTCATATTCCAAAGATTGTTGGTTTGCAGAATATCATGGTCCTTAACATCCAGTGAGCTCACCGTATTGGATCATCGGAACCATCTTCTTTATCTAAACCAAGAGGAATTATTGCAGTTTTTCTACAATACTTTAGTAACAGTTTTAATAGCCATCAAACAATGTAAACAAATGTTATGGTCTGGTCAAAAGATTTTCTTCAGTCAGGATGTGGCCAGAGTGACAGCTAATAAAAGAAAGGAGTTTCTAGATCTCCGACCAGCCTTAAGATCTATCAATGCTTGATTTGGCCTTATCCACCCTTCTTTCTTTAAAGTTACCTTCAAAAACAGAACAACTACTTTTGAAAATCCGTCAGATTTGAAGCTATTTATAAATATTCACAAAGGGGAGGCTGTGGATCTCAATAAGACTTGATTAAACAATGTGGGACTCTTAACTTTTTTAGTTTTCCTCCACAGGTGTTAAAATAGCTAAAATGTCAAGTTAAGAAATCCCCTTCTCCAAATGTGTCCATATTCTCGTAGATCTCGACATCACATTGTTATTTCCCTTCTTGGTAAGTCTAGTCATCTGTTGTTAATATTGTAAAGTACATATTTCTGTTTTAATCTTTCTCCCCCTTATGCTACTTAGGCCCATAATTATACTTTTTTAGCGCCACATTTGCGCCACTTTTTTGACGCAAAAGCGGCGCAAACTTACAAAATACAATTGTATTTTGTAAGTTTGCGCTGCTTTTGCGTCAAAAAATGACGCAAATGAGGCGCAAAAAAAGTATAAATAAGGGCCTTAGTATTTCAACTGCTTGGGGGTATCGTTGCTGATTGGCCTCTAATTTTCTTGCTACACCCTTTCTCCCGTTCAAAATATATTTCTTCTTTTGAAGACACTTATGACTAAAGCTTTTTGGCTTTTTGTCATCTTCTTTATCCTCTATCATTGGGGTGCTTTCGCTAACTCCTTACTCCTTTTTCTCTCGTATATATATATATTTTTCTTCTGTCTCTCTCTCACTCTCGTCTTTCACTTCCTTTTTTACCTTATAATGCAATGTTGGCATCAGCAAGCAACCACATATAGATATATGTTCATAACTCTCCATTCTATCTTATTCTATGATTCATATGTTGTCTGCACTCTAGGTTTACTTACGGTTTTGTTGTCTAAATGTTTCCCATTGTTCCCTAAATGACCAGTCGTCGTATTATCTCATGGAATGTCAAGGGTTTACGTGATCTGGTTAAGAAACAAAGAGTGCTCCAACATCTCTCTAAATTAAATTGTCAGGTTGCTCTCTTACAAGAAACACATCTTCAGGATCAGGATTTTAAAGGTTTGAGTAGAAATTGGGTAGGTCATGTATTTAGGTTCCTGTAAAGACGGAGACCGGCAGTAACAGGTAATATTTTATTCTAAAATATGCGGGGACTTTACAGGAGCAATGTCGGAACCGCTCCGTTCATTCTGATCCTTTCCTTCCCAACCGCCACCTTCCGAACCCCCGTCTCGTAGATCGAATGTGAATGTCAACCTTTCACATTCGATCTACGCACCACACATCTTCCCCTCTTATCAACAACAACAAAACAAATAACATACTTAAAATTTGGAAAATACATATAAGAGAAAATACATAATACATGTACCTCTAAAGGAAATTAATTTTTTACATTGAATTGGAAGCATTCCCATTTAGTTAACTTCCCATCACAAATTCATTGAAATGCCTTGGTAATTTCCTTTCTCTCAAACTTTTACGAATAGGTATCACGTCATCCTCCCGATTCCTAGATTCAAGACCACGGAATTCACCGCCTCCTTCACCTCTGTCTGGCCGCGCATCCTCGTATCCCCACAAATATCCACTCTCTTCATCAAAATCTTCACACCCAAATTCCTGGGGAATGTTACTTGCTTTAAACAAACTCACATGCCGCAAATTACGTACTCTTCCATCCTCAAGCTGAACTGCACCATTCAATACCTTCACCACTTTCATAGGGCGTGACCATCTCGCATTCCCTTTATTTATTAGCCCAAAATTCTTCACACGTACGTACTGTCCAACTGCCAAGTTTGGCATATTTTTTCCACTATTGATTTTGCTTAAAACTTTGTTTTGATACTCTTGCACCTGATTTCTCACAGAGCTAAAGTCTACCCCACCAAAACTTCCTTGCCTTCTGTTCATCAACCACCAAGGGATTAGTTTAGAAGATGGTTTCCGACCCCTCAGTAACTCAAAAGGTGTTTTCCAGTGACTGAATGTGGCGTAATTCTGTATGATAACAACATATTTTGGATGGCCTCCTTCCAAGACAAATTAGATTCTAAAGCTAATTGTATAGTGTCCTTAATAACCTTGTTGAACCTTTCAACCTGACCATTGCCTTCAGGATGGTATAATGACACCCTCACATGATTTACCCCACAGCTCTTCAAAAAGGAACTCATCTTAACAGAAGTAAGTTGTACACCATTGTCTGAAACAATAGTTTCAGGAATTCCTTCCCTCGCAAATACATCTTTTAAGAATTGGATCACAGTATCAGTAGTTATATTGCCAACCATACGAACCTCTGGCCATTTGGAAAAATAATCCACTAGGACAATCGCGTACCCTTCCTTAGCAGGTAAGTTAACAAACGGACCCATAAAATCAATTGCAACTTTGCGCCACGGCCCATCAGGCAACTCAACCAACTGTAATGGTACCACTAATGGTTTCACAGACTTATCACTCAGTACACACTTACCACACTCTCTTACCCAACGATCTACCATACCATCTAACCCCGGCCACCAAAAAACGTCTTTGATCTTCCTCCTGGTACTTGCCATGCCACCATGACCTTCATGTCCCAACTTAACAATGGTATCACGCATCACATAGGGAGGCACAATTTTATCACCTCTTAATATAATATCATTCGACACAGACAATTCCTCTTTAATCTTCCAAAATGTACTGCTCTCACCTCGTAAACTACGTTCTGATGGCCATCCTTTCAAAATAAACTCCTTCACTTTCAACAAAACCTCATCCTTCTACATTTCTCTCATCCACACGCATTCAGATAAATTGTCATGCACATTCCCATTTTGCAGAAACATAGCATCCCTATAAGTGAACGCAACATCACACTCTCCATCATCAATTTCCTCGGCACTACTATGCGATAGTGGTAACCGAGACAACCCATCTGCTACACAATTACTTTTCCCTGGAAGATGCAAAATCTCAAAGTGATACATTTGTAATTTGGAAGCCAACCTTGCCAACCTAGGAGTGAGGTTCCTTCCCCCTCCCGCGCTCAAAATATTAATCAGAGGTTTGTGATCCGTACAAATTTTAAATTTGCGCCCCCATATGTACATCCTAAATCGTTGCACAGCCCACGTAGCGGCCAATAACTCCTTCTCAATTACAGAATAGTTCCTCTCTGCTTGAGACAGAGTACGAGAAGCATATGCAACCACCCATGTGTCTCCTTTCTTCTTCTGAGACAAAACCGCACCAATACCATATGCGGAAGCATCTACTGCTATAATACATTCAGCAGTTTCATCAAACGATTTGAGACAAGAGGCATTGACAATTTCTTTCTTTATAGTCGAAAACTCCTTGGAATGTATCTCTGTCCAGCAGAACGTCGCATTTTTCCTCAGCAAGGCACGGAGGTTCTCCACCTTGGATGCAAAGTTTTCCACAAAGCGAGAATAAAACTCTGCTAGGCCTAAAAATGATAACAATTGTTCCTTGCACCTTGGTTCTGGAGCCTCACTAATAGCTTTGATGTGACTAACCTTAGGTCGAATACCATCCTTAGAAATAATATGACCTAAATATTCCACGTGGCTCTCTCCAAATTTGCACTTTTGATCCTTAGCAGTTAATCCATAGTCACTCAGTGCTTGCAATACTATTTTTAAGTTCCGGTCATGCTCACTTCTGTCGCGACCATATACTAAAATGTCATCCTGGAATACCTTTGCCCCCTTAACATTCGAAAGTATTTTGGACAATTCCCTCTGAAAAACTGCAGACGCACTAGCCAATCCAAACGGCATCCTTTTGTACTGGAACATCCCCTCTGGTGTAATAAAAGCTGTACAATGTTTAGACTCAGGACTTAAATGTATCTGGTGATACGCACTTGCCAAGTCGATGGTTGAAAATACAGTAGCATCTCCAATAGACGACATCAATTCCTGCAAATTTGGTAAAGGAAATGTATCTATCCAAATTGCATCATTGAGTGCCCGCAGGTCAACACACAACCTGAGGTCCCCACTGGATTTTACCGAAATTACAATCGGAGAAACCCAATCGGAGCACTCAATGGGTTCAATAATATCATTATCACACAAATCCTTTAACATCTCCTTCAATTTTTCTCTATAATTCAAGGGAACATTCCTCAACTTCTGCCTTATGGGAACAGCATTCTCCTTTAATACAATTGTATGTCTAAAATTTTTCATACTTCCCAAACAACCACTAAACACGGTGGGAAATAGTCCCTTTATATCATGATACAAATCATCCTGTGACGTATCCATACTCACAATGTACACTGGCGGAGTAGCATTAGGGTCCACCCTCAACCCCAATTGACATATATGTGGCCAACCCAGAATAGTTGCCCCTCCTTCTGCCACAAGAACTTCACCTGAACACTTCTTTCCAGCATATTCGATTTCTGCCTGTATTTTTCCTACAATAGCAATTTTATGACCAGAATAACTGCATGGACTGTTTTTTGTTTTTTGTAAACTCCTTCCAGGCCACAACTGATTAAATAGAGACTTGCCTATTATAGTGTACCACGCACACGAGTCCACCATAACTTCCAGTCGTGCACCGTCAATATTTATATAACACTTCGGAAATTGAAGCTTTTTTCCCTTAATGTTACGCTCTTGAATACTTAGTACCAAATTCTGAATTCCTCCCTCAACCTCATCATCATCCACATTCTCCACAACACAACTCACTTTTTTCTCGAAACTTCTGCAGACGCGTGCAAAATGTCCCTTTTTTTTACATGCACTGCAATTTTTCCCAATCGCCGGACAACCATTAAAATTTGCAAAATGCAAACTGGCGCCGCATCTAAAGCACACTCTAGTATTGTTATTCATGCCAGACTTGTTATCCCCACTACCAGACCAGGAAACCATTTTTTTCTTTTTATCCTTGCAATCCCTGTCTTTGCTTACGGTACAAACGTTGTCACAATCTTTAACTTCCCTCCTCATAGTTTGTATGCAATCTTCGGTAATCTCAATGCTCCTCGCCACTTCAACAGCCGTTTTTAAAGATATTTCCCCAGAAGACCAAAGTTTCTCCTGTATTTTTTTAGATTTAGTCTTCATTAATAATTGGTCCCTTAAAACTTGGTCATATGTCATATTGTCAAAAGCACACGTAACCGCTAAGCCTCTTAACACTGCCATATACTGGTCAATAGACTCATCAACCTTCTGTTCCCTGGAATAAAATGTATATCTTTCCATAACTACATTTATTTTCCGGCCATACCTATCCTGTAACTGTTGTAAAGCACATTTATACACATCTACCCCATGCACATTATCTACAGGTGGTAAATTTTTAAATTCCCTTAACCCTACAGCGCCCAAACGATGTTTAAGCAATGACAGGTGCCTATCAGGTGAACATTCGCCCTCTTCCAACACATCAACATATGCCTCAAATAAATCCAACCACAATTCCCACTGAATGGGCGGATCTCCTGGTTCATTCAAAAAAAATGGTGGAGGTTGAATACTAGACATTCTGTAATTAATAATGTCCTATATCAATAATTACTGAATGCAGTTGTATTATTATTATTTTTTTTTTAAAACAGAGTCCAGTCACAATAAATTCCGGCACATCCAACAAGTCAAATGTATAGATAAAGGTTCTTTTTGTAATTATAAGCACAAGGTGTGCCTATCACCGTATTCCAAATTAAACGTACCAAATTCCTTGTAATTGTATTTATAGCACACTAAACGTGCCTAGTTCCTTGTAATTGTAGACAATATTTGCAGGTACAAAGTCTACTCCTTAAAGATGGCTGCCAATTTTCTATTTGTAGGCACACAGGTGTGCCTATCACCGTGTTCCTTAATAAAGATTGAAAAGATCTCCAAACCACTTCAAAATGGCTGCTTCAACTGTGTTGTTCACTCTCTAGAGTAATTTGGGCACACTCCAACCCATAATTCCTGGCGTAGTTGCAGATATTTTTCCGAAACAGGAATCTTGCCAATACAGGACATCAAGAAGTACTTAATGCGCCGCCCCTCAAGTTATGGAAACACCAGCAGCCAGAAATTCGCCGAAAATAAAAGCACGATCCTCACCTCCGACATCGCTCCTGCCCGCCTCGTCGCCACTGTAAAGACGGAGACCGGCAGTAACAGGTAATATTTTATTCTAAAATATGCGGGGACTTTACAGGAGCAATGTCGGAACCGCTCCGTTCATTCTGATCCTTTCCTTCCCAACCGCCACCTTCCGAACCCCCGTCTCGTAGATCGAATGTGAATGTCAACCTTTCACATTCGATCTACGCACCACAGTTCCTCTGCAGAACACAACAAGAAATGAGTAATACTTTTGTTTCACAAATCCTTACAAATACAGGTTCTAGAAGAAGTCAAAGCTAATGCAGGCAGATGGATTCTATTGACCACTAAGATTAATGGTACACTATTTTCCATATGTAATGTTTATGGTCCTACTGGAGTAGAACCTCAATTTTGGGGTCAATTTTTCTTCTTTATTACTATCTTGCAAATCAGATAATTTTGTGGTAGGAGGTGATTATTGTAACCAAATATTGGAACCTTAAGTTGATTGTCATTCTCAAAATTGTTATACTCCTTATAAAATGAAAAAACATTCCATCAAGTAATTTCCTCTAGAGGACTACTTGATGTATGGAGAACTGCTCATCCAGACATATTAGAATTTTCATTTTACTCTCCAGTCCATCACTCATACTCTAGAGTGGATTTTATATTTGTTACGCAAAATATCCTACAATCAATTTTATATGCAGATATTGGGTCTATTCTTATATACAACCACGCTCCAGTTATTATTGATTTGAACTTCCCAAGCAATTCCCCCTCTTCTAATCACTGGAGATTTAATAACACCTTATTGCAAGACAAGGTATTTATTGAACAATTTACAGTGTTTTCAAAAGATTTTTTTTATGAACAACCTACCCTTTGATACTCAGATAAACTTTATATGGAATGCCTTTAAAGCTACAGCTAGAAGCTTTATTATAGATTACATTGCAACTAAGAAGAAAGCAAATTTAAAGTTTCCTTTCAACTGCTTGCACAGATTAAACATCTTGAACATGAAGATTTCTCCTCTAACAAACCAGATACTTTTTCCAGGTTGATTGATGGTAAATTACAATATAATAAGTGATCTTGGGGATGTGCATGTTGTACTCTACTCAAAATTAATTCCAAATTTTATGGGGGGAGGATAAAGCAGGCAAATTATTGGCAAATTATTTAAAGATTAAGGAACAAAAATCTAAAATCACTGTTATTACAGGCAAAATGGAAACAGACACACCAGTGACTCAAAAATCCTGGAATGCTTCACTGACTACAATACCACATTATACACTCCTGAAAGCACTCCTAATATAAATGATATTTATACTTTCTTCCAATCTATTCCTAAAGCAATGACACACAGAGTAGATTTGTCTTCTTTGGACTCTGAGTCATCTGAGGCAGAAATATAAAATGCCATTACCAAACTTCCAAAAGATGAAGCCCCTGGCCCTGATGGCTTCTCAATTGAGTTTTATTCAAAATTTGAATCTATTCTAGTTCCAAAGTAATTATCACTTATTCAATTTTTCATAACACAAGATCAAACAAAATGTACCTTTTCTGAAGCTCTGTTATGCTTAATCCCTAAAAAAGATAAAGATCTATCAAAATGTGAAAATTACAGACCTATATCCCTTGTAAATACTAATTGTAAAATCTTTGCAAAAGTCCTTGCCTTACGTATTAATCAGTTCGTCCCAGACTTAATAGACATACATCAGTCAGGTTTCGTTAAGGGATGATACATATCGGATAATTCCAGAACTTTTCTTAACATTATCCATTTAGCTTCTAAGTCTACAAAGCCTTCGATCGAGCCTGTTGGGATTTCATGTTTGGAGCATTAAAATGGCGTGGTTTTAGTCCTCACATTCTTAAACTTATTAGACTTTTATACTCCTCACCCTCTACATCTATTTTCGTTAATGGTAAATAATCCCAATACTTCCCCTTATATAGAGGTACTAGACAGAGATGTCAGTTCTCACCTTTTTTTATTTAAATTAACCCTTGAGCCTTTTTTAGAGAAAATATGCAGATCATCTGACTTTTATGGCTTTAAGTATAATGATTTGGAAATTAAATTCACAGCACATGCTGATGATATTTTGCATTTTATCTCTAACCCCAAGAAACTATCCCTGAATGTTTTCATTTGGTGCACAATTACTCCAGTGTCTCAGGGTATAAGCTTAATGTTGACAAATCAGAGGTTTTGCCATTAAATGCTTATTGTTTATCCAACATGTTTAAAGATACTGGCTTTACTTGGAACTCTAAGCATATCAAATGCTTGGGCATCCTATACTCTTAATTCTATTAAAGACACTATCTGAATCAATTTCAAAGACGTTGAGTCAAAAATGTCTAAATTGTCTAATAGATGGTACCCTCTAAATTTAACTTGGTGGAGGAGATTGGCCACAATCAGAATGATGATTTTGCCCATTCTAAATTTGTATTTGTCTATGCTCCCAGTTAAACGTCCCTCTGTTTTTTTTAAACTATAAATGCATTATATATTACATTTTTATGGAATAAATGTAAGTCTCATATATCATTAACTAAATTACAGGAATCTAGAGATAATGGTGGTGTCTTAAACTATATCACTTTGATTTTGTCTTGAAAAAAATATGGATGTCCCTTTCTTCTACCGTTCAGGACAAAACCACTATTTGGAGTCAACTAGAACACTTACAAATCACACCATTTACTTTCAGAGATGCAGTTCAGCTTTCAAAACCTTCAAAACCTCCTTAACTGAATGATTGATTAAATCCCTCCTCTCTCCTATAATCATTCACTCCATCTCTATTGCCATGCCATTACTTATTGTCTCTCATTCCTCACAGGAGAATCTCAAACAATTTGGTATAATAAAGATATCAAATTAAATAATAGAGTTCTCGCCTGGAAAGAATGGATACATAAAGGTATTATAACCTTAGATCATTTAAATTCATATAATGGTCTACTTGACTTTCAAGATATTCAACACACATTTCTTATTCCCTCTAATTATGCTGTGCAGTACCAGTATCTCCAAAATATCCTCTATAAAATTTTATCTCAATCTTCAAATTTACTTCCCCCCACACAGACCTTCTACCAATCACATAGCTTCTCCTCACAGGTCCAAGCGTCCTTTATATACAAAACTCTTATAAATACCTATACAGTGAGACCAAAGACTAAAATGAAATTAGCAAGGGAACAAGACTTCAATCAACAGTTTCATCTATATACATGGGAGAAAAAAATATGGTCAAAACTCCACACAACATCCCACTTGGCAGCTACAACCCAAACACTATTTTATTTTTTATAACAGACTGTACTATACTCCTATTGATCTTTATAAATTTAAACTTACTGCAGACAACAAATGTTGGTCGTGTTCTCCGGAAACAGTCACTATATGCACATGTTTTTTTAATTCCCTTTAGTTAAAACTTTTTGGATACAAGTTTGGGGTAAAATTAATCAGATTTTGTCTACCTATGTACCTTTCAGTATCTTACATAATTTTTGGGGTAGTACTTCTTCTACATGGCAATCCCAGACTATGCTTGGTAAATTTGTTGACCTACTTATCGTGTGAATGCTTATACTACTCAACTGCTAATCAAAAGAGACAAGCTATGGCTTCCTCTCACTTCTTTTCTTTCGCAACAAAAGACCTTTCATACCACTGCCAGTACTGTTTTTGAACCTTGATTGTCTGTTTAGAATCAATGGTTGCTCTATTTTAAATATGTGATTTTCAATTTGCACTGTTTAATTTTCTTTTCTTCTCTTTTCTCTCTTCTCTTTTATTTCTTTACTGAAACCGAAAATGCCAGTATTTTATAGTACAATATTATATTCCTGTTGAGTTTATAAAATGTTTTCATAGGTACGATTATCTTTATATTTTTCTAGTTCAATACACTTTTTTGATTTTGTTCGGACGTATGTAATACAATTCTATATATTTCTTGTTTTACTAATGTATGCTAAGTTATTTAATAAAGCATTATTAAACAAAAAAAAATACAAGTGCAAATAATGAAAGGACACTAATAAAGCTATTATTCAGTTCTAGGTCAATGTATCATTGAAGGGACAAACACGTGAAGAAAAAAGTGAAACTTGCATGGGTTGACCATTGAGAAGCAAAGACGTGAGAGTGACGATGAACCCAACCAATGGTAAGTAATGGCCCTTTGTGGTTTTTATTTTTGGTAAACAAAAAATCTCTGCAAGGGACAGCGCATGCAAGACCTAACATAGACTTTTGGTACCCTTTCACCAAAGTGGGAAAACAAATAGGACAATGTAACCATGAACAAAAAAAATCCACTTATTGAAACAAGCATTAGCACACCCAATAGGTCTTGCTTATGTGAGAGCTATTGGCTTTGCCAATGTCTTTTAGCCATGTTGTTGAGCAGCATGGTTGCTGTGCAACATGTTAGAAGTGATAATAAAGGGCTATGATACATGAATGGTACACTAAAAAAAGAGTGTTAAGACACAGCCAGTGGGTAGGATTGGGGGACAACACAGACAACAGGAAGGGGGGGATGAAAGAGAAGAGACAACAAGGACAAAGGGAGGAAGGGAAGAGGCAACACAGACAATGGGAGGGTGGGAGTTTGGAGGAAAAAGTAACACTGACAACTGGAGGGTAAGGGTTGGGAGGGGAGAAGCAACATGTGCAAGAGGGGGATGGGAGGGAAGAAGGAACAAGGACAACTGCGTTGGGTAGAAAGAGAAATATTACCCAATCACAGCGCCAGGAGTGGAAGTACCCTAATCAAGATGATTAGTATGTGGTGCATGCTGCAGACGAAAGAAGAGGAAGTGAAGCCGGTATGTGCTGCCAAATTAGGAGGCAGCAAATGAGAGTGATAATGAAGTTCACAAATGATAAGCAATATGCAGGCTCCAAGCCTCTTGTAGAAAACAATATATATCTCAGGTGAGACCTAATAATTGTTCAATCTGGATCAACAGTGCTCACTAGTTAATGGCTGCCTTTACTCATGTATTCTGCAGGCTCATCTGCACAGATCCCCAAAATACTGTTATGTTATGTAATATCCCTTCATGCAATGTTATGCTATATTGAAGTATGACTTTGAATAGTGTCACATGCAATGGCAGGCCCTGTTACATAATGAAATGCAATGGATGTCTTGTAGAGCACACTGTTTGGTAGTTTTGGTAGTCTCTTAGAGGTGGAGAGGCTTACTCTCTGGGGAAGGTCCTATTCTAAAAAATAAATAATGAGGACGTCTGAAATTATGCAGCGATGTTAGACAAAATTATGTGGCATAGTTGAACCAAATTATGTGGCTAGAAAAGCCAAATTATGTGGTGTAAAGTAACATATTTTGGAATGGTAATACTGCACTATTTTTTCATTTTGACAAATGTGAACTCTGGGCAGAGGTTTCACCTTAGAGGTGACCGGTTAAGCTTTACAAAGGATCCATTGCACGACTAAACATGTTGGCCGCATTTTCAGTAATTTATGATTCGCTTAAGCTAAAAACAGATTAATCTGCAGATTATGAAGTGGATGATGCATTATGTGGCAAATTGGTGTGTTTTTGCCTAATGGAGGCAGGAAACTTACAAATAGGAGCTCTGATAACTGTGCTTTGGTTTGTCTATTCAGCCCAAGCCATTTCCTGTTTTTAACTCCCCATTAAAAGCCGCACATGAAGCATTGCTTCTTTTCTTCTACAACAGGCAGGGCAGGGCTGGACGTAGCGGGCATCTGGCGTTTTCCCGGGATGCTGGAAGAGTGGGGGCCGGTTTCGCAGTGGCAGGGGCAAGTTTTTTTTTACTGGGGGCCGGTTTTGCAGCAATCGTGCAATATCGGCCTCCAGTAACAAAAGTAGCAGTGCTTCACACTTGCAATCCCCCTCTACCACCTTCCCCCCCGGGGCTGGTCTGACAAAATTGTCAGGGCTGCATTGGGTTCCCAGTCCGTCCCTGACAACGGGCTGTTCAATATTTCTCAGAATTGCTAGTCTGAAGTTTAATGAGTGACAGAAAAAAACACTGATTGAAGTGTCAGTGTGGGAAAATTATTGAGAAAATGGACACCAAGCAAGGGCATTGCATGGAGCTGACGAACAGCTCAAGGTTGGAGCTACCACCATAAGAGGCTGAACTGCATGCATAGCTGTAACAAACGTGCCACTGCTTACACACACACGCGTTATATATATTTTTTTTAAACTTACAGGCATTTCCTCTGCTGGTGCACTGCCCTCTTTAATAAAGGACCCTCATTCAACCAGTGTTGCTTGGCACTTTCAGTAAAGCTTTAAAGAGCTATTCAATCTGTGCCACTCAGCACTTTCAGGAAATCTTCAAGGAGCTGCATTCAACCAGGGCCTCTTGACACTTTTAGTAAAGCTTCAAGGAGCTGCATTCAACCAGTGCTCACCTTCAGCAAAGTTTCAAGGATCTCTCGTCTACCAGTGCTGCTTGGCACTTTCAGTAAAGCCAGTGGTGCTCGACCAGCTTTCAGAGTGGGGGTGCTACTATCAATGTTTAAACAAAATATCAAGTTGTAAATATCGGGAAACCGAAATACCAGAAATAAAATACTGTGATGCAAGAATATTGCTGACAAGAATGTTGTTTTTTGAGGTAATTAATATAATTTTAAATAATATTAATGTTTTTACTATTGTTTTCAGTAATATATCAGTTAAAAATAATGTTTTAATTATTTTTATGTTTTTGTCAATATATTAATTTTATGACACTGTTGTTTATATAGATACTATATATTAATTGTTTTTAATATATATCTTGTATTTTAAGTAACT
The DNA here is from genome assembly GCF_031143425.1 of Pleurodeles waltl. Taxonomy (NCBI): domain Eukaryota; kingdom Metazoa; phylum Chordata; class Amphibia; order Caudata; family Salamandridae; genus Pleurodeles; species Pleurodeles waltl. The sequence goes on along the minus strand of NC_090444.1, from coordinate 1,808,959,623 downwards.
TAGATTTTTTAGTAATTTATAGTGTTATAGCAGGCTATTGGGTTTGTAGGGGAATAGGGTGGGAAGTTAATTAGGTAATAATTCATTAAGAATTATTTAATACATTTTATTTAGCTCTATGATTGATTTTTATTATGTAATTTAGGTAACGCTGATTTATTTTTATTTTGTGGTATGTGCGGGCTTTTACATTTGTAGGGGCATAGGGTGGGAAGGTAATTACGTAAAAGTTGATGAACAATGAAGTATCAATTGGTAATTAACTATTTAATTAATTTGTCATTATTTAAAATATGGAATACTGATTAATTTACTTATAATTTAGTTGTGCGATGCTAAGTTTGTAGGGGTATAGGGTGGGAAGTTAATTAAGTAGTAATTAATTAACTATTAATTAGTCAGTCAAATAACTTTATTCGGCAATTGCCATAAAAGTGCATACAAAGACACATATTACAAATCTGTAAATAGTATAAAACACAATTAAAAACTGTAAAAACAAATTCTAAAAACACCATGTAAGCATCAGATCTAAAACCCCTTGACATGTAACAAATAGATATACTAAAACATGATTAAGAATCGCAAAAACACAAGATTTACAAATGTTATCTCAGAATAGAAGTCTCTCACAAACATATAGAGATTAAGATAGAGTAGACCTTTTCCTAATACTTAAAGAAGCTATAACAAAATTTAGTACGTAATGACAAGTTCTCTCTTTGACTGAACTATTAGTTATAATTAGTAAATTAACAATCTAATTGCATTTTAAATATGTAAATTATGGAACACTTATTTATTTAGTTATATTTTAGTTGCAGGCTGCTAAATTTGATGGGGTCTAGGGTGGGAAGTTAATTATGTAATAATTTTCTCAACAATTATTTATTAATTAAATATTTAATTAATTTTAAATATGTAAATTATGGAATACTTATTTGTTTAGTTATATTTTAGGTGCAGGCGGCTAGGTTTGTTGTAGTATAGGGTTGGAAGGATATTTATTCATAATTGAATTACTATTTATTAAACACACACACACATATTTTTCCAAGTTAACTAATCATTTGTATATTAAGAGATTCATATTTTTTTACATTCATGGGGTTACTCATATATGTCATGTATTTGAAGTGCAGTACTTTCGCTACACTTAGTTAGACTGCAGTAGGAATAGTAAAATTAGCCCTTCCGAAGTCCAATACTTTTCCTACTTTTGTTCTGTTCGGAGGGGGAGTTGTAACTTTTACCCCTTTGAAATCCAATGTTTTCCCTACTGTTCCACAGACTGAAGCGGTAATAATAAAGTTAACCCATCCGAAGGTCAGTGCTTTCCCTACTGTTGCACAGACTGGAGTGGGAATAGTAACTTTTACCCCTCCTAAGTCCAACACTTTCTTTACTGTTGCAGTGTTTAGAGAGGGAATAGTAAACATAATCCCTCCGAGGTCCAATGCTTTCTCTACTGTGGCAGAGGCTGGAGTGGGAATACTTCATTTTTTTTATATTCTATTTATTGTGTACCATAATTAATATATGTTGGAAAATGGGTTATTGGTAAGGGCAGGTAAGAACCTACACTTAGGAATATGCCACTAACCTCCACTTAGGTCCAGTTAGGTCTCAGTAAATTAAACCTAGCTCAACCCTTGGTAGCTTGGCAACGAGCGACAAGGCTTAACTGAGGAGACAAAGCGTAAAGCATTTAAATATCACAAAACAGTAATGAAATGAAACACCCGAAACAGTTTAAAAATCCAAAATCAATTTATAAAAATAGATTATATTTTTATCTTTAACATGACACCAAAACGAATAAAATCGGATAAGAGGAACCAGAGATATGAATTTTTAAAGAATTATTGCTTTCTAGTGCATAAAAGCAACTAGCTCTCAAAGGGTTAAAAAAGGTCACACTGGAAAGGAACAAAGTCCAGAGTTCAGGCCACCCACGAGGTAACACTGTCACACTGTCACACTTACTTTAAGAAGTGTTTGATTTAGGAAAGTGATCCACAGCACCAGCCAAGGGTTCAGAGGCTATGGGGTGCCTCTTGGGGTCTGAGACTACAACTCCCACAATGCACCTCTTCAACTTATGGAGTTGCTCCAAATGTCTCCAAACTTCTGGATCTTCTTCCAGAGGTCCTTTTTGTGTCCTTGAAGTGTCCACAACTTGATCCAAGGTTCCAGAAGCTCTGAGTTGCTCCTTGGGAGTTGGGACTACAATTCCCAGAATGCATCTCCAATCAGGGGTAGGGCCTTCCCCCTGTGATGACCACTTCCTGTGAAGTGTGGCAAAAATCAATCCCAGGGAGCAACATTCCTCAAAAACCCATCATGGCTGAAAGTGATTTTTGGAGGTTACATCTGGCTGAGACCACCCACTGGTGTGGCTAAAAATCCTAAACGCACCCCTCTCCTGCCCTCTCCTAATCTAATCAAGGGAGCACCTAATTGTCTGGGTTTGCAGGATGTGAGGGTGTTGCTGGGTTGCTCCAAATGTCCTTCTCTGCCTTTGAAGACCAGTTTGGCAGCCCTCCCCATTCCTGCTTCACCATCTGCTGAGGGGAGATCTCCTCCCCCAGGCACATCTCTTTGTGTGGAGCCAGGCCACTTCACACCTCATCAATGCAGCCTGGCCAGGCTGCCAGAGGCTGGCCAATCAGAGCACAGCAGCAAAAACACTGCAGCGGCTGAAGTTGGCAACTTTTCAGATAAAGTTTAAAACTCTTTACCTGAACAAGTTATATTAAATCCAACAACTGGAAGTTGTGGGATTTATTATAACAAATAATTTGATACCAAACTTCTGGTATCTGTTACTTAAGGGGACTTTTAAGATTAAAATAAAGTCTCCCCATTCTAGCCTTTGGAGGCCATTCACTACAATGAGGGAAAACAAATTTGGCTGTTTTACTTTCACCAGAGCTTATAAAACTATTTTTATAAGGTCCCTGCTTATAGCTACATGGCACCCAGCCCTAGGGGCACATAGGGCACACCTTAGGGGTGACTTATATGTAAAAATAAGGTAGTTTAAGACTTTGGAACTACCTTTAATTCCAAAGTAGAATGTGCATGTAACTTTAATTTAAAAGCAGCCAGCAAGGCAGGCCTGCCTTTAAAATGACACTGGGCACCTCAGCAGTGCACCTATGGGGGCAATACCTATGCTGGGGTCCCTAAACCTCCATGCCCTACCATATACTAGGGACTTATTGGTAGGCTGACTTAGCCAATTATAATTAGCCTAATTTGCATACTGATTTTACACAGAGCACAGGCCCTGGGACTGGTTAGCAGTACCCAGGGCACCATCAGAGTCAGGAAAACACCAGCAAAAAGTGGAAAATGGGGGCAAAAAGTTAGGGGGCCTCTGCAATCAGCCCCGTTCTCTCAACAATATAGCTTTTTCTTCATGACATAAATATATCTATGTGTGTGTGTCTGAAATGAAATATATATATATATATATATATATATATTCACACAGATATGTGATAAATGTGAAATATTTAAAAAAAACTAATGTAAAATAAATATTGTATTAATTATGTGCTGATATATATATATATATATATACATATATATATATACACACACACACCTGTTAATAAATAGTATTAAATATTAGAACTTATTTCATTTACATTATATTAAATTTATTTATATATTAAAATGTTTACATTTACTACTTTAAAATCTATATTTAAAAAAATCAATATATTTTTATATTTTTTTATGATATTAGTGTCAACAATATTTTTTTATGATATTTTGGTACTTACCATTATAAATATAGGAGTACAATATTGGGGTAAAATATATTTTCGATACAATATTTTTTGTCAGCAATCTTTTTTACCATGATATTGTGTCAGTGATCTACTGCCATCAGTGTTACGTTGCTGAAGACAAAGGGATTTTGAAAAATCCAAGAATCACACAGACAACAAGTGTGGCAAATACGTCACGCCCATTTTGTAGGACAGTGGTAAGGGTGTAGTATGTAGCCGGTGGTGCATTTTGGAGCACATTGCTGCCAATATATGGTGTTGTAATGTGCTGTCATTTACAAACAGCACATTTTCCACTGAAATGGCTACTAATTATGCACACACATGCAGTTTTACTGCTAAAACTATATAGTGCACAAAGGATCAGAAATCTCAGAGAACAATTATGTAGGGGTTTGAATGGGGAGCCCATAAGAAATGTCAGGACCAAATTAAGCTCCCATTGGGGCTTGATTAATTTTGCAGACCCTTAAGGAAACGTGTCACAAATGTGACTTTAACAGTAAGGGCTGATCCGGCAACTCCAAAGAAGCCCAAATGGTAAAAAAGGTAACCCTTAACAGTGTTCAAGGCAAGGCCTTGCCAGGCCAAAGACAGCACAAACAGAAGTGCTGATCTTCAAGAACAAGAACTTCCCCTGGGACTCCATGTGGTGGCCAGCAGATCTCGGTCCAACTCCATCACCCATGACAAGCCCAACATGGCTGCACAAGTGAACACATTCAGTTCCTCCTGCTTCCACATGCTATACATCCTCAAAACAAATCTTCAGATGGATTCCCAAGTGAACCAGCTTTAACGCCAGTGAAGCACTAATCACCACCAGACTTGACTGCGGCAACACACTCTACGCCTGAATCTCCAACCACTTCCTCCACTGTCTTTAGACCATCCAGAACTCGTCTGCCAGACTCGTCCTGGACCTCCCTTGGTGCACCTACATCATGCCTCACCTCAGAGATCTGCACTGGCTGAAGAAAAAAATGCTGCAAGTTCAAACTCCTCCCACATGCATACAAAGCACTGCACAGCATTGGACAAACCTACCTCGCCAGTTGTCTCTACTTCTATAAGCCCACCAGTCATCTACGCTCTGCCTCTCTCTCTTTCTGGCGCACACAATCAGCATCCGCAAAAGCACAGCAGGAGGCTTACTTTTCTCATACCTAGCATCCAAACCACGGAACAACCTTCTTCTATACTTAAGGGCCTCCTCCTGACTACTTCTGGAATTCCGCAAGAAGATGAAAAACTGGCTCTCCAACTAAGACCCTGCAGATACCTCTCACACCTGCTCAAGTGCCCGAGGGGCCACCCCTCGGGTGACAAATCCAAATAACACAACATAACAAAACACAAACAAGAGCACCTCCAACAAGAAGGCAGAAAGTGCATCAACATGACAGGAGGAGCACCAAGTCACAAATTTGTCCCAACGACAGCCATTTACATTTGGCTATTGAAAGACGCCCGGCTGCCAAGATGACATCACAAATCTCAGGAGGAAGATCAAAGGCATTCAACTGTCACTGCTCAATCTTCATACATGAAGGTGGGGTCCAGAGTTACTAAGATGAGTCGGGCCTTGTTAGACCTGTCAGCCTTAGGGTGGTTTTCTCCCAAGCGTTTTGCCTGCCTGCCTCCATCTTGCCTGGATTTTTGCTCTGTTGCTCCTTAGGACTCTGTGCACTTTACCATTGCTAACCTGTGCTAAAGCACATGTGATCACTCCCCTAAACATGGGTTGATTGGCATATACCTGACTGACATATTTAATTTACATGTAAGTCCCTTGTAGAGTGGTATAACATATACCCAGGGCCTGTAAATTAAATGCTACCTGTGGGCCTGCAGCACTTATTGTGCCACCCTTCTTAAGTCACACCTTGAAACTTGTCCCAGGCCTGCCTTTGCAGCCTGAAGGCAGTGGCTCATTGCCATGTAGACGTACCATTCAAAACCCCTTGTCAAACCTTGAACTCCCCTTTTATTACATATAAGTCACCCCTAAGGTAGAGCCTAAGTAGCCCTTAGGGTAGGGTGCTCAGTAATTAAAAGTTAGGACATGTACTTGTTAGTTTTACATGTCCTAGTAGTGAAAAACGTACACATTTGTTTTCTCACTACTGAAAGGCCTACCCCTCCCTTAAATCACTGAGTTGTAATTCCTAAACCAGAGGCAGTAGATATGTCATGTTTGGTACCTATAAACTTGTAATAATAAACCCTCTTTAAGAGTAAAGCTGGATTTATCATCACAAGTTTGAAAATACCACTTTTAGAAAGTTGGCATTTCCCTTCCCTTAGCCCTCTGTGCCTGTAACCTGCTTTAAATCACATTACTGGGTGTAGCTGACAGTTGGGACTTTGTAGATTCACCCCAGTCACATATTAGTGGGATTAGCAGAGCCTGAATGGGCAATTAACTGACTTGATGGAGTGAGCTGAGCTAAGCACAACCGCACTTGCAACTGAATAGGCTGGCTCTGCTACCACACAAGAGGCTTAACAACCCTGTATTGTCAATGCAGCCAGCTAGGAACCAGGGGAGGCAAGACATTTCTGGAACTTCACAGAACATTTCTGGAAACTTCACCCAACGTCTAGAACCAGGGCACCAGGGTATAAAAAATAGGGCTCTCAGACCTGTTCCTCGGTTCAATACTGGACCTGAGGAAGGACTCTCAGAGGACTGCCTGCTGCTGTGGCCTGCTGTGCACTCTGCCAGACTGCTTCTGTACCTGGAAGGACTGCTTTGCTGCCTGGAGCCTTCTTGGAACTTTCAGAGGTCAGCCCTGCTGTGGAGACCTGCATAACCACCTGCACCTTGCTCTTTGGAAATTACTCCAAGGGCAGTTTAGCTGGTCACAGGGACATAGCAGACTCCCACCATCCTAAACCTGCACCTGGATCCAGCTTGAGTGAGTCCTGAACCTCCCAAGAGGTCCATCCATTCCTGGACCCTTGGTTGTAGGGCTAAAGGTGCACAGATGGCCATTTTCTAATAGTGAGGCTTGCTATTTTGAACCTTAACCGTAAAACATTCATAACTCCAGTTCTACTAATTGGATGGCGTTTTTGGTGTCAAATAATTTAACAAAACTTTCTCTCTTTTACTAAATTATTTTGGGATTTTTATTGTGTTGTGTTGTCACTGTGTTGCTCTTTGTGTACTGCATAAATACTTAACACATTACCTCTAAGTTTAGCCTGACTGCTTTTTGTACCGAGCTACCCAGGGTTAAGCATAAGTTGAATTCAAGACTTTTTGTGGTTCAGTGGTTCACCCTGCAAGGGATTGTGGCTGTTGCTTGAACAGGGCTCATACCCAGTCAATGAACAATCCAGTTTCTCAGAGGCCCGGTCAGTCCTGATCTTCTTGAGAACTCGGGCAAAAGCGGTATTGGTGGAAAGGAGTATAGGAGTCTCTGGTTCCAGTCTAAATGGAAATGTGTCTTCAAAAGAGAGCTGCTTTGGAAACTCCAATGCGCAGAATTGCTGACATTGTGAGTTCTCCTCAGAGAAGCTTCCTCCCATTTTCGGTAGTGATGTTGGCCCAATCCAAGGCACCACAAGCAAACCAAGTGTAGGTCAGAGACAGACATCTGCCTGTGACATTCCTAGACCTGCCAACTTAATGAAAAGTTCACTGTGTGAGGAGGGGGTGCGGCTAAGAAAGGAGCAGGGCCTTGTGCCAAGACCTTCTTCTGTAAGAGGTACTTTTGCCCCCCACCCTTGATTGCCTCTACTCCAAACAAAAAGAACAAAATCTTGCCAAGGCTGCTGCTACCAATATCCTTGGGTGTTTTCACACTCCTTAATTGACATTGGTTACTCTGAGCCTCCCAAAAATAGCTGAAAAGCCACTTCTATGCTGTGGTTTCAAGCTGTTTTCCCTGATATCGGCTCCTCGCAGGGTGAGCATGTGAGAGGAGCCGATATTGTGTGACACACAGTGGCACAGTGTGAATTGGCAGGTATGCATTTCTCACATGGTTTATACCATGTAGGTTCATTGGGAAGCATGTCCTTAGCACACTGGGAGCAAAGCTAAAAAAAGGAGTAAAATATCAAAATAAAATTAAAAAAAGTGGTTGAAAAAAGACCAAGGTAACCCTATATAGGAACCATGCACATCACTTCCAATGAAGACAATGCTGACATGGATCCGATCTATAGCATTTGCCAGTACACAGAAGTACACAACGCAGTCTGCCATCAGGGAATATTCTAAAGTGAGGAATCTAGAGTTAGAAGTTTCTATAAGAAATGAACATGTTAACAGAGGGCTTCACTAGCCTTACAGGATTTTCCTTGGAAAACAACACAGACACATTGTTTTGCACCATGTAGTTTGTAGGAGTGCCTCATAGAATGTAGCACGTAACCTTCTGTGATTGACTAAATTTACCAAACTTGTTTCTAGAAAGATTTCTTGTGTCCTGCCAGGTACATATAGCATGCTATTAGTATTCTTTAGAAGTCTAATCCATTCAGCATATTGAACAATTACAGATTCAGGTCACAGAGCACAACTTTCACTTACTGTAAAACTAAAGAATGGGGTAAATAGTAATAACCTTTCGCTGTATTTCTGCTTTTCTAAGCGCTGTAAATAACAGTTCTTATTATTACCCAATTTAATGGCACTCAATTTACCAACCTCAGACAAATGATAGGTCAAAATGGGATGGCAGAATTTTAGGTTGTGATCAGCGGATCACCACATACTTCAGCAGGGAGCCTTTAATTCACTGAACTGGACCACGTGAACCACCCATGCCCTCCTCCCCACAACCTCCTAGGAAAGGTCAGCCTCATTAAGTATTTTTGCATTATTTCCTTAATGCTGCTCAAGAAATGGCAGCAAAATATGATTCTTTGTGACACAAATCTTTAGAAATTTTGCAGTAAATTGCACCATTTTGACACCATATGAAAAAACATTTTCAGGGAGTTTTAGGGTATTCTAATACTTTCAGAAGCATCTGGGGGAAGTTTGAAGTGGTGGGGAGGGGAATATTTCCCTGGATGCTCCCTGAGTTCACCTGTACTTACAGATGGGCGCATCCACTGTATCCCCTGCACCTTGGGGGAGTCTGGGCCCAGTTTATCATAGCCAATGGAAGCGGCAATGGCGGGGAAGTGGGGGTCCTCGAAGAGGGCGCCGCTGTCCAGGCACTGCTGCTTCAGGCTCTCGTAGTCTTGGTTCAGGTACTTGATGGCGTTGCTGTGCTCGCCGACCCCGTCCCCCTTCAGACGGTTATTCTTCAGCTTGGAGGCAATCTCGGCAAACGCCATCATGTTGTTACAGCTGAGGAGAGAGACAGAGACAGGAAAAGGGAGAGTGAGCGCTTAGCTCCGGTGAAATGGAAGTGGAGGGCTCTGGCCACGTGTGTATAAGAGGAGAAAAGACGCAAAGCAGATGCAAGCTGACTTATGATAATCAGTTTGGGGCCTGGGGGCGAGGACAAACAAAGTCCTAACCACAGAAAGAGCAAACAACTACAGGTGTGTTCCACGTGGTTGTGCAACTAACAAGCGGCCAAGACCAATTGGAGTCACGCTATATACAGCTGACGAGCCCCCATCAGGGTGAAACCAGTCTTAAGTCAGTGGGTTGGAATGGTACCCCGAGCAAATGCAGGTGGTGAGAATTATTGCAAACATTTCTTCCATCAGCTTTGTTTGACTTACCCACAGGGTACTTACCTACAGGCTTGGAATACAGATGTGCTCGAAACTGCTGTGCAGCGCTGCAAAGAGACGCAGCAGAATCGTGGAACACCCCGATCGGTGCATTTGGCTCCCTTGTGTGGTTCCAGCACCATCACTGTTCAAATACACAAAAAGGTCTGTAAATTATTGTGCCTTGCCGCCTGTTGTGGTGCAAGAGCCACCATTTTACTAAAGTTCTTGGACCCTCTAGTTCATTGTTTCCACTGACTGCTGTGGTCCAGTAACTAGTGGGGTGCTAGTGTACAAGGAGACCTTCTGAATCGTGTCCACTGCTTTCATTGGTGTAGAAAGCACTGTGCACAAAGAGTATAAGGAGACTTGTGAATTTCCATGTCAATCCCATAAAGTGATGCAGTAACCTCTTGTGTACCAGTGTACAAGGAGACCCCGTGAGTCATTGTGTTCACCCTCTGCTGTCATGCAGCAAACGTTGATGTGCCAATGTAGGAGATCCTGGGAGCTATCTTGTCAACCACCTGGTGTAGTGCAGAAGCTACTGGTGCACTAGTGTACCAGGAGATCCTGTGATTCATCGTGCCCACTGTCTGCTTCGATGTAGTACCCACTGATGCACCGGTAACATCTCTGAATCATCGTGCTTACCTCCTGTAGGGGTGCCGGAACCACTGGTTCACAAATGCACTAAGAGCCATAGTGAATCAATAGTTCACCCCTCTGGTGGTGAAAGAACAACTAGTATAATAATTGAGTAGAAGACCTCAGGAATCATGGTATCCATCCTCTACTGTAAAGCTGTAATCCCTGGTGGCCATGACAATTCACAGGGTTTGATAGTGCACCGAGGTTACTGCACCAGAGCAGAGGGTGGGGAGGATGAATGACTGCATCAAATCAGGAGGTGGACATGATAAATAGTACAGTCTGTATCCCACACATCCCCGGGGTTCAGACCCAGTTCAGATCACCTCCTGTACCCCAGAATCTCCAACAGAAGAGCAGACCACCTTGTGCATTTCCCTGAGCTCCAACACGAGCACAAACAAACTCATGCACTTCGTCCAGCTTCTTCCTGCTCCAACACAAGTACAGACCACCTTTTGTACCATCCCAAGTTCCAGCACCATAACAACCTTTTGTACTTCCCACAGCTCCAACACTACTAGCTGCATTGTCTTTGATATTATGAGCGCTAGGACCATTGCAATTCTGGGCGGACTCTCAACAGGAATTCGATAATCTGCTGGGGAGGTGTTAAGGTGTGGTTGTGAAAGGTATGATGCAGTGAATGCAGAGCGTGATCGGATGTGGAAGAATAAAGATGTCTGTTGCAGAGCTCCATATGTGGTGTGTTCATTAGCTTGGTTCCTGGCTGGGGAAGATACTACAACTGGTGACGAGGAGGGATTCATGTCCTGAAGAAGCAAAGCTGCTCTCCCTGAGAGTTTGCCAAGGTATAGCAAACTCCTTATTCATGCCACATGCTCCCCAAATCTAACAAAAGTGGTCTACAGTTGGCTTAAGTGGAGTCAAAGCCCTGCTCCAGCCCATAAACAGCCATTGAAGAATTTGAAGGCCCTGCAGAGCAACACATTTGTAAAGCTCACCAAAACCCACTGATAAGGCTGAAAGAAGAGCTAGTGCCCAGCGCCATAACACAGAGCCCTCATCCACATGAAGCAAACGCGAAAGGCAGTGACGACCAGGTATGAAAACAGAAATGTACTTACTGCCACAGGCGACTAAAGTGCCACATGACGACGTATAGGATGTGACGACCCAGGCTCAAGCACAAGGCCAATGCGCACAGCAGTTGCAATGGGTATCCCACGCAATGAACACTACCTGAACAGCATATACTCTCAATGGCAGTAGAAGGGAATGCAAAAAAATACCACAGCTACCTTCATGAAGCCACCCACCCTGTTTGACACAACGAAGAAACAGAAAATCTGTGCTGGGGGAACTACATGGATCAAAACGTTCAATGATTTCATAGATGCGCTAGAAGAAGACGATAAGAAACACATTAAATATTTGAAAAAAACTCGCCAGTGAAAGAAGTGCTAAAGAAAGTCTCACAAACTGATGCAATACCATACCAAAAGATAAAAGAGGCGTTAGAAGCCAAATTCAGTCCGATGCCGAATGTTGACTATGAAAGGTACAACATCGTCAATCAAGCATGACAACAAGCTGGTGAAACAATGGATGAATTTGTTGAGAAACTTGATACACTTCTCAAACACTGTAAGTTCTGTGAATCTAATGATGAAGAAGCCATGCGCCTCAGAGTCATTGATGGCTGCCTTTCAGATTCCTTCAGAAGGTGCATGTTGAGAAAGCCACTCAGTTTAGAGAAAATGCTAATGGCTTCAAGGGCAGAAGAAAAAGCAGATTAGCAACCTGCTGATATGGAAGCAGAAGCAGTGCATAATGAATCAGCATCAATCATGAAAAGCAGGCAGAAGTACAGAACAGATGCACACAAATCAATATCTCTGAAGAAGATAAAGTTATGCTTCCAGTGTGGGTTTTCGTTTCCCCATGAAGGTAAGTGTCCAGCCATAGGACAGGCATGCAAAGGCTGCGGGAAGGAAAACCACTTCAAAGTTGTCTGTAACGTGAAATAGAAACCAAATATGTCACAGTGAGATGAGGAAATGGACACCAGGTTTCAGAAGCATTCTCGCCATGCCCACAAGGCCAAAAGGCAACATCAGTTACAAGTAGAAATCAAGCAGTCGATCATCGTCTAGTTCATCATATAAAGGCTCTTCAAAATCATTATCAAGTGCTAGCGAAGAAGATGGGTTGGTGCTGATGATACTAACTAAGGGACAACTTGAACATGTAGGATTATCTGTATGCATAGAAAATCAAAAGTCAAAGAAGAATCACCAAACAAAGCAACAAAATTCATTTGGACACTATCCTAAAATTACATTAGGGGTGAACGGTCGCCCCACAGCCTTCATTGTGGACTGTGGTGTGCTGATTAACATCATGCCAGCAGAAAAGTTCAATAGGCTATCTCCTGTGCCACGCCTTACTCTGTCAAAAATCAAGGTATACACGTGGACTGCTTCTTAACTGTTAAAAAGTCAAAGGTCATTTACAGCAACATTACGACATAAAATGATGTCAGTGCAAGCACCAATTAATTTCCTTCAGGGAACTTCATCTACGGCATGCCTACTTAGCTTTGCCACTGCTGCTGACATGGGACTGATATCTCTCAACTACAACATCCGTACTCAGTCTGAAATTGTGAGTCAGTTCCCATCATTGTTTCATAGTTTAAGACAAGACTCAAGAAGATTAAAGAGCAGCTTCATATTAATGAGGACATTCGCCCTGATGCCCAAAGGCACTGCAGAGTCACTTCACACTTACAAACAGCTGTTGAGAAGGAACTAGAAACACTGTTGAAGCATGTCACCACTGAATGCTCCACCAGCCCTACACCGTGGCTTTGGCCCGTAGTTTTGGTGCCGAAAAGGACAGTGTAGGTGCAGTGCACATTTTTGTTGATATACGCCAGGCCAACAAAGCAAATAAGAGAGAAAGACAACCTAGTCCCACATAGCAGATGTGATCATGCAGCTGAACGGTGAGCAGAAGGTCATATTCAAACATATGTATGTATGCTGCATGTATGATGGTCAATGTCTGTGCGTAAGGGGATGGGAGGGATATGGTGGGCCATGAGTATGACAGTCCAGACGGTATGACTAATACCTTTTCTGCTGTAGTTTTTCTGCAGGTCAGCGCCCATCAGAAAAAGGGTATTTGCCTTGCCATCGCCAAGGAGGTGCGGACCCTGGGGGTCTTTGACAGGCAGAGCACCCACTGCTACAAACAGTGGGAGGACCTGTGCCGCTGAGCAATGAAGACGCCGGAGGCCCAGATGGGGCTGGCCTCCCAACGAGGAAGGGGTGCCCGTCGTACCCTGACACCCTGATGTTCTGCATCCTGATGGTGGCCTATCCGGAGTTGGATGGGCGCTTGAAGGCATCACAGCAGCCACAAGGGGGTGAGTACAGATTCAGATTCTTGACTTTGTGTGTGTTAAGGTGTTACCTTGGTGGGGGATGTGGGCTGTGGGTGCCTCTCGGCCAGGGCGAACAGGCAGGGTAGGTTCCATGATGGGCAAGCTCAGATGCACTCCAACCACAATAATGTTGGTGGGCATCTACTACTGGGCAGGGTCCTGTGGGTTCCAGGTGTGCAGCTAATGGTGTTAGGCATTGTAACCCATGGGCTGGTGACTAGCATTGTAACTGGTAGTGCATGGCCTAGTGCATAGGGCTGTTCCCTGTGAGTTGTGTACGCCAACGGTAGTGTTGTTGCTGGCATTGACCAAGTGTATCCTCTGTCTCTTCCCCCCCTTTTTGTTTTGTCACCCTGTCCTTGTGTGCATTAGCATCTTCTAGCGGAGGAACAGAGGCACCAGCGACGGAGGGAGCTGCATCCCACATGGGCCTGGAGGTGAATTCACCGACGGTGAGGGCACCAGTTGGACAGAGGGCGAGGGGAGCACCTCAACGGAGACAGGAGGGGACAGTACCGACAGCGACTCCTCCTCCGATGGAAGCTCCCTGGTGGTGGTGGACACCTCTGTGCCCACCCCAAATACAGGTACAGCCGCCACTCCCTGTACCAGCACCGCCTTCCAAGCAGCCCCTCAGCGTTTTTCCCGTGCCCGCTCACCCAGGAGGGTGGGCATCTCCTTCGCTCCAGGCACCTCAGGCCCTGCCCAGTCAGCCCTGCTGCCCTCAGTGAGGAGGCTATTGACCTCCTGAGATCCCTCTCTGTTGGGCAGTCAACCATACTGAATGCCATCCAGGGTGTAGCAGGGCATTTACAACAAACAAATGCATACCAGGAGGGCATTCACTCTGGCATGGCGACCCAACAGAGAGCATTCCAGACTCTGGCCAACTCACTGATGGCAGCCATTGTCCCTGTCTCCAGTCTCCCCCCTCCTTCTTCCTCTACCCAGTCCCCTCAACCCCAGCCTGTCCCAAGCACACCTTCAGACCTGCATTCACCCAAATCAACACACAGAAGTGGCTCAGGCAAACACAAACACCACACTTCATCCCACAGGCACTCACACAAGCTCCATCCAGATGCAGACACAACAACATCCACTGCCTCCACTGTGTCCCCCTCCTCCTCCTCGTCCACCTCCCTCCCAGTAGCGTCTCCACTCACACCTGCATGCACTACATCCTCATCCACTACCTCCATCACCAGCACGCCTATCACTACACACCCCTCACTGGCAGTCACCACCCCTACATCCATGCACACGTCCCCTGTGTCCTCTCCTACTGTGTCTGTGACCCCTCCTCCCAAAGTACACAAACGCAAGCACTCAGCAGCCATCCACCTCACAACAGCAATCAGCCCATGCACCTGCACCCAAATACAGCAGACGGACACCTCCTACAACCACTCCCTCTTCCTCCACTCCCAAACCTTCCAACCCAGTGTCCCTAAGAAGCTTTTCTTCGCCACCATTGACCTATTCCCCACCCCAGCACCTCAGCCATCCAGTCCACAGCCACTGTGGTTTCTGCAGCTACTGCAGGTGTGAGAGGCTCCAAGGAGGCACCCGTCAGCACAGCCAGTGTGCCAGCAGCACCTGCCAAGGCCAAGAAGGGGCCGCCACCTAGCAAGGGCAAGAAGGGGACACCAGCCAGCAAGGGGAAGGAGGCACCACCATCCAGCAAGGGGAAGGAGGCACCACCAGCCAGCAAGGGCAGGAAAAGAACACCAGCTGGCAGAAGCAAGGTGGCACCACCATCTGCCAAGGGCAGAAAGGGGCACACAACACCAGCCATGGCACTTCAGCCATCCGAGGCTGCAGGGGAAGGGCTGTGGCCTCCCCCAACCACTGACAGCACCGCCACCTGCACCGCGGCCAGCACTGCCAGCAGCACCACTGCCAGCAACAGCAGCCCCAGTGGGCAGCCGTCCGAGGTTGCAGGGGAAGGGCTGAAGCCTCCCCCCACCACTGACAGCACCGCTACCTGCACCGCCGCCAGTAACGCCACCTGCCCTGCCGCCAGCACTACCACCTGCACCGCCAGCAGCACCACTGCCAGCAGCAGTAGCCCCAGTGGGCAGCCGTCTGAGGCTGCAGGGGAAGGGCTGGAGCCTCGCACCACCACTGACAGCACCACCACCTGCAGCGCAACTGCCATCCACTGAGCAGCTGTCACCGCTGGCGAGCAGTGTGTAGTAGTGGCTACATGGGCTGCAGTGCATCCTGGCCCCTGCAACACCTGTCGTGTGAAACCCAGGTGAGAGACTGTGACCTTGCACCATCAATCAATCAATCAATCAAGAAATTTGTATAGCGCGCTACTCACCCGGAGGGTCTCAAGGCGCTGGGGGAGGGGGGACCGCTACTGCTCGAACAGCCAGGTCTTGAGTTGCTTCCTGAAGGAGAGGTGGTCTTGGGTCAAACGGAGGTGGATGGGGAGGGAGTTCCAAGTCTTGGCTGCCAGGTAGGAGAAGGATCTTCCTCCCATGGTGGCTTTTCTAATGCGTGGCACGGCGGTGAGGGCGTGGCTGGTCGATCGTAGCTGGCGGGTGGGAGTGTAGAAGGTCAGGCGGTTGTTGAGGTACCTGGGGCCCAGGTCGTGGAGGGCCTTGTGTGCGTGGGTGAGGAGGCGGAACGTGATTCTCTTGCTGACGGGGAGCCAGTGCAAGTCTCTCAGGTGTCCGGAGATGTGGCTGTGTCGGGGGATGTCAAGGATGAGGCGTGCGGAGGCGTTCTGGATGCGTTGGAGTCTTTTCTGTAGTTTGGCCGTGGTTCCGGTGTAGAGGGCGTTACCATAGTCCAGTCGGCTGGTGACGAGTGCCTGGGTGACCGTCTTCCTGGTTTCGGTGGGGATCCATTTGAAGATCTTTCGGAGCATGCGTAGGATGTTGAAGCATGATGATGAGACGGCGTTGACTTGTCTGGTCATCGAGAGGGAGGAGTCCAGGATGAAGCCCAGGTTGCTTGCGTGGTCCGTTGGTTTGGGTGCGCTGCCCAGGGCAGGGGGCCACCAGGAGTCGTCCCAGGCAGAGGGTGATGATCCAAGGATGAGGACTTCCGTCTTGTCTGAGTTCAGTTTCAGGCGGCTGTTCATCATCCACTCGGCTACGTCTTTCATCCCTTCGTGCAGGTTGGTTCTGGCGGGGCTGGGTCATTGGTGAGGGAGAGGATCAGCTGGGTGTCGTCGGCGTAGGAGATGATGTTGAGGTTGTGATGGCGTGCGATGGCTGCGAGGGGGCTCATGTAGACGTTGAAGAGGGTGGGGCTGAGTGATGATCCTTGTGGTACGCCGCAGATGACTTCGGTGGCCACGGATCTGAACGGGGGGAGGCGGACTCTCTGGGTTCTTCCGGCGAGGAACGAGATGATCCACTCTAGTGCCTTCTCTTGAATTCCGATGTTGCTGAGGCGCTGCACTAGGGTGCGGTGGCAGACAGTGTCGAACGCTGCGGAGAGGTCCAGGAGGATGAGGGCCGCTGTTTCCCCGTTGTCGAGCAGGGCTCGGATGTCGTCAGTGGCCTGCGATGAGGGCAGTCTCGGTGCTGTGGTTGGCTCGGAAGCCGGACTGTGAGTGGTCGAGGGATCCATTAGTCTCGAGGAAGGCGGCAAGCTGTCTGTTGACGGTCTTCTCGATGACTTTGGCAGGAAACGGGAGGAGCGAGATAGGGCGGTAGTTCTTGAGGTCAGTGGGGTCTGCTGATGGTTTCTTCAGGAGGGCGCTGAGTTCGGCATGCTTCCAGCTCTCCGGGTAGGTGGCGGTGTTGAAGGAGCAATTGATGATGTCCTGGAGATGGGGTGCGATGACGGAGTCGGCCTTGTTGAAGACGTGGTGGGGGTATGGGTCGGTTGGTGATCCGGAATGGATGGTGTTCATCGTATGGATGGTGTCTTCGGTGCTGACCGGGGTCCAGGCGCGGAGGGTGGTATTGGGGGGCGTCGGTTTGGTGGTTGGGTGCGTGGTCTGTGCGCCGAAGCTGTTGTGTATGTCGGCGATCTTGCGGTGAAAGAACGAGGCGAGTGAGTCGCAGAGGTCTTGTGAGGGGGTGATGTCGTTGTTTCCGGCGCTGGGGTTGGAGAGCTCTTTGACGATGCTGAAGAGTTCCTTGCTGTTGTGTGCGTTGTTGTCTAGTTGTTCTTTGAATGCTGTCTTCTTGGTGATGTGGATCAGCTGGTGGTGTTTACGGGAGGCGTACTTGAGGGCGGTCATGTTGTCTGTAGTCGGGTTTTTTCGCCAGGCTTTTTCGAGGGTGCGGCAGTTCTTCTTGGAGTTCTTGAGGTCGTTGTTGAACCAGGAGGCTTTCTTGCTGTTGGGCCTGATGGGATGGGTTTTCAGAGGTGCGAGGTTGTCAGCGCAGTTGGTGATCCACTGTGTGAGGTTGTTGGCTGCTTGGTTGGGGTCCGCTGAGCTGGCGGGAGGGTTCTTGCTCAGTGATGTGGAGAGCTGGTCGGTGGTGATCTTGTTCCAGCTCCTGCGGGGAGCCTGTTGTGGGTGGTGGTGCGTCGTGGTTTTTCTGAAGCTGAAGTGGACGCAGCTGTGGTCTGTCCAGTGGAGTCCGGTGGAGTGGCTGAAGGAGATGTACTTGCTGGAGGAGAAGACTGGGTCAAGCGTGTGTCCGGCGTAGTGGGTGGGGGTGTTCACCAGTTGCTTGAGTCCGAGGTTGGCGAGGTTGTCCAGCAGGGTGGTGGTGTTGTTGTCGTTGTTGTTCTCCACGTGGAAGTTGAGGTCCCCTAGGAGGATGTAGTCAGCGGAGGGGAGGGCGTGTGGACTGATGAAGTCTGCGATGTCTTCGCTGAATTGTGTGCGGGGTCCTGGGGGTCTGTAGATGAGGGTACCTCTGAGTGTGGTCTTGGGGTCGGTGTGAATCTGGAAGTGGAGATGTTCGGCAGCTGTGAGGGTGTCGTCGGAGTTGGTCGTGATGCGGATGGTGTTCTTGTGGACAATGGCGATGCCTCCTCCTGTCTGGTTGACGCGGTCCCTCCGGGTGATCTTGTATCCGTCCGGGATGGCGATGGCGATGTTGGGCGCTGAGGAGGCGTTCATCCAGGTTTCTGTGAGGAAGGCGAAGTCTGGAGATGAGGTGTCGAGCAGGTTCCAGAGTTCCACGGCGTGTCTGTGGATGGAGCGGGTGTTGAGCAGGATGCACTTCAGGTGGTTGCTGCTGGTGCTTGGTTTGGCGGGCGCGGTGCGGGTCTGGATGCAGGAGAACTTGCAAGATTGGCAGGTGAAGGGTCCGTGGGTGCGTCTTGGGGCGGCACGGCAGCACCCGGGGATCAGGCCGGTGTTGAGTGCGAGGAGGGTGGCGGCGCTGTAGGTCTTGCGGGTGGGCTGGCCTCTGCAGGGGCCAGGGGATCTGGCGCTGGGCGCGGGCCAGGCGCGGTCGGGCGCAGCCGCTGCGCGGCCTCCATAAGAGTGGGAGAGGGAGGGAGGATCAGCTGGGAGGTGGGAGCGGGGCGGCCAATGGGGAGTGAGGGGGGCGGAGCTACGGGACGCGGTGGCGGGAAACGGCGGCGGGAAACAGAGGGAGACGCTGGGCGCAGGGACCCAGAAACAGGACCAGACTGGGCAAAAGAAGGAGAGGATAGCGAAAAAGGCAGCAACAGGACACAGGTAAGGAGCAGCGGTCAGCGGTCACAGAGGGGCTGCGTGGCGGTGAGGGGAGCGACCTGCCTGGTGAACCATCAGGATGAAGCACACATAGGGCACAAAGCCCCCTCCAGAACCAGTGGAAGAAGGCATCCACTCACCCCTCCTTGGCAGGATGAAGCACACTGGGCACAAAGCCCCCTCCAGAACCAGTGGAAGAAGGCATCCGCTCACCCCCTCCATGGCAGGATGAAGCACACTGGGCACAAAGCCCCCTCCAGAACCAGTGGAGAAGCCATCCACTTGAGAGACGGTGGCTTTGCACTCCCCAGGACCAAGCAGTGGGTAAACCACCCACTTGAGAGACTGTGGCTTTGCACTCCCCAGGACCAAGCAGTGGGCATGGAGCCCCCTCCAGGCCAGTGGCGTTGTACCATCTTCTGGCTGAGGTGCCCCCCCATTCCCTGTCCCCCAGAGGTGCCTGTGTTTTTTCAACCTGATGCCCCTGCAGTGTTCTCTCTGTATTGAGGCAGGAGTCAAGTGTGGCCTTGGCCTATATGTTATGGCCCCGTGGGCCACGGACATTTTGAAGTAGGCATTGTCCCTCGTTTTATATGTATTGTACATACTGTTTATTGATTTAAGGACGTATTTATCTAAAATTGTACTATTATACTCATTTTAGTCCATTCCTTTTGTCCTTGAGTTATTCTTGAGGGTTAAGGGGTGTATAGGTAATGTTGTTGTATCTGTTTGTGTGTATGGTGTTGGGGGTGAGGGTGGGGGTGTTGCGTGTGTGTGTGTCACTCTCTTTTTCCTCCCCCTCTCCCTTGTGTGCTAGGTGCAGTACTCACAATGGTCGCGTTCGCCAGCGTTCGTGTTCCTGGTGTATGAGGAGGTACACCAGCATTGGAAAAATGTGCAGCTCGGGCTCCATTGCATTGTGGTTCTTCCTTGAGTGTCGAGACGTGAGTCGTTTCCCTTCAGTGTACTGTTTCTGACGTGCTTTTGATGGCATTGGTACCACCCCGGAAAAGATGGCGGATAGGCCTGTTGTAATGCTGTGGGCGGTACATTGTCCTCCGCCTGGCTGTTGGCGGTTACCGCTGTGGTGTTTGTTGCTACCGCCATGGCATTCGGAGTGTTAAAGTGGCTGCCTGTGTTGGCAGTTTCCGCTGTGGCAATAATTAATTTTTTTTTACCGCTGGCCTGTTGGCGGTATTACCACCGCTTTATCACCGACCGCCAGGGTTGTAATGAGGGCCTATGAGTTTCAAAGTCTGTGCAATGTATATGGTATCTAATATACTGGTGTCTATTGATAAAACACGCACAGCTATTTTCTTCATGAGGAAAGGTGGGTGATGAATTGCTGTTACCTTGCTTGAGATGTATTTTCATGATTTCAGTTGTAAATGGTAATACCTATTTTGTGCACTTTGAATTATGGCTGTTAAGGGACCGATGAATACTTTTGCCACTGTGTTATAATAGCTCTTTGTAGGAATAACTACTTTATACATGGAGATCATGGGTGTTAAATGGCTGTTACATATTGAGGGGACTGTGTTTTACTTATTCCTCTTGGAATAATGGACCAAACAATATTCTACATGAGGGATGATGGGTGGTAAATAGCTTTTAAGTATACCTGCCACTATAGTGTCAACATCAGGGCAGTGCGTGCTCTACGGGCGACTAAAATGCAAAAACCCAGCCTTTATGCAAGAGCATAATTCATGCATTGTGTTTATATGCAGTATGTTAACCTTTTGCATTGCAGGCGTTAACCTTGAAAAACACTATTAATGATGTTTGCAATAACTGTTCTTTTGCAAGGTATTGCTGCAGACTTACTGAGTGTGTTAGGGTGTGGTCCCTTTCTAGGGCCTTCCAGAAGCTTTCTCTGCAGCATGACTGGGTTTGGTTGTGGGCTGGGCCAGACTCTATATAAGGGAGCTAGCCAAGCTCCACGTGCTCACTATTCAGAGGTCCCGGTGCAGAGCAGCAGCATTTTCCTGAGCTCCTGTTCCGGAGGCCTACCTTGGCGTTCCAGGCCTACCCTGCATTCTTTTGGTGATCCTTGAGCAGGGTTGTAAGACGGAGGTCGGGCTGGGCCCGAACCCGTTCTAAGAGACTCTTGAGTTTTGGGGCCTACTCGTAAAACTTTCAGAGTACGCAAATCATTGCTCTGATTCAGATCTTGGTGTTCGGATTGGCAAAGGCTTGCGCGATTCTTTCCCGCATTTAAACCTTGGTGTTCAGATTGCTTACAGAGTGCGCGATAATTTCATGGCATTTGCATATTCTTGTTGAGATCGGCAGTGTGCGCGATTCATTCCCGCATTTAAACCTTCGTGTTCAGATCGCTTACAGAGTGCGCGATCATTTCATGGCATTTGCATATTCTTGTTGAGATCGGCAGTGTGCGCGATTCATTCCTGCATTTAAACCTTGGTGTTCAGATCGCTTACAGAGTGCGCGATCATTTCATGGCATTTGCATATTCTTGTTGAGATCGGCAGTGTGCGCGATTCATTCCCGCATTTAAACCTTGGTGTTCAGATCGCTTACAGAGTGCGCAATCATTTCATGTCATTTGCATATTCTTGTTGAGATCGGCAGTGTGCGCGATTCATTCCCGCATTTAAACCTTGATGTTCAGATCGCTTACAGAGTGCGCGATCATTTCATGTCATTTGCGTATTCTTGTTGAGATCGGCAGTGTGCACGATTCATTCCCGCATTTAAACCTTGATGTTCAGATCGCTTACAGAGTGCGCAACCATTTTATGGCATTTGCATATTCTTGTTGAGATCGGCAGTGTGCGCAATTCATTTCCCGCATTTAAATCTAGGTGTTTAGATCGCTTACAGTGTGTGCAATCATTTCATGGCATTTGCATGTACTTGTTGGAATCGGCAGTGTGCGTGATTCATTTCCTGCATTTAAACCTTGAAGTTCAGATTGCTTACAGTGTACGCAATGATTTCATGGAAATTAAAACTTTGATGTGTAGTGTAGTGTCAGTTTCCTAAAGTGCACACGATTATCCAGGGCCTTTGAATTTTCTGCAAAGGAGTTAAATTCAAGATGTTACAATCTATGTGCATGTTAAGTCCTTAGTACAATTCCTATTGTTTTTCTAGGGAATGTTTCAGATTACCTTTTGTCCTCATATAAAGAGGCAATGTTTGTTCTGAGCCATAATTCTAGAAGGTTCTTATATTCCTAGACAGTATGTGACATTTCATGAAAAGTTCATATGAAACATTGTATTAACCATTCTTGATTCCTTCTCAGGTACCCAGACATCTTGAGGTCTAGTTATAGTCCTATCTAAAGTTATCCATGGTTACAGTATGACAATGCTTAGAATCATAGTCTAGTAAAAATCAATGTGATAATATCTTGAAATTGTGTTGTTTAACCTTTTGCTTCCTACAGGTCTCCTTCCCAGCTGTTCCCATCCTAATCCCCTTTTCCCCGCTTGGACTCTCTCAGGCTCTGTGATATTTCTATCAGAGTTTTGGAGCTGTCTAGTGGTGGACATGTTGGGAGCGTACGCAGGCCCCGAGGATCTAGTCTCCCTGACTATAGTGAGCCCACAAATTAATTATCCTCCTGGTTTGCGTGTGTTCTCAGCATGGCCACATTGGACGAGCTAGTCAAGGTTATCACGCAGCTCCAAGCAGAGGTAGTGTCATCAAAGGATGTAGCAGCCAGCCGAGCTGAGAGAGTGAGTCAATTGCAGGAAAGGGTAAAAAAAGAAGGAACAAAGTCCTTTGGGTGTATCTTGGCCTGGTCCTTCTTCTCAAGCTTCTGGAGGTAATCCTCCTACGAACATTTCCCTCAACGTTCCTTCAGCCAGTCCCCTAGCTCCTCCAGAACGTTTCTCATGTGATCCCCTGAAAGCGCAATCTTTCCTGGTTCAAGTGGAATTACATTGTACCTGCCGACCACACACTTTCCCTGATGCCCAATCCAGGGTGGCCTTCTTGTTATCATACCTGACTGGGGACGCAGCCACCTGGGCAATTCCTCTTGTGCGTAAAGACAGTCCCCTGCCTTATAATTGGAGAAATTTTGTTTTTGAGTTTGAACAAGTGTTTGATCGTAGAACCTGTGACATTGTCGGCAGATTGTGAACTATTAGACTTGCGACAAGGTAACCAGGATCTAGTGTCTTCCTTAGCTAACTTTAACCGGCTGGTAGCCGAGACATCCTGGCCTGAAGAAAAGCAAGCAGCCTTGTTTTACAAAGGACTCAAGGATGAGTTAAAGGAAATTCTTGCTCAAATAGACCCACAGCCTACAGATTGTTGTGATCTAATAAACCTCGTTTTGAGACTGGGTCATCGTTTAGCAGAACGAAGGAGAACACGCAAAAAGACTGAGAAATATTCCTGGTGTATTCACGATAAAAGAGAATCAAGAACCCAGAAAGAAAGAACTCCAGAACCTATGGAAATCGGAACAATCAGGAGGCCTTTGACCAAAGATGAAAAGGACCTACATAGAAAGAATGGACAATGTCTTTATTGCGGGCGCAAGGGTCATTTCGCCAAAGAGTGTCCAATCAAACCAAAGAGCAAACGAGGTCCTGTCCAGAAACTTGCAGCCAATGCACAAGTCGAGCCGGAAAACTAAATCACCTAGATGTAAAGAAGGGTTGCTCTTGGGTGTCACTGTGGACCCTTCACAGTCCAGACATCTCAAGCTGGGCATAAAAGTTCAAATAAAGAAAAATAATTATTTCAAGAAGGCCCTTGGAGATTCTGGGGCTACCGGGAACTTTGTTGATGCCCAAATGGTTCACGCATGGGGGATCCCATGCACCGAGGAAAATACTCCAGAAATAATACAAGCAGTAGATGGAAAACTCTTGACTGGAGGCCCAGTAACTCTTCAGACTGTCCCCTTGCCAGTGATCTGTGAGGGGGGAAATCAAAGAACCAAACATAAAGAGAAACTCATCTTTGACGTGACCCATGCTCCTCAGTATGGAATTATCTTTGGCTTATCCTGGTTAACTCATCCCAATTCTGAGATTAACTGGGCAAAACGGAGAGTCGTTTTCTCTTCAGCCCTATGTAATAAAAAATGCTTTCAGACGTCTCAAGTAACCAAAAATTGCAACTCTTACATCACCACTGCAGCGGAGAAAGAAGTAAAGTTGCCCAGACAGTATTCGTCCTATGAAGATGTATTTGATGAAAAAGAAGCAGAAACCTTGCCTCCTCATAGACCTTATGACTGCCAAATTGATCTAACACCAGGTGCAATAATCCCCAGCTGTCGTGTATACGCCTTGTCAGAACATGAAAATCAACATTTACAAAAGTATCTAGATCAATTCTTAGAGAATGGTTTCCTCCACCCTTCCATGTCTCCTGCAGCCTCTCATTTGTTTTTTGTCCCTAGGGCGAATGGGGACCTTCGAGCCTGTATTGACTATGGGGGTTTGAACAAGGTCACAATCAAGAACAAATACCCCTTGCCCCTGATTCCTGTCTTGCTGGAACAAGTAAAAAAAACAAAAATCTACACTAAGCTCGATCTACGAGGTGCTTACCATTTAGTCAGAATGAGAGAAGGCGACAAATGGAAAACTGCGTTCAAGACAAGGTATGGTCTCTTTGAATACACCGTCATGCCTTTTGGTCTGTGCAATGCTCCAGGAGCATTTCAATTTTTCCTGAATGACGTTCTTAGAGAGTATCTTGACATATTTGCAATAGTCTATATCAATGACATTTTGATCTACTCTGACAATGAAACCAAACATGTGCAACATGTCAAGAAAATTCTCACAGCTCTCTGAAAGCATCATTTATATTGCAAACTAACCAAGTGTGAGTTTCATGTTACCACAGTTGAGTTTTTAGGGGTTATCCTTACCCCTCAAGGTATGGTCATGGCAGAAAAGAAAGTACAAGCTGTATCTGATTGGCCCACTGCAAAAACTGTTTGAGATGTACAATGTTTCCTGGGGTTTGCAAACTTTTATCGCAGGTTTATAAACCATTTCTCTCAAACAGTGGCCCCAATCACCAAGTTATTGAGAAAGAAAGAAAAAATTGTATGGTCTCCAGAAGCTGACCAAGCCTTTTCAACTTTGAAAAAAGCCTTTTCCACTGCCCCAGTCTTGACTCACCCTGATGTGGATCGTCCATTCATAGTGGAAGCGGATGCCTCAGATGTGGCAATTGGAGCAGTTTTGTCACAACAAAGTAAAGACACTGGCCAACTTCATCCTGTATAATTAATTAATTGAGAAAGTATTCAGTGAGTGTACAGGCTTTACCTTCTCTTGATATCAGACTGGCCCAGAAGGTGCACTGATCAGGGTAAATACTCCCAAAGACCCTAGATACCAGCAAAAACTGGTCACTTTACAATTTACACAAATTACCAGGCACACATTCAACCAGTAAATCATATAATTTTACTCTACAGTGCATCCATTTAGTTCATAGCAATATTTTCACTTTTATTAGTCCATATGCCCAAATGGCAATCACTACGTCCACAGATGTTTCATAAAGAGTCCGATGAAGTGTAACATAGTTCGGTAAATACATTTCAAGTAGACTTCACATATAGGATCTCCAGTATAACTTTACAAGTCCAGTGTCACCTTTGAATATTTTTCAAATCCAGCCAGCCAACACGTGTTTTGTCAGGGATATTGTCCCTATGACTTCATCAGGCCTGTAATGATGTATGACACTCAAGTTTGTCAAATTAATTCAATACAAGTGTTAACACTACTGTGATTGACCATGCGGTGTCAAATGGGTGATCATCATAGAAACTAGATCGAACTACTTTGTATTAGTGTGACAAGACTACTCCACATATTGTGCATAAAGTGACCCTATGCCAAAATTTAAAAGAGATTACATATAATGATACTTCTATCAGAGTTTTGGAGCTGTCTAGTGGTGGACATGTTGGGAGCGTACGCAGGCCCCGAGGATCTGGTCTCCCTGACATATAGTTTCATTATTCCTGTAAGTTAAATGTAATGGGTATAATGATTTTCTACATTGGGGGTGATAGGTGTTAAATGGCTATACCATGTACCTGGCTCTGCATTTTCATTATTTCTGTGTAGGAATGATAATTAGCTTTTTATATACAGGAATTATGGGCTTTAAAGGGGTGTTCTAGTGGTTCCTGTTAGGAAAATGAGATTAGTTAATCTTTATATGGGTGATTGTGATGGGTAAATAGCTGTTGTATAGTCGAGGTAAGGTTTTTTACTTATTCATCTATGGATAAACAGCATAGCACTTTTCTAGATGGAGGATGATGGGTGTTGATTGCACTTTGAACATAGTTGGTGCTATATTTTACTTATTTCTTCCAGAGAAATTAGGTCACATGACTTGAACACTTGAAGGGCCAGGAGGAAGACCGTGATGGTTGAAACGCGGCGCCATAAACCTGTGATTCCTTGAGGTTTTGAATTGATTTGGAATTCCTGACATAAATAAAGGACAGTAAACTGCATGGAGTGCCGTCGTTTGAATCTTATGTGAAGCATATGTATGTATATATATATATATATATATATATATATATATATATATATATATATAATTTTAAAAACTAACTTGATTTATTTTAACATTATTTATTATTGGGTGGTAATTCCCTGCCTCCATTATTTTGTATTGCAGGGTGTTGCAGCACCAGCGGTTGGTCATGTTTGGTGCTGGACTTACTCCTTGTCTGAACTGGAGTACCTTTTATACTATGCTGGGTCCTTTTTGGCTGCAGTAAATATAGAAGTGCAGTTTAGGAATTGAAATGGCCTTACTCTTTTACGTGTAGGTACTTATCCATCCCCATCTTCTAGTAAGTATACTGCAATTTCCAGCCACTTTCCCACCCCTCCTACATTTACTACTAACACACAAGCGTGCATGTGCAGAGATCTCTGCAGTTGGGGTGGTGATCTTTGCACAGAAAAGATGATAGAAGTGGAGGCAGAGACCTCTGCATGTAAGTCAGTGAATAGCATTTCGTAGTACAAGAAAAGTACTATTGTAGTACTACTAAATGTCTTTGGAAATTAAATTTGTGATTAGAACCCACTGAGTGTAGGAATAGTAGTTATCTGAAAAACTCTGAATTTAGGGTTACCCATACTATCATGTGATTCAGTATGCATTTTGCAGCAAATGTTCCACGATTCTGCATTTCCAAACTCCTTCTGATGAAAATGGTACCCCACCACTGTAGCTGGTTCTATGGCCCCCAACAGGAAAGGCCCCAAAACGCAACATGGAGACATCAGGATTTCCCCTTTAAAATTGATCCCTTTCTAGCCATTAGGATAACTGCTGTGCTTGAGTCTGGGCTTGGGTGGCACCAAGGGAAAGCTACACAGAGAGTATTTTTGCGAGGGATAAATAATTTTCTGAACCAACCTATGTACAAATAGATCATTTCTGAAAATTCACATTTGGAATGGTTCATAATCCAACCTACCCTATTTATATTCATAAGGTAGGTCACAATTGTGAACCACTCCATGTGAATACCATCACAGGGATGATGGCCTGCTGGGGTCAGCAGACTGCTTTATCTGTAATTGCCTTTCAATAAAGTAAACATGTTTTCACATACAGTCTGTTTTCCTTTAAGGAAATTAGATTGTGTTTAAAAATAAAAATGTACTTCGTTTTTTGCATTAGGGGTGGCGGTGGTCCCATTGACTACCACCTACTCCCCAACAATAGTTTTTTTTTTAGATTCACGAAGGGGAACAGATCCAGAGGGACCCCTCAACTTAGGGGTCTGCAGAACTTCAATATTTTGCAACTGATTTTCAGATACATTCGGTATTTGGAAGGGACACTTACAGCAAACCCCTCCCATATACTGGATTGGTATTTATTTGGAATCCTGTAAGAAAATGGGTCATTAATTGTGTGGCGTGCGCAAGCAATGTGTCCACATTTGTCCTCCACTGGGAATCAAACACCCAATGTAGCTCTTGACTCTGTCAGGGTAGCAAAGCATAGCAGTCCAAGGCCTACACCAGGGAGATGGTGTGGACAAGTAATCACACTCAATAAATTATTGTCCAGTCTGTGCTTTTTCTTTCAAAAAAGGAAAAGTACATTTATAACACACACTACTCAGTACTATGCAGTAATTTACAAATTTACATAAGGCTGAGAGGAACCTTTTGATGACATTGCGTAATCACTTATGGCTCGCTAACAGGACAAGCTCAACAAACCATGTGTCAAAACATTAACATGCACTTAAATGCAATAGTCAAATAACCATGAATAAAGGCACTTATTACTAGCAATAAAGCATACATACTTTGCTTATAAGTGACTGTCAGCATCATTATTTCAATAAAGCATCTACAAGAAAAATATATATGCATGTCTTAGTGGTTATGTACTTATGATAAACTTGCAACAAGGATAACACAATTGCAAACATAACCCCTAGAAGGGTCAAATTCTTGATTACAAAATATGCAACCTTAGACTTCACCCCAGAGGTCACTGTACAACATGTACACTTTCTTTAACATCTTTTAGCCCACAGTAATTGCAACCATAGATTTCGCCCCTAGAGAGAGCTGCAGTCCCAGCTAAAGAGAACATGGTCTAGCCTGGGGAGTACTTGGAAATGATAGGAAATCCTGGGATAGTCATGCTTTCTTGGACTCATCAGATGCAGGGTCAGTATTTTTCAAAACACTTCCTTCGGACCTCGAGGGGAGCTGCAGTACCTCTGCAGATTACCCATGCTCCTTTTGTCAAATCTGACTGCATTTACCAAGATGCATTGGGGCTAACTTTGCTGGAGTGTGAGGCAGTGTGCTCCCTTGTTTTGCACTGTGTGGAATGATGACTCCCTTGAGCTAACTGACTGACGAGCTTTGGTGAGGCACCTGTGCACCAGAGTGGTATATAAACCTGAGAAGACTTTTGGCAGCATTTCAAGCAACCCCACAAAATATGCTGCTCTGCTGATAACAGGCAAAACCCAGAAACACGTGTCCAGAGATACACAGCACTTGGTGCACCTACTAAGGTGAAAGACTTGATTACTTTTGTTAATGTAAAACAAATCTGACTGCATTTACCAAGATGCATTGGGGCTAACTTTTTGCTGGAGTGTGAGGCAGTGTGCTCCCTTTTTTGTGCTCTTTTTGTCTCTGTTGGTGGTGCCCCACCCATCCTGGGGGCACCACAAGGGGAAAAACAGTGCAAACTGAACAACCCCCACAGGGCATTATGGGGTGCTCCTCGCGAGCATGTGCATATCTTATAAGCTGCTCCCCCGCTGCCTCGGGAAGAGCCTCTGCCTTTCTTTTCCTTTTGTTTCCTAAGGGTGCCCGCTCCCACCTGGGCACCCCACACTTTGCTTTTGTTGAGGGGAACAGCCTAGAGAGCTCACCCCTGGATGCCCTTGCTGGCTCCCCGGGCACGTAAGACCTTTTAAGTAGGGGCGGGTGGTTCCAGCAGGTACGCACCTCTGGCCTATCTTGGGATGCCACATCATTCCTCTACCCCTGTCCCAGCCTTCATGCACAGCCTGCTGGAACATTTCAAAATGGTGTCACCTAAGAGTCAATTGCCAACCTCCTCTGGGGGCTTCAGCTCTGCCGCTTGCTGACATCACTGCCAGGGCTTTTCCCAGCAAATCTTTAAAGGGAGCTTCCTCCTGGGTTGGCTCCAGAGGTCTGGGCTCCCTCCATTGTGTAGTGGGCTTGGGCAGGCTCAACCATGGCACAGTGCGACAGATGCCTGATTCATACAGACCACTCTGTCATACCCTTTTCCTTCTCAGGAGCTGCGTTAAGCACTGCTAATTGGGCTCTTTGTTTGAGGAGGCCTTAGTTTCTGCCACTGGAGAGAAATGTAAATAACCCAACCCAGCATGGTGACAAAAGGCCTGGGCTCTGATCCTAAGCAGAGCCAGAGAAATATGACATTCTTGGATGACCCATAAGCTGTACAGATATCTCCTTGGAACTTGTAGAATTCATGTTTTCACACAGGTTATGCCCCAATTCAAAATGTCTTTGGTCTCGGTAGGACAAAGGGAAGCAAAGCTGCACGCTAAGGTAGCTCTTCCCATAGTTGCATAATGAAGTGTCACTACAGACAATGCAGTAAACCACACTGACTTCCCCTGTGAGTGTACCCTAACATTATGTGGCCTACCCAAGGTCAAAATGCAATCCTGCAGAGTCCCCTCTGTGCCCGTCTACCTGGGGGCAGTTATCAGGCTGCACACAACAGGAGTCTCCTACGCACAGCCCTCAAAGGTGTGCACAACCATGTGCATCCGTGTTCCTTTGTAACCAGCCCAGTGCCCCTTTCCCTTACTGCATCGCAGCAACCTTGTCTTAAAAGGCAGACACTTGTGGTAAACAAGTGCAGTCCATTTACAATGAGTTTACTGTGGGTGAGCCACAGGTTATGAGGCTCAGCTACAGTAAAAGATAGAAAACCAGGTGATCAAAAAGCAAAAAATCTGGGCGGATTAAATGGGCAGAACCCATTGTCTAACAAATCCCATTTCAGAAGTCGGCATACATTTCTTAACTCCTTAAAATGGGATTAGCACATAGCAAAATTGGAGCGTATGCAACAGTTAAACTGCTTCGTACATCTGACCCCAAATGACTAAAATATCGACTGCAAAAATAACTAATATGAAATTATCAATTACAAAAATATGGCATAATAGTTTAAAAAATATCTACTTCACAAGTATAGTTCCACCATTGTTCCAAAATATATAAAATATATATATAAATAATATATATTGAAATATTTCTAAATAAATGTAATTAAAAAATTTCTTTAAATGAAAGTGCTCTGCTTAGCTAAAAAAAAAAAAAAAGCATTCTGTCATTTTTTTAAAATTTAAAAATACAAATTCATAGAAGTGTAGTTCACATCATTTTGAGAATTTCATGTTACTCTTGTTATGCAAACTTCCTAAAATTACACCATTACTCCACCTGCAGTAAAAATTTACAATGAATTGCACCATTGGTCGTAAGAAGTTATTGTGAATGCATGCAAACAACAGAATGCGAGAGGCTGGTATTTGAGGTACTTGAGGTACTTTATTTTAATCCATCCTTGTCGCACTATTTTAGGCGATTATGCATTTCGTGCTAAAAATCCTGGTGGTTTCCCATTTTGCACACTTACCCATAATTCCACAAAATGTAGCATAATTACGTGAAAGGAGACTATACAACTTTTGCACACCTGTAGTGATTAGATTAGCTACAACAAATATGCACATATTTGGGGGCAAATGGTCAAGTTAACTGTTCTAACTCTAATACCACCAACATTGGAAAAAGTGCATATATTTTTACTTTTTGTGGGGGGCATATTTACTACTGTTTCCAATCCCACCAAATTGGTTGATGTATTTGGGAGGGTGTCAAATTTTCTGTTCTTAGACCAATTTCACGTACTTGGAGAAAGTACATATGCTAGGGGATCAAATTTACCATTCTAACTTCTGTCTCAGCAGCATTGGGGAAAGTGGGGAGGCAGATTTACTCTTCTGATTCCAATCCAGAAATATTTGGTAAAATGTTTACACTGGGGAAAGAGGTAGAATTAATATTTTAACAGCAAGAGTTGGGTGAGCCACTGAAGGCTTGAGTCAGATGGCTGGCTCCAGCTCAGCTCAAGGACCTACTTAGCTTGCTCTGTCTTTGCCCATTTAATTATTTAATTCTTCTAAGATGGCTGCCTTGTTTATAGTTAGGCCACTTGTTATGCTTTGCATTATCAGTGCCACTGCGTTAAGGCGTCAAGATCAAGTGACAAAGACAAACAAACAGTAGGTGTTCACACTTAGGGACCTTCCCTCTCTATGCTTTCGAGGGCATTGTTTATATTAATTGCCGCCCCAAGCATGTCTGTTATCTATTGTTTGGGAACACACCTATGTCAGGGGTCCAAGTAGATCTGAATAAATACATCACACTTTAGACAGATAATCAGAGGGATTCCGACCAGAGGGCATCGCCACCATCGCTGATATCGATGCTGCACGTTGTCTTGACGCTGACCCAGTCTTCGTGTCCCTACAGAGTCTGAGATAGAGACCTCATTCCAAGGTAATGAGGGTTGGGGGCTCCTCTCATGGACATGGCATTGGCAGATTAGGTTTAAACTATCCAGCTCTCCCTTTAGGTAGGATGTTAGGCCTATCATGATAGGGTATTAGGACATATTACACACTATGGGGGTCATTCTGACTCCCGCCGGCGGCGGTAACCGCACGCCCAGCGGGAGCCGTCGAATGACCTCACCGCGGTCAAATGACTGCGGCGGTCATTCTGAGTTTCCCGCTGGGCTGGCGGGCGACCGCCAGAAGGCCGCCCGCCAGCCCAGTGGGAAACCCCCTTCCACAAGGATGCCGACTCCGAATGGAGCCGGCGGAGTGGAAGGGGTGCGACGGGTGCAGTTGCATCCGTCGCGATTTTCAGTGTCTGCCACGCAGGCACTGAAAATCTATGTGGGGCCCTGTTAGGGGGCCCAAAAACACCCGTTACCGCCATCCTGTTCCTGGCGGTGAAAACCGCCAGGAACAGGATGGCGGTAAGGGGGTCGGAATCCCCATGGCGGCGCTGCTTGCAGTGCCGCCGTGGAGGATTCCCTGGGGCAGCGGGAAACCGGCGGGACAACGACGGTTTCCCGTTTCTGACCGCGGCTGTACCGCCGCGGTCAGAATGCCCATGGAAGCACCGCCAGCCTGTTGGCGGTGCTTCCGCGGTCGTTGGCCCTGGCGGTCCATGACCGCCAGGGTCAGAATGACCCCCTATGTTTTTTCATGTTATTGCAAGATGGTGGGGGTCTTTGTAATAATGACCCTTGTCTTTACAATCCTGTTTCTTGCACTGTTCATTATCCTAATCATTGCAGCCCATGCAACATATCGCAGATTGCAGTTGTGTTAAATAAAAACCATTGAAACTTTACTGCATCTTCGTTATTGCCTGTGTTTGAATGAGACATGATGTATCTGTGAGAAAGGGGTACTCTCCGTTTAACCACGACACTCCCTGAGATGTCATACTCTTGAGTCCATGCGTAAAGGCTGCCACAAACCACCTTTTATTGTTTGGGTTTTTGGTGAGGTGCTGCTAGTTGGCCGGAAGGGTTGGGACAACAGTTGCGATTTGTTGTAGGATAGGCATAGTCACCTACAAACATAAGTACTGTCATCCTTAAAGCAGCAGCCTTGCCTAGAGCAAGAGTCCAAACTACAACTCCACCCAGGCATGTCACATAATGTTTTTGACGGCTTGATTTGTGCTTTGGTCTTCTAAAGCCAAGTGTAGGAGGCTAGCCTGGTTTGTAGTGGGTACCTAGAGTGCTTACACCTTATACCAGGTACAGTTATCCCTTATTAGTGAAATGTAGGCAGTGCCTAGAAGCCAGGCTCTCTAGAGGTAGTTGTGGCTGAGCAGCCAAGGCTTAGCTAGGAGACATGCAAAGTTCATGCAATACCACTGCAGTCACACAGTGTTCAGACACATGAAAGAAAACCCTGAGTGTTACAAAATTAAAGGTACTTAATTTTGGTGACACAAATGCCAAAAATACCATAGAGACTATACTTCCTTGGGAGGTAAGTTATACACAAATTATATGCACTAGTATGAAGAAATGTGCATAAAAACAGTTAGAAAACAGTGCAAATAGTGAAAATCACAATAGTTAGAAATTGGCCTAGGGAGAACACAAACCATATACTAAGAAAGTGGAATGCGAATGTTGGTTTCCCACCTAGGCAAGTGTAGTGTGTAGAGGGGTGCTGGGAGTACTAAAAAACACCAAAGGTAAGTACTAGAACCCACCCCAGAGCCCAGGAAAGCAGGAGTAAAACACAGTAACTTTCCCAGAACACACAGAAACATGACAAAGAAGATTATGCAAGAACCAGAAGAAACTGTAAGACACCAACAGTAGATTCCTGGACCTGAAGACCTGTGGAAGAAGAGGACCAAGTCCAAGAAGCACAGAAGAGTCCAGGGAGGACAGGAGCCCCTGCTAACCCGGATGAAGGTGCAAAAGAAGAAGCACTGGTGAAAAACAACAGTCAGTTGTCCCAAGAAGACTGATACGGGTTCCTGGTTGGTGCAGATGATGTCCCACCCCGGATGGAAGATTGCAGTCTGGTTTGCGTTGCTAGATTCCGCCAACAAGCCTTGGCACACACAATTTTGAAATTAGCGGAAAAGGGCGTTGCCCAGGGCCAGGAGGGTTCTGGTGGACTCCATCCAGGAGGCGGAGTCAGAGGGGGCTCTCAGCAACTCAGAGAGCCCACAGAAGACCAGACAGCACGCACAGGAGTCCTACAGCACGGGGAGAAAGGAGGTGCAAAAGGAGGCCCATGCAGCACTAAAAAGGATCCCACACTGCCGGAGAACCACTCAGGAAGATGTGCGTCGCAGGATAGAGTGCTGGGGGCTGGAGCTGCATGGTGCACGAAGAACTTTGTGGAAGGATGCCAACAAGCTTAGGCAACTGCAAAACATGTGGTGCATGGGGGTACTGTCTTGCGTGGGGAGGCAAGCTCTTACCTTCGCCTGTGATGCAGGATCCACACAACTCATCAGGAGAGGGGACCCACGCAAACAATCGTCAATGCAGAGAGGTGCCTGCTGAAGCAGGGGAGTGACTCCTTTACTCCAGGGAAGATTCCTTCGTTCTTCTGATGCAGGCTGAAGACAGGCTGTCCTCTGAGGGTGCATGACCAGGTAACAGTTGCAGTTGCTGGCAGGTGCTGATGATACAATGTTGCAGAAGTTGTCTTTGCTTCTTTGTTGCAGTTTGTAGAGTTCCTGGAAGGTCCAGATGCAGTTTCTTTGGTGAGAAGGTGAAGTAAAGGATGCAGAGGATTCCTGCTGGGGTCTTGCAATCCGAATCTGAAGAACCACCCAAAAGAGGGACCCTAAATAGCCCTGAAAGGGGCATTGGTCAGCTAAACAGGAAAGCACCTATCGGGGGAGGGCTCTGACGTCACCTGCTGGCACTGGCCACTCAGATGCTCCCAGAGTTCTCTGCCAACTTGTAATCCAAGATGGCAAAACGAAGGGACCCCCCCGGAGGAGCTGTGTAGGAGACCAGTGGAGTGGTCACTCCCCTTTGCTTTGTCCAGTTTCCTGCCAGAGCAGGGACTGGGAGTCCCTGAACTGGAGTAGACTGGATTGTGCAAGGAGTGCACCAAATGTGCCCTTCAAAGCATTTTGCGTGGCTTGGGGAGGCTATCCCTGCCAAGCCTGTAACACCTATTTTCAAAGGGAGAGGGTGTAACACCCCTCTCCCAAAGGAAATCCCTTGTTCTGCCTTCCTGGGCTTGAGCTTCTCAAGCAACAGGAGGACAGAAACCTGTCTGATAGGTGGCAGCAGCTGGGGCTGCCTGGAAAACCTCAGAAGGCTGGTATGGCAATACTGGGGGTTCTCTAAGGAGCCCCCAGACTGCATGGAATCATACAACCAATGATTGCAGAAGCCTTGGGGTATGATTCCAACATGTTTGATACCAAACATGCCTAAGTTCGAAGTTACCATTATGTAGCTGGACCTAGATAGTGACCTATGTCCAGTACACACACGTAAATTGGCATCCCCGCACTCACGAAGTCTGGGAAAATTGTCCTGAAGGTCATGGGGGCACTTCTGCTAGTGCAGGGGTGCCCTCACACACAGGTACCCCTGCACCCTGCCCTTGGGGCTGGAGGGCCTGCTATAGGGGTGACTTATAAATGATTTGGTGCAGTGTAAATGGCGGTGAACGGGTGCATGCACCTTTTCATGCAGGCTGCAATGCCAGTCCTGCAGGAGCCTTTGCATGGGCTCCCTATGGGTGGCAAAAGATATGCTGCAGCCCCTAGGGGTCCCCTGGCACCCCAATGCCCTGGGTACCTAAGTACCATATACTAGGGACTTATAAGGGGGCACCAGTATGCCAGTTGTGGGTGAAATACTGGGTTACCAGTATGCAACAACCAGATTTTCAGGGAGAGAGCATAACTACTGGGGTCCTGATTAGCAGGATCCCAGTTGACACAGTCAAACACACTAACAAACAGGCAAAAAGTGGGGGTAACCAAGATAGAAAGAGGCTACTTTCCTACACCAAGCCAGACCCCTGGCTTGGCTCTAGCTAGGTTCTTCCTATGCAATCTCAGGCTTGCCCACCTCTATTTGTCAGTCTTCAAAATTAGCAAACATAGGGCCACACGTGCAAAGCCTATTTGAGGCACAGTTTGCAAATGCCAAAAGGCATTTTTACATGTACCAAGCCCAAATAGTGATTACGTATCCTGTTACAGAATCTCAATTTGGGTTTGCCATTTGGTATTAGGAAGGGGCTTGCTTAGGGCATCTCCTAATAACAAATGGCAGTAGTATGTATGAATGTTTTGCAACAGAAATGCGGTTGCAAAACAGTCTCAATTTAACCACCAACTTTAAGTTGGTGGTAACCCATTCGCAAATGGGAAGGGGGTCCCATGGGACCCTCTTCATGAATGTTTGTAAAAACATTTTTTAAGTGCAGGCAGTGGTCCTACATACCACAGCCTACTTTTATAAAATGAAAAGCAAAAATGTTCTTATTTATTGAAATGCATCCCATTTTTCTTTAGGGAAAACGGGCTACATTAAAAAAGATATAGCTTTATTTAAACGTAATCTCAGACATGGTGGCCTGCTGACCCCAGCAGGCCACCATCCCTTTGATTATAGCGATTTCCCATGGGTTGCAAAAGGAGACCTACCTCATAAATACTCATGAGTTGTGTCTATTTGTGTCCCACTGGGAATCACAAATTGTGTCAAAGACAAATTTGTATGTTGGTGTTTCCAATTATCAATTTGCTAACATTCACTACTTGGTAATTGCAAACGATTACCTTTGTGCATGTGGCCTATAATTCATTAATTCTGAACGACTTTCATAATTTTTAATGTATATTTAAAAAGTATGCATATTAATTCAATATTTGTCACGGTCCCTAAGGTCCCTGATGGGTTCCCCAGCATTCTCAGGTCCCTAATAGGGTTCACGGTGTGTATAACGACCAAAAGTCATAAAAAACGTACCCACTGACCCGTGCATCCAGCATCAATATATGTGAAGTGTTTATGTGTTTTGTAGCATATCAATTTCTTGGCATGATATTCTTTGTAACATAACAATTTGTTCTAGTACATGTCATATTGGTTGCTTCTGCCTTGTTTACAATGCAAGCTCCTTTGTGCATTGTTGCAGTTTATAGTATATTATTAGCCCCACTACCTCAGCCCCCCAGCACTCGTACCACTGTTCTGCTACGCTGGTAGCACTGCGGGATCTGCCGAGATCTTGCGTGGTTGCCGCAAATACCGCCCATGTTGGGGTGGTCCACGTATTTAAACCACGCCCAACTTTCAGAAAGTGCTTTTCCTCAAGACATCTTTGAGCCAACATTGCTCCGGCTTCCCGAAATTCTGCACCGGCTTCTCGCTTCATAGCTCACCTGCAAGAGTCCTGTGGACCACGCCAGGCTGCATCCCGAAGAGACGCTCCGCCCGGCCACCTGCAAAACAAACAAGCATTTGCAATGCAACGGGTCTCGCATTTTCTCGAGTTAGAGCTATTAGCGTTGTAAACTCCTAACCACATAAATTGAAAAGGAAAAAAAAACAAGCGCGATGGCGCAAAGGAAATCCCAGCGTGATCGTGCTGCGTGGAAAATAAAAAGATAAAGTAGTACAGAAACCAGGCTGAAAACATGGAGCCTCATATGTTTTCAATAGTTTACCGGTACTGTGTAGGTGGGCTAAACATCGGAAAAGGCATGACGTATGCATGCCTTACACTAATGAAAGCAAGTGGATTCTAAAAGGCAAGCCCACGAACCAATGAAAGTGACAGATGTGACATGGCGTGGTTTAAAGCCCAAAGAGAGATTACAACAGGGATGAAGCGCTTGTGCGCTCAACACTTTAAAGTGGTGATGCAATGCAGTGCAGCACCCAAAGTCGCTGCAATGTATTGTGTCAGAGGAAGAAAGCAGAAAATAGCCATAGACGTCATTGATGGATCGCAGCTGCGACACCTGGCTTGTCCCTTAGAGTTTTAGCACTGCATTTGTGACCCTTTGCCTCAGAGGAAGCAAGATCAGTGCCAGGAACACAGGGGCAGCTCATCCTTATGGAATGCAGATGGGGCTCCAATCTCCTTGTTTTTTGTCATTTTTTTTATTACCCTAATAGTGAATAATATTATTATTCACTAAAAGTGCAATTAAAGAATGGAGTACAGTTAGCTGGAATATAATCTTTCATGGGAGCAGAAGTAAGTAAAAAATGATTTAAAATATATGTTGTGTGCATGCGTGCAGGTGAGACCGTGTTTATGTGAGAGAGAGTGCGTGTGTATGTGCGATTGTGTGTGTATGTCTAAGCAAGCATGTGAGGGTGAATGTAAAGGTCAAATGGTGTGTGATGTCACTTTGTCTGCCCCTTGCCTTTTGGTACATTGATGATCATGGCCATATCAACTAAGGTATGGCACTGTTTCTCTCTTCCCCTCCACTGGTGCAATTCTGGCTTTCTTGCGCCATGCACACACCTTTGCATGACATGTCTTGGATAACATTGTGCTACAAGGGTACACTTCTAGTACACATTTGTATACCTAAATAGGCATAGTTTAATACTTTTTATAAATTTCTATGCGTATTGCATAGACTTTTCCACATGTGTGCTGTAGTATTATAGTACAGCACACATGCAAAGGTGGAAAGGTTTGGAGAAAAAAAACTTTCATCCAATGTCACGTCTGCCTCAAGGAGGTGTAATTTATTTACACTAATCCATGTCTACCAATGTTGGTAGAGATGGATTTGCATCAAAAACCATAGAACCAAGGACATTTGAATAGGAGCACCCATGCCTCCCCCATGATATGCACCCATGATACAAAGTAGCGCAAAGTAGCGTGTAGCCCTACTTTGCATTTTTTTAGGGCTACTTTCCAGCTCAGAACAGGTTTTGCACTGGAATGTAAATCCTAACAAACTTAGGCCCTCATTACAACCTTGGCGGGCGGCAGCCGCACTCCCACGGGGTCTATTATGAGATCCCCGCCGGCCCAGCGGGGATCTCGGCCGCAACACGGTAGCCGGCTCCAGTTGCACCTGTCGCACTTTTCACTGTCTGCCCAGCAGACAGTGAAAAGGTCCATGGGCCGTGGCAGGGGGCCCCTGCACTGCTCATGCCTCGCATATTTTCTGTACTTGGTCGCTGCGCTCGAGGAGGGCTAACCACCGGAAAAGGCATGACGTATGCATGCCTTGCACTAATGAAAGCAAGCAGATTTTAACAGGCAAGCCCACAAACCAATGAAAGACACTGACGTGATGTGGACGGGGCTCCGAGCCCTTTTCTAATTCCTAAAGCGTCTCGCAAGCGATGCAGGCTCGACCAAAAAATTAAACTGTGAGTAGATTCGCTGTGCTTCGAAAAGTACAACTACGGACAGCAGCATCACAACAGTAAGGTACCCAACGGAATTAAATGCTACCATGCTTTCTTAAATGGTGGTAGTGAAAACTCTTGACTTTTTGGAAATTACTATACATTGCCATGGTTTCTTAAAC
Organism: Pleurodeles waltl; assembly: GCF_031143425.1. NCBI lineage: Eukaryota > Metazoa > Chordata > Amphibia > Caudata > Salamandridae > Pleurodeles > Pleurodeles waltl. The sequence goes on along the minus strand of NC_090444.1, from coordinate 1,808,919,798 downwards.
AGTGGCAGTGAAACGCTCAGCCTTTTGTTACTAACTACGCTACAACTTATCTATGCTCCTAACAGTCTAACAGTGTACCTACTTACCTGTGCCTCTCACAGGCTTGAAACTGCTCTGAACCTCCAAGACCATAAATATGTTTGTTTACCACCGCTGTGGTGAACTTATTACTAGTACATTTGGAAATCACGTGTGGGAGGTGGGAGGAGGGGAAGCACAGAACTTGGTTGTGTAACATGATATATGTTTGTTTGTTGTATGGATCTATGTTTGGGCAAGTTCTAACACCCAACATTTACCTCCAGAGACAAATCTGGGAGTAGGAACACTAGCTACACAGCAACAACATGCAACACAACAAGAATCCAAATTCAGTAATTGATCGCAGGTAGGAGGGGTTAGGAACTAAGGTGGGGGTTGCAATGGGAAGGGACAGGATTCGAGGACATAGGTCATTCATACCTCACCTCTTCTTCCTTAAGGTTGAAAATTACCCTAATGCATCGAGGGTGGCATCCAACCAACCGGGCCCTTTTCCTGGGTCCTTACCGAGTGGGAAATATAAACACACAGGCAATACAGTATGATAAGCGGTGTTTATTCCATATCGTCCCTGCGAAGCAAATAGTGCGGGCTACCAGGTAAGTGCTACATTGTTGCAATTTGATAATACTTTAATATTTAAATATACAAATAAACAAATATAAGTTAGCTTTTCCATAAAGATAATGAACTAAACAATTCAAAATAAAAGTCTAATAATCTAATAATTTAGTAATCCTAAAGACTAAGGGCCATATTTATACTTTTTGACGCACAACTGCGCCAACGCAGTTGTGCGTCAAAAAATTTAACGCCGGCTAACGCCATTCCAAAGCGCCAAGGAACCCTACGCCTGGAAAACACACTGCACCCGCAGCCACCAGGACCTGAAGGAACCGAACTCCAGTGCAGGAGCGACCCCCAGACGACCCTCTTCCTAGCCCAGGTGGTGGCTACACTGAGGAGCCCCCCCTGTGCCTGCCTGCATCGCTGAAGAGACTGCCGGGTCTCCCCATTGAATTCTATTGAAAACACGACGCCTGTTTGCACCCTGCACCCGGCCGCCCCAGTGCCGCTGAGGGTGTACTTTCTGTGCCTGCTTGTGTCCCCCCCAGTGCCCTACAAAACCCCCCTGGTCTGCCCTCCAAAGTCGCGGGTACTTACCTGCTGGCAGACTGGAACCGGGCACCCCTATTTCCATTGAAGCCTATGTGTTTTGGGCACCACTTTGACCTCTGCACCTGACCGGCCCTGAGCTGCTGGTGTGGTAACTTTGGGGTTGCCTTGAACCCCCAACGGTGGGCTACCTTGGACCCAACTTTGAACCCTGTAAGTGTTTTACTTACCTGTGAACTTAACATTTACTTACCTCCCCCAGGAACCGTTGATTTTTGCAGTGTCCACTTTTAAAATAGCTTATTGCCATTTTTGCCAAAACTGTACATGCTATTGTGATAATTCAAAGTTCCTAAGATACCTGAGTGAAATACATTTCATTTAAAGTATTGTTTGTAAATATTGAACCTGTGGTTCTTAAAATAAACTATGAAAATATATTTTTCTATATAAATACCTATTGGCCTGGAATTGTCTTTGAGTGTGTGTTCCTCATTTATTGCCTGTGTGTGTACAACAAATGCTTAACACTACCCTCTGATAAGCCTACTGCTTGACCACACTACCACAAAATAGAGCATTAGAATGATCTCTTTTTGCCACTATCTTACCTCTAAGGGGAACCCTTGGACTCTGTGCACACTATTTCTTACTTTGAAATAGTATATACAGAGCCAACTTCCTACACTAATAATCTAAAGGCACAGTTCTCGAAAAAAAACAAGACATTTCTATACATCAAAAAATAAGTACATTTGAAACCCAATATGTATTTAACAATATCTATCAATCAACTAACTAAAATTAAAAACATAGTCAACTTACTTTTCAGTCAAACACTAAGGGCCCAATTCACAAAGATAAATGTAGACATTAGTTTAAGTTTACTACTTTTTGGTATTCACAAAGGTAAAGTTACAACTAGTAAATTTACAGGGGCAGAATCTCTGCACTTTGGGGCGGAGTCTCTGCACTAAAGTCCAAGTATACCTTTGAGAAGTAGGCCCTGCCGACCTAAAATCCCCCCAAATGAACAAAAAAATGTAATATATATATATATATATATATATATATGTACACACACACACACACACATACAAAGTTAGCGCATTTACATCTGAAAGTATTTAATAAAAACATTTATAACATTACATCAGTTCATAAAATATATTTTACATAAAACATTTCTCACCCAACACCCCCTAGAAACAGAAAACTTACAAAAAAAGATCAGTCACCTAATTAACAATTAATACACTAATAAGTAAAAAATAATTATTATTAAACAATATTTATTTGAGATAAAACAATATCATCCCAATCTACAAACAACCCTTACAACCCAAAAAAGTTTACAAAATCATAATACCGTAAAAACATTAACTAAATTTTTAGGTTTGTCACTCTGGTTGTCTATAGAAGAAGATGTATTTGTTTTACTTAGTTAAAATCTTGCTAAGAGAAACACATTAAAATTCATAAAAGAGATTGAAAGCTCCAAACAAGATTAAAACTTCTGTGAGCGCGTAAGTGCTGACTGGGGTTTGTCGGACGAGCAGCTTGTCCAGGGTCCAGAGTTAAAGTGCAAGTGTACAGAGTAAGAGGGCTTTGTCATACTGCTTCAACAGGGTAAAAGGAGCCACAGAACTGATTGAGTCAAGCGTTCAACTTGATCAAGATGTTTCCAGGTGTCAGGAGTTTCCAAGATTTTGATATGAGTGACTGTACCCGAGTTGTAAGCTGGCCCCAATGTAGCGACAAGTGCAGAAGGTCCTGGGGTGATAGTGTTCATTTGAAAGTGCTGTACATGTTAGCAGATTTTAAAGTCAACAGTCCATCTAGAGCAGCTGTATACAGGAAAAGTGAGCAACTTTGTGGAGCATATCCAGAAGTTTTGTGTTCATAACCAGCCCTCTACTGGAGGTCGTTTTCACTACAACTCAATGTGCTTGTAGCTTATTTAAATAGTTTTTGTTTTAATACGAGTTTATTTAAAATTACATGTAATGGCTGTTCGAGCTTCACGCGGCTGTGAGTGGAAGGTAGGACCAATTTTATCAATGATCTCCAAAGAACACAGGATAGCCCAAGGTTTTGATATTAGTAACTTTGACCTGGCCAGCAGCATGGCCCAGATGTGTGTATGTTCTTGTCCAACCCGCAGTTAGTGGCTGTTTTCAGTGCAAGTTGATATTTGATTTGTGCTTTGCTTATGAGTGAAGTGTTAGAGGACGGTTCTGACCATCAGGTCTGCCCTGATTTTTTGCTTTTTGGCCACCTGGTTTTTGACCTTTTACTGTGAGGGAGCCTCCCATGCGGGGACTCATGCACAGTAAACTCATGGTAAAATGGACTGCACATGTTTACCACCGGTGCCGCCGTGCTAAAGAAAGGCTGCTGTGGCGCAGCAAGTGCAGGAGGCCCCGGGCGGGTTTCATGTGATCATGTGTGCACATGGATGTGCACCCATGTGAGGGCTGTGGGAGGAGGATTCCTGGTGTGCGCAGCCCAAGAACTGCGCTTAGATAAGCCTGGTGCAGGAGGAACTATACAGAGTGGTGGTGACCTGGAGTAGGCCTCATGAGAGGGGTGTACACATGTGAGGGAGAGTCAGTGTGCTTTCTGTCTTTTCACTGTGGGGACACTCTGTTAAAGGCCAATGTCAGTTTGCTTAATGTATTTGCATTGTGGGGATACTCCATTAAATGTCAATGGGAAAGGATGGCCTAGGGTGCAACTCCAGTTCTCTGAGGTCCACCGAGACCAGAGTCACACCAAAGTACACTGTAACCTATAAGAAAAGAATGATGCAGGAGGTTACAAGAGCATACTTGTACAACTTATGGGTCATCCAGGAATGTCATCTTTCTCTGACTCAGCTCAGGATTAGGGCCAATTACTGCTCTGTCCAGTTGCTTGAGCAGGGCTTTGCATCAATCAGCCAGCTGTCATTCCGTGCCAGGAGCAGGCTGGAGAGTCCCAGGGAGGAATGTCAGTGAGGAAGGGCTGAAACTTTCGGACTATCCCAGAAGACTGTGCAGGAAGGAGGAGACGGGGGCAAGGAAGTCATGTGGCACATCTGGATCTGGATAGGCCAGAGGTGCAGACCTGCCGGACAATTCTGCCTCCACTTAAAAGATCCTGCCCAGGGTAGAGCTCGCTTTCTTGGCTGTGCTTCACTGCCAAAGACTGGGACTGCAGACGGGCGTCATGGACAACTGGAAGGAAGAACCCCCTGACTGCTCCTGGGGCAGGTACTCTGCCCCTGAAGGACTTCAGGCCAGCGAGGCAAATGCCAGGGCCAGGAAAGCTGGCCCCCTTACCTCTCCTGAGGACTAGTTGGGGGAAGGACTGGGCTAGCGCAAGGAGAGCATGCTGCCCGGAAGGAAAAGAGGGCACCCAGAGGAAAGGCTGGTGCAGGGAGTCAGTGGGACTGGCTCCCCATAATGTGAGACCCTTCTAGGCCAGGAGGCCTAAGGAGAGGGCTTGTCACCAGGAGCGAAACAATGCTGGAATCATGAAAATGGGCCCAAGATATCCAGGGAAAAAGGATTGTGACCTTTGACCTTTAGAGAGGCAGCGACAAAGCACGTGGGGCTCCGCCGCTGCTCCAGGGGTGGGCCAGAGTCCGGGGACTGCCCCAGGAGGAAGAGGAGCCGGGCCCCGGGAAGCCTGGCCAGTTCAACTTGATGGGGTGAGGTGCCGTCGTGCACCCCCCCTGCTGCACTGGGTAGAGACCCTGGACCCCATCCCGGGGCCCCCTGCGGCCGAAGTAAAGTCGGGGAGCGCCATCGCGCTCCCCGTGAACATGGTGGAAAGGGGCCCGGATCCCATCCCAGGGCCCCGTGAAGAAGGAGGAGTGGGGGGGGCGCCGTCGCACGCCCACGTAAGATGGCCACCAGCTGTGGAAGGGGCTGGTGGCGAAGAAGAAGCCAGGGAGCACCCCCTTGAAGAGTGAACCTGGGGGCCCCAGGCCCCATCCTGGGGTCCCAGCAGAAGAGCCCCTGTGAAAATCACCAGAGGGGCCCCAGACCCCATCCCGGGGCCCCAAAGCTGTAGCAGAGGAAGGGGGGAGTGCTATTGCACTCCCCCAGGCGGCCCATCTGGCCGAAGCCCTGCACGAGGGAGCGGGCAGACACTACAGAGCAGGCTGGCTTCCGCGGCAGCACACAGAGGTGCTGGCTGTGCGGGGAGCCGGCGGGGCGGCCAGGGGTGGGCTCCCTGCGCCGCCCTCCTACGAGAGAGCACTTACCTGCTGTGGGGGTGTCCGGGTGGGACCGGGCACCCCCTCGACAGAACACCAGCTTTGGCGGCACCGCGGCTCTCCCCCGCTCAGCGGGAGAGCCGCTCATTTAGTGTGTGGCCACCCCAGCATGCTTTGCGGGACACCAGCAGGGGTCTAGGCCCCAAACCAGCGTGTGGTGGCCCCAGGAAGATGGGACCACCACCAAGCCAGTGCCCATGGACAAGGGGAGCTGCAGGAGCAGCGCAGCCTCCCCCCAACAAAGTTTGTGTCCCCACCTCAGGTAGGGTGGGACAAAAGAATGGTAACCCCCAAGGGTTGCAATACTAGGGAAAACACAAGCTTATGTGGACTTTTGTTCTGGCTAGTGGGACTGTGCCTACTAGAGGTGTAGGCTGGTATTACACAATGGACTCAACAGTAATTCGATTGTTAACTAAGAGTAATTTAAAAGTAATCCTAATGGTTAAATTTCTTAACTATTTTTCTACATGTTATTTGTTGATGCTAATTTAAATAATGAGACTGACAGCCGCCTCTTGTTAAGATAGATGTACTTAATTGCAGATGTAGGTGTGTTCATTCCACATCACTGTTAAATGTTCAAATGTTGTATGGGGACACCGGGGATTGTTTTGCCAGGTGGGTTGCTGGATTATATCCCCCCTTGGCGGAGACATGAGAGATTACACAATGACATCCCAGAGTAATTCCGTCACTTTGTGTATATTTGTAGATTGTTGCATAGTATTGAGTAGTGTGTGTGTGTGTGTGTGAGTAATAAATGTACTTTTACTTTATCAAAAGGAAAAGCACAGACTGGACAGCCATTTATTAAGAGTCATGCTTGTGTGCTCGTGAATGGGGATTACTAGCCCACACCACCTCCCTTGAGTAAGCCTTGGACTGCTTGGTGTTTGGTTCCCAGTGGCGGTCGCGTGCGAACCCAATACTTGTGCAGGCCACACAACTAATGACCCACCTTCCAACATGAAGTTTTTAGGACGCACCTCCTTTCCACTGCCATCACAGGGCAAATGCAGGCTAGGTACAGGAGGTTCTCTTTGTTTGAGTCACATAAGCGGCAGCCTCTGTTGCCAGAGTACAGCCATGTGGGTGTTTCTGCTAGTGTGGGTGAGTAACCCAGATAGAACCTCAACAACTTTAATTTCAAATGAAGCGGTTAAGAGCAAATTAAAGACAGTGATAGTTTTAGCTTTGGGTAGCTGTTGATGACCATTCTGGCATGACGTCTTTTAGCAAACTCCTCTTTTTTTTTTAGGAGAAACATTTTGACTATTGCAAAGTTGAATGGCAATTTAAAGGCATTGTATGACATAGCAGATCCCAAAGATTCCAAAGGTGCAGTTTCAATAGGGATTGCTCCAGATACTCTTTGAAGTTGCTTCTGTGGTTACTGCTAACCAGGTTGATATTTGCGGACCACAGGATGTTGTTAAGCGTGTTAGGCTTTGCAAGCTTTAATTTAAAGCAGCACTTAACAAATGTCCCCTGCCTCCTGATTGATTGCCTTGTGAGGCCGCGCTCGAGCCAGATGTGACTTGGCGAAAAACTCTGTGCTAAATTTAACACATAGCAGTAGACATTTAGTTGAAGCTTTTTCTTTTACTCAAACCATTGCGCCACGTCATAAAGCAAAACGACATTAACACGGCAAAAATGACTTTAATCTGGTTTATGACGTCGCAAACCGGATAGGTGCAAATTTTCCCCCAGAATTACGTCAAAAAGTGGCACAAACTCAGCAAAATGTGCTAAGGAGCCCCAAAATGGATCCTAAAAGCCAGGAGAGACCCCAGGAACACCCCAATCGACTAGGAACCAGCCAGGAGGACCCAGACAAGATCCAGGAGAGGGAGAAGAAGAAAAGGAAGTGTTGTTTTAGTGCAGAGGAGCAGGAGATACTGGTGAAAGAGGTGACGGAACACCAGCATCAACTTTTTGTCACCTCAAAATTGCCAATTGGGAGGAGAGAGGCAATTTTGCAACAAATTGTCGACAAGATAAACAGTCTGGCAGACGTACGGAGAACAGTCACTGAGTGCAAGAAACGCTGGCATGACTGCAAGCGCAGGACCAAGGAAAAGATGTCAAGGAACAGGAAGGCAGCACTGCAGACTGGAGGTGGGAGTCCAGCACCGCAGGAGGCCCTGGACCAGATGGAGGAGATGGTGGCAGCCGTCATCCTGGAGATTGTCACAGGGATTCAAGGACAGGACAGCGCAGACTCCAGGAAACAACACAGATGCAGGGTAAGTTGCATGAGGGACAAAAATGCCTAAATGTTAACTGTAAGCAGGGGGTGGGACATTCCTACTACACAATGCATGTCAGCCCTGAAAATGAGGCAGTGGAAAGGGCAAAGGGGCACGGCACGGGTGCATGGGCTGTGCAGAGGAAACCAGGGGCACAGCAAAACACTACACCAACAACCTTTGCATGGGGGGTACTCTGCCATGCCAAGGATGTTGGAAAGGCAAAGCCAGTCCAGGAGGGTAGGGTACAACGTAAAACTGGCCTGTTGTCACACGACAGCTGGTATTGTCACAACATGAACTAGGGCTCAATTTCCAGTCTCAGGCCATATCCGCAAGTGGTATTTACCATTGACAACAGTTGTCACTACCACCTGTGCTGTGTGTGCGGGTCAAGTAGCTAATGGCAGTGACGTGCCCATGGACAAAACACACCCAAAATAGAGGGTTGAGGATGACGATGTTATCAATCCCTTGTAATTCCTAACAAAGTGTAAATCCTGTCAACTGTTCATGTCTATAGGCGCTTTAAACATCCGGTATTGTTACTTACATTATGAAGTACACAGCAGTAATGTCATACCCCGTGCCTGTGTTACAATAGCTGCAATGCCACCTTGCAACATCCCAACTGTCATACTGCTAAGACAACAGCATTGATGGGGAGGACATATATGTCTAGCTATTTTAACACACCCACACAGTCATAAGAGGAAATTGAACACTGCCAGACCCATCATTGCAATCCAATGTAGCAAACATTCCCCAACATCAACATTACACACTACCAATGCTGACACATGTATCGTGGCATGCCAATGCTATACATAGTATGTGCTTAGTCTCAGCAACATATAGGTGTATGTGAAATATCCGAGACTGGGTCAGTTCCATATTGTTAAGTGTGGTGCAAGTGGCATCAGAACACCCACAGCCATTGCAAGGCCTCACCATGCTAATGAAGTAGACAGAGGGTTGAGTAGGACAAGAAGGTGGCAACATACAATTTGGACAGAACCTACACCTAGAGGATGTAACGAAGACAATTCTCCAAACCGCCCACACTACATGTGACATGCAGGTGAGGCATAGGCCTGTGAGAATGCTAATATTAATGACAGGAACAATGAACAAGAACCAAGATTACAATGTCTCACTAATAGGTAGTCAGTGACGTCACATTACAACTGCCACAACACAGACACACTAATTGTACAATATCTCATTGCAGAGGACGATGGCTCTCCTGTGGATAAGCCTGTTCTGGACTTCCCTGATGACATGGATGACGAGCTGACAAACATGAGCCAGCAGACTCTCCAAGATGTCCTTGGAACCCTCCAACCCAACCGTCAGTCGCAAGGAGGAGTATAGATACAGCAGCCATTAGAGGAAACACCCACCACCCCAATAGTACGACCTGCCAGCTCCAACCCAGCTGAGGACTCTGAGGACACTGGTACCACCTTTGAGAGGACAGTAGTGGGAGTACAGAGGGCGCTGGCCAAGAAGGTGCGGTGGGGAAGCAAAATATGGCAGCCAGCCTTGAGGGGATGCACACATGCATGATGTCATCTGCAGGACAGGCAGAACCCATGCAAGCGCTACCATCCCTCCTGCAAGGACAACAACAATGTGTGAGGGATTTCACCACAGCAGTTAGGGAGTTGCCACAACACTTGGCATCCCAAACCTTGCACAAATGCACAAATGCAATCATGACCCCCTCAGGGCCGACTTGGCTGTCTACCACAGTGATGTAGCTGCTATACTCAAGAACCAGCAGCTCCTCCTTGCTGCAGTAATGCCCTTAATAGCCCCACAGTTAGCAGCTACCGGGAATTCTGACTCCACGTCTTCAAACACTGAAGTGTGTGTTGCCCCTTCACCAAGGGCGGAGGAGAAGACACATACATCAGAAGATGAAGACGTGGAACAGATCACCTTCACACGTAGGAGTACCCGGTAGCACCAGTCCATGCCACATGGGCACTGATATCCTAGGTCCTGTGCTTGTTAACATGCCAGTCTTGCTACAGTTGGTAACATGCACTGTTCTCCAGCACACTGTTTACCTTAACACTATGCACTGCATTTGTCTCTCACTACCTCATTGGCAATTAATGTACCTCTGCACTGAATGACACTTCACCCCAGCATGTCCAATGACATGTCCTGCACCATTGCACTTGTGTTGCATCACAATAGAAGGCGTCACACTAATGGACTTACAATCCTGGACTATGTAAATATTGCACTACAGCACTTTAAAATAAATAGCACTTACACTACCACTTTGTCTCTGTGTAATGTGGCACGTCAACTGTGTAGGAGATTTGTGATGTATATACCATATCAATGGCCGTAGAATGTCAATACAACAGTGTAGAAAGAATGTGGGCTGATAACTATGCACTGGGGTCTGGATTTTATCATTATCTGTGCTTCTTTAGGCTTATTTCTGAAGTGAAATGAGAACAAACAGTATAATGCTGTGTAGAACAGAAAAAGTCAGCTCCAAAGTATGTATCAGCTGAAACTCAATGTGTCCAACATTCCCTTCAAGACAATCTTTATGTATGTGACATCTGACTATAAACTTTAATCACACACACACACACACACACCATACAGCAGGAATGGATCTGTACAAGTGTATGGACAATTATGTAACCTGGGAGTACAATGTAAGAATTGATAGATGTGAGTTATGTATACAGAACTACATAAGATTATACCATCAGAGTTGTAGGTTCAATGGGTGTCAGATGCATAGAGAAGTAGCTTTGTTGTAGCTGCCGATGTGACAGCTCATTTGGAATTGGGAATAACCATGTCAATAATGGGATTCTGATGCAGGATGGAACACAAATGGAAATACTAAATTGACACTGTACCCCCTTGCCAAGGCCCTGATCCCCAAGCATTTGACACATACTGTAAAGGAGTACCTAAAACTTTATTTTACAGTAATAAAGGGAACTTAAACTAGGGGAAACACCTTAACTAACCTAACCTAACCTATCCTAACTATACATTACCCACAAGTGGCCCTAACTACCCCAAGCTAAACTTACTTATCACATTTAACTAAACACTCTAAACATCAACCCCCCTTATATGACGGGACACATGTAGGACAACATATACTAACCTAAACACATACTAACTTATCCTACACAAATATATATTTTTTTGTATTGTTTTGTATATATTTTTTTGTGTTTTTTTTATTTTTATACACGTAAACCCCAACATCATCCCCCAACGAATGAAAAAATGTTTAATAATATAACCTCCTCCACCCCCAACCCACTTATACTAACTAAACTAACAGCCTACTCTAACCTAACACTAAGCCCCCTGTAAAGACGGAGACCGGCAGTAACAGGTAATATTTTATTCTAAAATATGCGGGGACTTTACAGGAGCCATGTCGGAACCGCTCCGTTCATTCTGATCCTTTCCTTCCCAACCGCCACCTTCCGAACCCCCGTCTCGTAGATCGAATGTGAATGTCAACCTTTCACATTCGATCTACGCACCACACATCTTCCCCTCTTATCAACAACAACAAATCAAATAACATACTTAAAATTTGGAAAATACATATAAGAGAAAATACATAATACATGTACCTCTAAAGGAAATTAATTTTTTACATTGAATTGGAAGCATTCCCATTTAGTTAACTTCCCATCACAAATTCATTGAAATGCCTTGGTAATTTCCTTTCTCTCAAACTTTTACGAATAGGTATCACGTCATCCTCCCGATTCCTAGATTCAAGACCACGGAATTCACCGCCTCCTTCACCTCTGTCTGGCCGCGCATCCTCGTATCCCCACAAATATCCACTCTCTTCATCAAAATCTTCACACCCAAATTCCTGGGGAATGTTACTTGCTTTAAACAAACTCACATGCCGCAAATTACGTACTCTTCCAACCTCAAGCTGAACTGCACCATTCAATACCTTCACCACTTTCATAGGGCGTGACCATCTCGCATTCCCTTTATTTATTAGCCCAAAATTCTTCACACGTACGTACTGTCCAACTGCCAAGTTTGGCATATTTTTTCCACTATTGATTTTGCTTAAAACTTTGTTTTGATACTCTTGCACCCGATTTCTCACAGAGCTAAAGTCTACCCCACCAAAACTTCCTTGCCTTCTGTTCATCAACCACCAAGGGATTAGTTTAGAAGATGGTTTCCGACCCCTCAGTAACTCAAAAGGTGTTTTTCCAGTGACTGAATGTGGCGTAATTCTGTATGATAACAACATATTTTGGATGGCCTCCTTCCAAGACAAATTAGATTCTAAAGCTAATTGTATAGTGTCCTTAATAACCTTGTTGAACCTTTCAACCTGACCATTGCCTTCAGGATAGTATAATGACACCCTCACATGATTTACCCCACAGCTCTTCAAAAAGGAACTCATCTTAACAGAAGTAAGTTGTACACCATTGTCCGAAACAATAGTTTCAGGAATTCCTTCCCTCGCAAATACATCTTTTAAGAATTGGATCACAGTATCAGTAGTTATATTGCCAACCATACGAACCTCTGGCCATTTGGAAAAATAATCAACTAGGACAATCGCGTACCCTTCCTTAGCAGGTAAGTTAACAAACGGACCCATAAAATCAATTGCAACTTTGCGCCACGGGCCATCAGGCAACTCAACCAACTGTAATGGTACCACTAATGGTTTCACAGACTTATCACTCAGTACACACTTACCACACTCTCTTACCCAACGATCTACCATACCATCTAACCCCGGCCACCAAAAAACTTCTTTGATCTTCCTCCTGGTACTTGCCATGCCACCATGACCTTCATGTCCCAACTTAACAATGGTATCACGCATACCATAGGGAGGCACAATTTTATCACCTCTTAATATAATATCATTCGACACAGACAATTCCTCTTTAATCTTCCAAAATGTCCAAACTCCTTCACTTTCAACAAAACCTCATTCTTCTGCATTTCTCTCATCCACACGCATTCAGATAAATTGTCATGCACATTCCCATTTTGCAGAAACATAGCATCCCTATAAGTGAACGCAACATCACACTCTCCATCATCAATTTCCTCTGCACTACTATGCGATAGTGGTAACCGAGACAACCCATCTGCTACACAATTACTTTTCCCTGGAAGATGCAAAATCTCAAAGTGATACATTTGTAATTTGGAAGCCAACCTTGCCAACCTAGGAGTGAGGTTCCTTCCCCCTCCCGCGCTCAAAATATTAATCAGAGGTTTGTGATCCGTACAAATTTTAAATTTGCGCCCCCATATGTACATCCTAAATCGTTGCACAGCCCACGTAGCGGCCAATAACTCCTTCTCAATTACAGAATAGTTCCTCTCTGCTTGAGACAGAGTACGAGAAGCATATGCAACCACCCATGTGTCTCCTTTCTTCTTCTGAGACAAAACCGCACCAATACCATATGCGGAAGCATCTACTGCTATAATACATTCAGCAGTTTCATCAAACGATTTGAGACAAGAGGCATTGACAATTTCTTTCTTTATAGTCGAAAACTCCTTGGAATGTATCTCTGTCCAGCAGAACGTCGCATTTTTCCTCAGCAAGGCACGGAGGTTCTCCACCTTGGATGCAAAGTTTTCCACAAAGCGAGAATAAAACTCTGCTAGGCCTAAAAATGATAACAATTGTTCCTTGCACCTTGGTTCTGGAGCCTCACTAATAGCTTTGATGTGACTAACCTTAGGTCGAATACCATCCTTAGAAATAATATGACCTAAATATTCCACGTGGCTCTCTCCAAATTTGCACTTTTGATCCTTAGCAGTTAATCCATAGTCACTCAGTGCTTGCAATACTATTTTTAAGTTCCGGTCATGCTCACTTCTGTCGCGACCATATACTAAAATGTCATCCTGGAATACCTTTGCCCCCTTAACATTCGAAAGTATTTTGGACAATTCCCTCTGAAAAACTGCAGACGCACTAGCCAATCCAAACGGCATCCTTTTGTACTGGAACATCCCCTCTGGTGTAATAAAAGCTGTACAATGTTTAGACTCAGGACTTAAATGTATCTGGTGATACGCACTTGCCAAGTCGATGGTTGAAAATACAGTAGCATCTCCAATAGACGACATCAATTCCTGCAAATTTGGTAAAGGAAATGTATCTATCCAAATTGCATCATTGAGTGCCCGCAGGTCAACACACAACCTGAGGTCCCCACTGGATTTTACCGAAATTACAATCGGAGAAACCCAATCGGAGCACTCAATGGGTTCAATAATATCATTATCACACAAATCCTTTAACATCTCCTTCAATTTTTCTCTATAATTCAAGGGAACATTCCTCAACTTCTGCCTTATGGGAACAGCATTCTCCTTTAATACAATTGTATGTCTAAAATTTTTCATACTTCCCAAACAACCACTAAACACGGTGGGAAATAGTCCCTTTATATCATGATACAAATCATCCTGTGACGTATCCATACTCACAATGTACACTGGCGGAGTAGCATTAGGGTCCACCCTCAACCCCAATTGACATATATGTGGCCAACCCAGAATAGTTGCCCCTCCTTCTGCCACAAGAACTTCACCTGAACACTTCTTTCCAGCATATTCGATTTCTGCCTGTATTTTTCCTACAATAGCAATTTTATGACCAGAATAACTGCAAGGACTGTTTTTTGTTTTTTGTAAACTCCTTCCAGGCCACAACTGATTAAATAGAGACTTGCCTATTATAGTGTACCACGCACACGAGTCCACCATAACTTCCAGTCGTGCACCGTCAATATTTATATAACACTTCGGAAATTGAAGCTCTTTTCCCTTAATGTTACGCTCTTGAATACTTAGTACCAAATTCTGAATTCCTCCCTCAACCTCATCATCATCCACATTCTCCACAACACAACTCACTTTTTTCTCGAAACTTCTGCAGACGCGTGCAAAATGTCCCTTTTTTTTACATGCACTGCAATTTTTCCCAATCGCCGGACAACCATTAAAATTTGCAAAATGCGAACTGGCGCCGCATCTAAAGCACACTCTACTATTGTTATTCATGCCAGACTTGTTATCCCCACTACCAGACCAGGAAACCATTTTTTTCTTTTTATCCTTGCAATCCCTGTCTTTGCTTACGGTACAAACGTTGTCACAATCTTTAACTTCCCTCCTCATAGTTTGTATGCAATCTTCGGTAATCTCAATGCTCCTCGCCACTTCAACAGCCGTTTTTAAAGATATTTCCCCAGAAGACCAAAGTTTCTCCTGTATTTTTTTAGATTTAGTCTTCATTAATAATTGGTCCCTTAAAACTTAGTCATATGTCATATTGTCAAAAGCACACGTAACCGCTAAGCCTCTTAACACTGCCATATACTGGTCAATAGACTCATCAACCTTCTGTTCCCTGGAATAAAATGTATATCTTTCCATAACTACATTTATTTTCCGGCCATACCTATCCTGTAACTGTTGTAAAGCACATTTATACACATCTACCCCATGCACATTATCTACAGGTGGTACATTTTTAAATTCCCTTAACCCTACAGCGCCCAAACAATGTTTAAGCAATGACAGGTGCCTATCAGGTGAACATTCGCCCTCTTCCAACACATCAACATATGCCTCAAATAAATCCAACCACAATTCCCACTGAATGGGCGGATCTCCTGGTTCATTCAAAAAAAATGGTGGAGGTTGAATACTAGACATTCTGTAATTAATAATGTCCTATATCAATAATTACTGAATGCAGTTGTATTTTTTTTTTTTTTTTTTTTTTTTAAAACAGAGTCCAGTCACAATAAATTCCGGCACATCCAACAAGTCAAATGTATAGATAAAGGTTCTTTTTGTAATTATAAGCACAAGGTGTGCCTATCACCGTATTCCAAATTAAACGTACCAAATTCCTTGTAATTGTATTTATAGCACACTAAACGTGCCTAGTTCCTTGTAATTGTAGACAATATTTGCAGGTACGAAGTCTACTCCTTAAAGATGGCTGCCAATTTTCTATTTGTAGGCACACAGGTGTGCCTATCACCGTGTTCCTTAATAAAGATTGAAAAGATCTCCAAACCACTTCAAAATGGCTGCTTCAACTGTGTTGTTCACTCTCTAGAGTAATTTGGGCACACTCCAACCCATAATTCCTGGCGTAGTTGCAGATTTTTTTCCGAAACAGGAATCTTGCCAATACAGGACATCAAGAAGTACTTAATGCGCCGCCCCTCAAGTTATGGAAACACCAGCAGCCAGAAATTCGCCGAAAATAAAAGCATGATCCTCACCTCCGACATCGCTCCTGCCCGCCTCGTCGCCACTGTAAAGACGGAGACCGGCAGTAACAGGTAATATTTTATTCTAAAATATGCGGGGACTTTACAGGAGCCATGTCGGAACCGCTCCGTTCATTCTGATCCTTTCCTTCCCAACCGCCACCTTCCGAACCCCCGTCTCGTAGATCGAATGTGAATGTCAACCTTTCACATTCGATCTACGCACCACACCCCCTAAACCCACTAAAGATAAGAACAAGGAAAGAGGAGGGAGGGGAGGGAATCATGGGTGAGGATGCATTATTTACAAATTGGCCCTCCGCAGGATTTTTTTGATAGCCCGCAGTCTCCTGCTATTGCAGGACACCTCCTGCTACAGCCTGTCCATCCTGCGCAACATTCGTTGCATGTCATGTTTCAGTGTCTGAAATTTCACATTGTCTATCACAGCAGCTGGGGTTGTCTGTGTACCACTTGTAGATGCCAATGCTGGTGCCGGAGCTGTGGTTGGAGGGGGAGGTGCAGGAGGTGCTGATTGTGGGCCGGAGCAGGTGAAGTTGAGGGACATGCTACAGTGGATGTCATCCTTGGGGCCACTGTGGTTTGAACTGTGGTGGTGGTGGCTGTTGTGGGCAATGCTGGCCCCCCTTGGGCAAATGCCCTCCAGACCCCTGTGGCTCTCTCATGGCGATAACGACATGCCATATTGCGAAACGCACTGCCCGCCTCTGGAATTCCCTTATCTCCTGGGCATTCATGTTGGCAGCTGTCAAAATAGAGAAAGCCAAACATTAGTCACATCATTGTCTGACACATCTACAGATGATATTCTAACACTTCATCAAGAATAGCACAAGTCTAAGTCACAGTATAGATGATAGAATGTCCCTGAGGAATGACATGCCAACGCAGCCTACACATCTTCTATCTAACAGCAATGCACAGCAAGGTGTGTACTAAATTATATGATCTGTGCATCTTTGTACTGCTTTTAGTCACATAACAAATGCTGCAAGTACCCCACATGTGCCAGGCCAACTAATGAGTATCTTCTTGATGACAGTCAAGGCCCACAAGACCTGTGATTTGTAAATGGAACTGGCTGGACGGTATGTAGTTGGTAATCATGAGGGGGCATTGTAGTTTGGAACACATGAATGTTTGAATTACATGTCTGTCTTCTACACTGGGATCATCACACCTAGGTACACATATTTCCTAGCTCTAACCCTGTGCCTCAGGGGGGGATGGACATGCAACACATACTTTCAAACATCAAGGCCAGCCAGGAAGCTTTGGACAGCTGTCCATGGGTTTAGTCAGTCCACCACAGGTAAGGAGGGCTGCCAACTAGGATTGACTCAAACACTGGATAATTACATCCACACTAATCTTCAAAATATGGACAATTGTCTACATCATTACATCTCACTGACACCTTTCCAAAATCATGCACATTGATGCAAGCACCCATCTGGCCTTGACCTGCATGCACGCCTCTGACATTTCACTCAAGTGCCGCATAAAAGGAGCACAACATGTGGAGCTAGATGCTGCCGGAAAGTCAACCATACAGTCCTACATATTCATTACTTAACAGGGATGCTCAAGTCTGTGGGTAAGACTTCGGCATCACAGGTCAGTGTGAATCAGGGTATGACTTGCTGAATAAATCATGACACTGGCCATCTCCAAATTAATCATTGGCACACATGTAGCAACAAATCACCCAGTTCACCTGCCCATGCCTATAGCGCAGCACTTGACTCCGAATATATGACTCTCCGCCACAGAATGTCCAACTCGAACATCGAACAAAATGTCAACCTCCAATCAAGTCACATATCAGATCATGTGCCAGCACATCATACCTTGCAATGAGTCCAACACACATGAGTCAATCACACAACAGCTGCAAACACAACACAGGACAAACATATTAACACTTACTGGATATGTCTGGGTCCGCAAATCGAGCCACTTCACCAATTGTATATGGGGCGGGTCCACCTGTAAAACATGGAAGGGTGATATGTGCTCAATGTCTGCTCACTGTACAAAACTTGGATCAACAAATTACTGTGTGTAACATTTTATATGATCGCGCAGCACATCAGGCATGTAGACACACCAACAGACATACTACTGCAAACATGCATTGACACTGTCACTCCAGTGAGTGATAGACACACATATGCACACATGCACACATGCACTGGCCCTAACAATCATGTGGTGCCAAACATAAATACTCAGTTTTGTGCTTAATTATTTCTAGAGGGTACTTCATTTCATCATTTGTTATTATGGGAGACATGCAAAGCCACATTCTTGGTGCACTGCAATACCAGTGACTCAGGTATTGTGGCTTGTGCATCAAGGGACAATGAGTTACTGTGTGATGCTTATGTGGGTTGAGTTACGTTCAGGAATTATTGTGCTTTAAAAGGTTTATTATATGTGTGCCCGTGTTGTTTGTAGGTTACATATGCCACATTGGCAGTGTACCCAGAGCTGTATATGCACCCTATGACAACATGATGGCAGGGATCCTTTGTGTTACTTGATGACAATGTTACGCTAAACATGGATTGGCCATTTATCTAAATCAAAACAACAAAAAGATGTATGCTGTCAACATCAGGGAAGTGCGTGCTCTATGGGCGATTAGAATGCAAAAACCTAACAATTTCAAGCTAACATAATTTATGCATTGTGCTGTTATGATGTTGTTTAACCTTTTGCATTGAAGAGTTTAATCCTAAAGTCTTATGTTCAGCATGCATATAAATACTGTTCTCATGTGATGTACTGCTGCAGGCTTTTAGACTGTGTCAGGGTGTGGTCCCCTTCCAGGGCCTTCTAGAAGCTTTCCCTGCAGCATGCCTGGGTATGGTTGGTGGGCTGGGCTAAGACTCTATAAAAGGGAGCCAGCTCAGCTCCACGTGCTCACTATTCAGAGGTCCCGGTGCAGAACAGCAGCAACTTCCTGAGCTCCTGTTCCAGAGGCCTACTTTCATCTTCCAGGCCTTTGCCCTTCATTTACATTGGTGATCCTTGATCAGGGCGGTAAGACGGAGGTTGGGCTGGGCCCCCGATCCCGTTTTCGAAGGCATTCGAGTTCTTGGGCCTAATTTTCATGTTGAGAGATTTTATCTTGTGTGTGTGAATGTGAGCTACCATTCCTTGGCAGTTTCATGGTGGCATTCGAATCGGCAATACACGCGATTCGTTCCTCGTGCTTTAACCCTTGATATACATTGTGCGCTACCATTTCTTGGCAGTTACATGGTGGCATTCGAATCGGCAAGACGCGCGATTCGTTCCTCGTGCTTTAACCCTTGATATTCATTGTGCGCTACCATTTCTTGGCAGTTACATGGTGGCATTCGAAACGGCAAGACGCGCAATTCGTTCCTCGTGCTTTAACCCTTGATATTCATTGTGCGCTACCATTTCTTGGCAGTTAAATGGTGGCATTTGAATCGGCAATACGCGCAATTCGTTCCTCGTGCTTTAACCCTTGATATTCATTGTGCACTACCATTTCTTGGCAGTTACATGGTGGCATTTGAATCGGCAAGTCGCGCGATTCATTTCTTGTGTGTAATTCATGTTATTTATTGTACACTACCATTTCCTGACATTCATATGGTGACATTCGAATCAGCAAGTCGCGCGATTCCTTTTCTTGTGTCTAATTCATGATTTCATTGTGTGTTACCATTTCATGACATTGACTTGGGGGTGCTCGAATCGGCAATACGCGCAATTCATTTCTTGTGTTTAAAATCACGGTGTTCATTATACGCTACCACTTCATGGCAATTACTTGGTGGCTTTCGAGTTGGCAAGACGCGTGATTTATTTCTCGAGTCTAATTTATGTTATTCATGGTGCACAATCATTCCATGGTATGTACAACCTTTGTAAAAATCTGCAATGTGCGCAATTCATGTTCCGGCAATTTTGAGAAAACAAAAATGCTAGAGTTATAGATGTAATGTTTGTATGTACATAATAAGTTTCTCAAAAAACGATTCATATGATGTTTTAGAAATCATTCAGATTATTTCCCGATCCTCATGCAAAAGACAATACTTGAATTTGAAAGTTGCAGTTAACCTTTCTTGATTCCCTCACAGGTATCCAGTCATCTTGAAGCCTAGTTATTTAAGTCTATGCTTAGGTTGTCCATGTTTTCAGAATGACAATGCTTAGAGTCATAGCTTGGTACTGATTAATATGATATAATCTTGATATTGTGTGTTTTAACCTTTTTACTTCCTACAGGTCTCCTTCCCAGCTGTTCCCTTCCTAATCCCCTTTTCCCCACTTGGACTCTCTTAGACTCTGTGCCAATTCTAATCAGAGTATTGGAGCTGTCTTGTGCTGGAAGTGTTGGGAACCTGCACAGACCCTGAGGATCTGGTGACTCTGACAGATGCTGACAGTGTCTAATTTGATCATCCGTGACAGAATGCATGGGCACAGGTGTAGTCATTGCACCTGAAATGTGTTACTCTGGGCCCGTTTGTACCTATATCAGATATTGTAAATCAGTTTGCCACATTCATTAACGTAGAATTGCCAAGTTGTGTGATCTGTGATAATACAACCGAACTGACACTGTCCGCTCCTTAAAACATGGGTTAGCAAATGTCCTACTTCTGCAATCTTGATGAGATAGGTCTCTATTTGAAAGCAGCTTGGGAATGGCGGCACTCATAGGAATGCTGGCCTGCTGATCTTAGCATACCACCATGTCTGTGATAGCCTTCATACTGAGAAGTTAATAATTGTACATATGCTGCACTATATCAGCAGGGGTGTACCAAACGTAAAATAACAAACTATTTGGTCACTTTAAATGCATAATGGAAGCAGTCAGTGGTCCCTTGCAGAACATCATGCAAAGAAATAGTTTGTGACCATGCATCCACAAAGTTCAGGGATCCCATGATGACCCATACACTTTAGAAAATTGTTTGGCTATAAAGTGACACAGATGGCAAATGCCCAAGGCAAAATATGTTGTTGGGCCATGCTACTCAATGATTGAATTTCTACGTCTACTCCAAAAAGCCACGAGATGAATCTGTTTAGTGCTACTGCAATCTGGTAGCATCTGGGCACAAATAGGTCTGGCTATGTGAAAGATTTTCTGTCCAGACGTAAACAATTAATTTAGGGCCAGATGTTTTTGTTTTTTTATGTGTAGCATTTGCTTCATTTGTTTACACTACAGCTATGGAAAGTAGCAAGTGTGCTATAGTTTGGCATGCAGAAATAATTTAAATGCTGCACAAACAATGTCGAAATATCGGCCTAAGATATTAACAGAGGTTAGGAAGATCTTTGTACGTATGGCCATGAATACTGTTCAGACATGGTTTAAAAAAAATGGGGACTACATTGGTTCCTTGTATTAGCATGTGAAATACATCCCATTCCTGGTACACTCACAGGCCCTGAATCATAAAGCGATTTACGCCGCATTACCATCATCTATTGACACCAAAGCGGCACTAATTTACAAGATAAAGTTGTCTTTTGTAAGTTAGTGCAGCTTTTGCGTCAAAAAATGACGGTGATGGGTTGCAAAAATTGTATAAATCAGGGCCACTGTTTGTTCAACTTGCATTCCACATGTCCACAAACATTGCATGCAGCGTGTCACAAAATCTGCTACTGTCACTTCAGAGCATTGTACTGTACACATTAGTCAAATTTGTACTCACCAACAGGGCCACCAATCTCCACACCCAGGTGGTCCAGCAGGTCCTGCTCTCGGTCCACCAGGTCAGCCCAGCGATGTTTTGATTGGTGGTCATTGCGCTGGCTGTTGAAGAGTCTTCTTAGGTGGAACAGCACCTTTGCCCACCTGAGCCTCCTAGCCTCCGTGTGATACCCCTGTATTACCCTGCCCTAGCCTCCAACATCAGGGGGAGGAAGTGGCACACCAGCCACACAAAAGCCCCCAGCTCCTTCTCACCCATTCTCCCCAGACATGGCCTTCCCAAAATCTCAACAACAATAAGGATAGGAAGGGGTAAAGAGGGAAAAACAGGGAAAGGAGGTATTGAAAGGAAACTTAAAGAACCCACAAATAGCCCAACAATACCCCAACTAACAATGTCCACTAACACACTCCCAACAGTACAAAGACAAATCTAATCTAAAAAAATGACAAAAACACACTTACACTGAATAACACAGACACTTACAAAAAAACAGAATACAAGGGCAATAGCACACAGGAGACAAAAGCACAATATTCACAGACACAACTCAACACACAGCCACACAGTCCAGAATAATCACAGACTGCAAAGTGAAAGTGAAAGTACACCCATTATACCATTTCTGTAAACAGGATATCCTTTTACATCACTTCCTGTGTCAAATGCGGGGTGTTTTTATTATATTGTGTGAAATTTTATGATGCTTACGCGTGTTGCGTCAATATTTTTTGACACATATGCATAAAAATTTCCCCACATTCAAGGATCAATACATATTTAATGGATAACCGATTTCATGGGGTGCGGTGTTGGAATTAACGCTAGGGACCAATTGATGTATTATGGTTGTGGGCAACATTTTTTAACGCATTTGCATCATATTTTGACACATATATGTCTTTTTTATGCTTTTGCATAAAAAAATCTGTCTATATCTGTGTTTGTGTCATTTTTCATTTTTTAAAACACATGCAGCCTATAACTATACAAAGATAGGATGGTATGACCTGCAGTGTGTGTTCTAGTGTTTGGGCACATGTGGCAGACCACACTACTGCGGACCATAATACTCATGTTGTTGTGCCGGATTAGCTCTCTTAACTGATGCAACAGCAACGCAAACTTTTGGAATAAAATTGGGAATTCCTAGTTTGAGAAGGTGTTACTTCAATAGAGGATAGCAAGGCAACACAACTAAACAAATAGACTCATGGCCTGGGTGTTTATGTCTGTGAATTGGCTATTTAAATTCTTGTTGTGCCTCTGTGTGAACCTGACAAGAAAATATTTGCATAATGTGCATGTATGAATGTGTTATAATTGTGTCTAACCATCAGATGCCATTTATTGAGGTACATCAGTAATGATGTGTGTTTGTTATATCTTTTGCGTCTTATGCTGTGTGTACTTCCTTGACTTTGGGGACAAAACATTTCCCATGATGAACTATACACAGGATAGATAGAGGACAGTTGATAATGGCTATGTCAGAAATGTAACCCATCACATTTAATGAAATGTTGAATACCACCTCAAGGTCACTTGTGTGTATACTACCCATGAGTCAGGTATTTGAACATGCTAGGTAGGTACAGTGTTTGTGACACAGAGTCTCAAATCCAATCCTAAAATTGTGATGTACACCACAGTTTGAGTCATGTGAATGACCTATGTTTCTCTTGTGGCTGTGGAGGACCAGCAGACCATGCTGCATGTGTTCACATATTTCCAGTGGTTCATTGCAGAAAGGTGTCCAATTCAAGTGTGTGGCCATGTGTACTCTGTGTCAGTATTGGCCTCCATTTTGTCACAGTTAAATGCAGGTCTAGTCATGAGTCTGTGGAGCCATTCCCTGAATTACCAGAGTATCCTTCAAAGCAGATTTAACCTAAAGCCAAAGATCAACTAATGACACACATAGGGATAGTCCAGCTATGGCACTGCAGAACTTTAATAAGGCTGACCACAGTGCAACCTTGGTGTGCTTAAAACCTTTATGGATCACTAATAGGAAAGAGGCAGCTTTCATCACAACATGTGTACACAGGGTGGGCTTGACAATTCCCACTGCAACAGGGAACATTAGTGCCTCTGTGCTGATTAATCTCACAGCTAGTCACCACGCAAGCTCCGTCAAAAGGTGGCAGCAGAAGTGAATCTGTGTGTGGACCGTCAGGGCACAAACATGTTTTGTCCTTACATACTCATTGGCAATCCTTGTTTGTTGTGCTGGAGGCACCGTACCGAATCCATGCATACAGCCATAGCACACTGTCACTGTTTGGCAATAATGAATACATGCAGAACCAGACAAGGGATGGGGCTGGATTAGGCAATTTGAATACATGTCCCAGAACAGAATACGATAAGTAAACTGATTAAACTATACTATCTATTTGAGGATTCATCATAGACCTACCAGACACAATACCCCAGAAGGAAAGAGAGGGCATGGAAAACAACTATGAGACAAATGTAGCCCCAGGAAACCTCTATGGTTAACGCAAAGACAGGAACCAGTCAGGCTAACAGGAGGCAGGCTCTGTCAGGAACAAACATGAACAAGGCAAATACACAGTGAGCAGACTCTGACTGGGAAAATCTGGAACAACACTGTGGGAACTAAAAACAGTTTGTGCTGTGGTCTGCAACATTACACAATCCCTCAAGGGCTCTGGTACACAAGTGATTTGTACGCCAATGCACAACAAGGAAATTCAGAAAATGGCAGCTTCTAAGCAGTTCCAGGCAGCAGCAATGGCAGGGCAGGTTCAAATGGTTGGTCTGCATGGAAGTGCTCACAGGTGTGTGCAGCTTCAGTCTCTCACAAATCCTGGAGTTGAGAATTAAGTTCAAAGGGCCAACTGGACCTTTCACATGGGAAGCAATGGACAGCTGATTACAGGTCTGACCAACTACCAGGCAGTGCATTATCTGACCTGAAGTCCATGCAGACTTATGAACTATGACATGCCATACTGGAGAAGGAAGCACCCGGAGTCAGAGTGGGAGTCTGAGTGTGTTCAGATGAAGATTCTCAGGGTACAGATAGTCCATTTACAGGGCCCCCTAGAGAAGGGTGGGGAGAGACTTAAAACATGGCAGTGGCAGGACTTATTACCTGGGATGGACTGCGGAGGGCATGACTTGTGAGCAATGCTTCTCATACCTGGGGCACTCATGCTATCTATTTTCAGCTTAGATGGACTTCTTGTCACACATGCTCCTTGCAGAGATAGCTGATGTCACACTTACTGCTGTTAAGGGTCTGGTCATACATTCATGTTACCAATATAATAGCACATCCACTGCCTCATGTATGAAACACTTTTTTACCTTATGACTGATGGTGTCTTAGTTGTGTGTCGTGAGCTGCAATGGACCATGTTGGCAACATGGATTTGTCTCATAGCTGTGGTCCTCTGATATTGCCCTTCAAATGTGAAATAGACAGGATATATGTCATTTACACTGTGTGTGATGTTGGCTGTACATGTATACCCATCAAATGTGATGTGATTTTTTCAGTATCCTAATTTGTATTTCTGCAATGCTCCATGAGGCTAAACTTTAATTATGATTCCTAGGGATCATGTGATGCATAAAAAATTACCAAGAGCATGATTGAGTGATGAAGTGAGGTGTTTAATGACATATGATAACAAAGTGGTGATGGTGACTATAATTAGAAGAAGTTTAGTGTTGTCTGCGATGCAATCCTGCAGCTGTGTTTGGATGTTCCCCCTCGTTTTCACGGACAGCATCCTCCTCTTCCTCCTCTTCAGGCACTTGTGGGTCTGGTTCATAGAGGGGAAGGTTCCTCCTTACACAAATGTTGTGCAGGATGGCACAGGTCAAAATGATCTTGCAGACCATTTCAGGGGAATATAGGAGGCTGCCTCCGGTGATGTCCAGGCACCTGAATCTGGACTTCAGGATGCCAAAAGTCCTCTCAACAATGGTGCATGTCCTACGATGTGCCTCATTATAGGCATGCTGTGCTGCAGTGCTTGGGTTGACAATTGGGGTCATGATCCATGGCTGCATCCCGTAACCCTGATCAGCTGAAAGAGAAAATGAGGGTATTTGGTTGTTGGTTGCACCTTGATTATCACTTTGCATGGCAGTTGTTATCTTGTATCGTCTGTGACTCATCAGTGTTTGTGGTATTGTGTGGGATCCTAGGCTTCTGTGATGTTCTTTCTGCATTGAGTTGTTTAACTATCAAAACTGGTGTTTGGCTGATTGACCTGATATCAGTGGTATATTTCGAAACTTGCTGTTCAGTGTGTATCTCCCATGCGTTATGTAATGTGAAAGATGAGTCCGTGTGCCTTCACTGGAGGTGACATGATACTTCCACACACACAATGGATTCCACTGTGATGGTAACACGGTTGCACTATATGGCCTGAACATCCCATCCAATTTGACATATATAATTGCAGGTGAAATGCAACAGTGAGGCCCTTTGATTTGGCTAGGTGACAATGCACAAGACATCTCCATAAGTTGGCAGCACTGAAGTGTTCACAATTGACAACGCACAATTATCCCATGTGTGACAAGTTCTATGCAAACCTATTTTTGTGCCCTCACCAAGTTGGCTCATGTGCAAACGTGTACCTACACTACTGAACTTGCTCCAGGTAAGCTGGCTAACTTGGTTTTGGGGGTGAAGGTTTTAGAAAGTCCATGTGCCTGTACATCTGTTATGTAAATGGGGAATTGTCAGAGTCACCAGATCCTCGGGGTCTGTGCACGTTCCCAACATGTCCACCACTGAACAGCTCCAAGACTCTGATAGATAAATCACAGAGACAGAGAGTTCAAGAGGGGAAGAGGGGATTAGGAAGGGAACAGCTGGGAAGGAGACCTGTAGTAAGAAAAAGGTTAGAACATACGATATGAAAATGATATCTCCTGAAATCAATACTAGACTATGATTCTAAGCCTAGTCACTCTGAAAACATGAACAATCTAAGAGTTAAGTTTAAAATGACTAAGTTTCAAGATGGCCGGATACCTGTAGGGGAATCAAGATGAATTAAATGAAAACTTTCTTATTCAAGTACTTTCCTTTACATGAGAATCAGAAAAAAACATTCTGACTAAATTTTAAACCAGTCATATAAATCCTGTTTTGAGAATGTATACTAGGACCATGCAATATTGCATCTAGAAACTCTGGCCTTCTGTGTACTCTTAAAATGTTTCAACACAAATTGCACATATTGCAGATATATATGTATATATAGTAAATACCATAAAAGGATTGTGCACCATGAATAACACAATATGGATTCAGGAAACAAATCACATAACTTGTCAACTCGAATATTACATAATAAATATCTTAGAATAGTGGCATACAATAAACAACATGAAATAAACTCGAGGAGAGAATCGTGCGTCTTGCAGATTCGAGTGTCACCATGTAAAATACCAAGAAATGGTAGCACGCAATGAATATCAAAGTCAAATCATCATTAATCGAATCGCGCGTCTTGCCGATTCGTAAAACACAATGTAAATGTCAAGAAATAACAGCTCACAATAAATAGCAAGATCAAAGTACAATGAAACGAATCGCGCTTCTTTTGCCGATTCTTAAGCCACCATGTAAATGTCAAGAAATGGTAGTGCGCAATGAACAACAAAGTTAAATCCTCATGAAACGAGTTGCGCGTCTTGCCAATTCGTAAAACATCATGTAAATGTCAAGAAATAGTAGCGCGCAATGGCCAACAATGTTTTAAACACCATAAAACGAATCGCACATCTTGCCGATTCTTAAGCCACCATGCCAATGTCAAGAAATGGTAGCACGCAATGAATAACAAAGTCAAAACCTTTATGAAACAAATCGCGCGTCTTGCCTATTTGTAAACTACCATATAAATGTCAAGAAATGGTAGCGCGCAAGTAATCTGTTACTCATTTAAGAATTAAACCAAGAATATGAAAATTCTCAATAACGGTGTCGGAACAGTCCAACCACTGTCTTACCGCCTGGAACAATGATCACCAATGAAGGATGAAGGGCAGAAGACTGGAAGATCCAAATAGGCCGCCGGGACAGGAGCTCAGGAAGAAGCTGTTGCTCTGCACCGGGACCTCTGAATAGTGAGCACTGGGAGTTGGGCGGGCTCTCTTTTATAGAGTCTTGGCGCAGCCCAGAACCACGCCCAGGCATGTTACAAGGAAAGTCTCTGGAAGGCCCTGGAAAGGGGCCACACCCTAACCCACTCTGAAAACCTGCAGCAATACATTGCAAAGGAACAGTATTTGTAAGCATATTAAAAATAAGTTTTCAGGATTGAACTCTTCAATGCAAAAGGTTAACCCACAACATATCAGCACAATGCATAAATTACGTTGTGTTGAGAGTGCTGGGTTTTTGCATTTTTGTCTGCAATAGAGCGCATACTGCTCTGGTGTTGACAGTACTCCCGTCTCCCAGAAGCGCTCTAGGGCCTGGTTTGCTTGGATTAAGACAATGAAAGCGTCTCACAAGTACTGGAGCATGAACATCAGATGCGGAAACCCATGAGTTACTTTCAGGACCATAACCTTTCCATGAGATTAAGTACCATAGATTACGCCCTCTCAGTTTAGAATCCAACACTTTCTTGACTTTGTATTCTTCTTCCCCTTGTACTAGAACAGGAGCTGGATGAGGGTGGAGCTTTTGGACTGCCTTTTTCAAGAGGTAAGTGTGGAACACTGGATGAATCCGTAAGGATCTGGGTAATTGTAGTTTATAGGTCACCGGATTGATTTGCTGAAGGACAGTATAAGGACCTATGAATTTGGGGTTAAACATGTGCTTCTTCTTGAAGTTTATATGTTTTGTGGAAGGCCACACTTTATCACCTGGTTGATATTGTGGTCCCTCACAATGTTTCTTGTCATAATGCCTTTTATATTTTTGTTTGGCTTTTTCTAAATGCTGTTGAAACAGTTTCTGGGTTTGATGTAAATGCTGAATGGTTTCTGACACAGCTGGAGTAAGAGAACTTTCTTGAGGAATTGTGATGGTCAAGGTGTCAGGATGATAGCCAAATAAACCAAAAAAGGGTGTAACGCCAATAGAAGTGTGGAATGAGTTATTGTAAGCTAACTCAGCTAACCAGAGCATAGATGTCCAAGAATGAAGTGCCTTTTCAGAATAGGCACGTAGGTATTGTTTCAAAGTCTGATTTAGTCTCTCCGTTTGACCATTTGTTTGAGGATGGTGACTAGTAGATAGCGTAGATGTCACTTGGAGTGTTTTACACCATGTCTTCCAGAAATTGGAGGAAAATTGTGACCCCCCGATCGGAGAGGATAACCTTTGGCAGTCCATGATAACGAACCACTCTGTTCAGTAAAATAGTTGCCAATTCACTAGAAGTGGGCAATTTTTTACAGGCAATGAAATGTCCATATTTCGTGAGACTATCTACTACCACCAGAATTACTGAATGCTGTTGAACCACTGGCAGACCGGTAATAAAGTCTAAAGAAATGTGCTCCCATGGACGACTTGGGGTTGGAAGTGGATGTAACAACCCTTTTGGTTTTGAATGACTTGTTTTAATGCGAGCACAAACTTCACAGTTGTTTACCATTGCTTTTATATCTTTTGTTAGGGTAGGCCACCAAAAATAGCGTTGGATCAGTTCAAGAGTTTTAGGAGTACCTGGGTGACCTGCCGTAGGTATAACATGCAACCAATGAAACACTATCTTGCAAAGTTTGGTAGTGGGTACGAACAAACGAGCATCATGAAAGGGTAAACCTTGCTTGATTGACCTTTTGGGATCTCCTTGGGCCCATGTTTGCCATTTTTCAACAGTGAAAGAGTTGCGAATTTCTTCAAAGAAATCTTCAGTTTTTATGATACATAGAACCTTGTCAGGTGCAATGATAGTTCTGGAGGCTTGAAATGCAGGCAACGTGGTAGACTCTTGACCGGACTAGGCGTCAGCCTTGCGATTATCTTTACCAGGCTGGAAGGTTACTACAAAATCAAATTCGGCAAAAAAAAAGCATCCAGCGTAATTGCCGAGGGGTCAAAAGTCTGGAGGAACTCACGAATTGAAGATTACGATGATCAGTATATTTGGCACCCAACAAATGATGTTTCCATTCTTTAAAGGCATCAAGAATTGCCAGAAGCTCTTTTTCAGCAATGACATAGTTCTGTTCAGCTTGGTTCAACTTCCGAGACATATAAGCTACAGGATGAAGTTGACCAGTGTCTTTATTTCGTTGTGATAAGACGGCTCCTATTGCTACATCTGAAGCATCAGCTTCCAGTATGAAAGGTTGATTCGCATCAGGATGAGTCAAGACTGGGGCAGTGGAGAAAGCTTCCTTCAAAGTCGAGAAGGCTTGATCAGCTTCTGGGGACCATACAAACTTTTCTTTCTTTCTCTGCGGCAGTAGCTATGTAAGAGTTGCAAACTTTTGGTACTTGAATCTTTTGGAGACATTGTTCGTTACATAGCGCAGATGAGAACACGATTTTTCGTTCCGCCCAATTGATCTCCGGATTGTGAGGAGTTAACCATGGCAAGCCGAGGATAATCCCATATTGGGGAGCATGGATCACGTCAAGGATGATTTTAGCTTTATGTTTCTTTCTTTGATTCTTATCTTCACAAATCATCGACAAGGGGATAGTCTGAAGAGTTACCGGACCTCCAGTCAAGAGTTTTCCATCGACTGCCTGGATGATTTCTGGGGTCTTCTTTTCAATACATGGGATCCCCCATGCACAAACCAATTGGACATCAACAAAGTTCCCAGTAGCCCCAGAATCGACTAGAGCTTTTTTGAAATAGATCTTTTTCTTGACCTGAACTCTTATTTCCAGTTTAAGATGTCTAGATTGTGAAGGGTCCACGGTGACACCCAAGAGCAACCCTTCTCTGCATCTTGGGTGTTTTAGTTTTCCAACTCGACTGGTGCATTGGCTGCGACCTTATGAACTGGACCTTGCTTGTTCTTTGGTTTGATTGGACAATCTTTGGCAAAATTACCTTTTCGCCCACAATAAAGACATTGTCAATTTTTTCTGCGTAGGTCCTTTTCATCTTTGGTCAAAGGTCTTCTGATGGTTCCAATTTCTATCGGTTCCGGCGCTCTTTCTTTCGGAGTTCTTGAGTCTCTGTTATCATGAACGCGCCATGAATATTTTTCAATCTTTTTGCGCGTTCCTTTACGTTCTGCTAAACGATGATCAAGTCTCAAGACAAGATTTATTAATTCTTGACAGTCTGTAGGTTGTGGGTCGATTTGCGCTAAGATATCTTTGAGTTCCTCTTTGAGTCCCTTGTAAAACAAGACCGCTTGTTTTTCTTCAGGCCAGGATGTCTCGGCAACCAGCCGGTTAAAGTTGGCTAAATACGACACTAGGTCTTGATTCCCTTGGCGGGAATCTAATAATTCACGATCTGCTGACTGTGTTACAGTTCTACTATCAAAAACTCTCTCAAATTCACGAACAGAATTTCTCCAGTTGTACAACAAGTGACTATTTTTACGCACAAGAGGAATTGCCCAAGTAGCTGCATCCCCAGACAGATATGATAACAAGAAAGCTACTTTGGACTGGGCATCAGGGAAAGTATTTGGTCTGCAGGTGAAGTGTAGTTCCACTTGAACCAGGAAAGATTGCGCTTTCAAAGGGTCACCTGAGAAACGTTCTGGGGGAGCTAAAGGAATTGCAGAAGGAACATTTAGGGAAATTGGATTACTTCCAGAAGCCTGAGAAGAAGTACCTGGCCAAGACACACCTGTGGGACTTTGTTCCTTCTCCTCTACCTTATCTTGCAACTGACTCACTCTCTCTGCTAAGCTAGTTGTCAATTCTTTGGATGATACCACCTCTGCTTGGAGCTGGTTGATAGCCTATACTAACTCGTCTAGCGTGGCCATGCTGAGAACATACACAAGCCAGGAGGATAATAATTTGTGGGCTCACTATTCTGTCAGAGTCACGAGATCCTCGGGGTCTGTGCACGTTCCCAACACGTCCACCACTGAACAGCTCCAAGACTCTGATAGATAAATCACAGAGACTGAGAGAGTTCAAGAGGGGAAGAGGAGATTAGGAAGGGAACAGCTGGGAAGGAGACCTGTAGTAAGAAAAAGGTTAGAACACACAATATGAAAATGATATCTCCTGAAATCAATACTAGACTATGATTCTAAGCCTAGTCACTCTGAAAACATGAACAATCTAAGAGTTAAGTTTAAAATGACTAAGTTTCAAGATGGCCAGATACCTGTAGGGGAATCAGAATGAATTAAATTAAAACTTTCTTATTCAAGTACTTTCCTTTACATGAGAATCAGAAAAAACATTCTGAATAAATTTTAAACCAGTCATATAAATCCTGTTTTGAGAATGTATACTAGGACCATACAATATTGCATCTAGAAACTCTGGCCTTCTGTGTACTCCTAAAATGTTTCAACACAAATTGCACATATTGCAGATATATATATATATATATATATATATATATATATATATATATATATATATATATATATATATATATATATATATATATATATTAACACCATAAAAGGATTGTGCACCATGAATAACACAATATGGATTCAGGAAACAAATCACATAACTTGTCAACTCGAATATTACATAATAAATATCTTAGAATAGTGGCATACAATAAACAACATGAAATAAACTCGAGGAGAGAATCGTGCGTCTTGCCGATTCGAGTGTCACCATGTAAAATACGAAGAAATGGTAGCATGCAATGAATATCAAAGTCAAATCATCATTAATCGAATTGTGCGTCTTGCCGATTCGTAAAACACGATGTAAATGTCAAGAAATAACAGCTCGCAATAAATAACAAGATCAAAGTACAATGAAACGAATCACGCTTCTTTTGCCGATTCTTAAGCCACCAGGTACATGTCAAGAAATGGTAGCGCGCAATGAACAACAAAGTTAAATCGTCATGAAACGAGTTGCGCGTCTTGCCAATTCGTAAAACATCATGTAAATGTCAAGAAATAACAGCTCACAATAAATAACAAGATCAAAGTACAATGAAACGAATCACGCTTCTTTTGCCGATTCTTAAGCCACCATGTACATGTCAAGAAATGGTAGCACGCAATGAACAACAAAGTTAAATCGTCATGAAACGAGTTGCGCGTCTTGCCAATTCGTAAAACATCATGTAAATGTCAAGAAATAGTAGCGAGTAATGGACAACAATGTTTTAAGCACCATAAAACGAATCACGCGTCTTGCCGATTCTTAAGCCACCATGCCAATGTCAAGAAATGGTAGCACGCAATGAATAACAAAGTCAAAACCTTTATGAAACAAATCGCGCGTCTTGCCTATTTGTAAACTACCATATAAATGTCAAGAAATGGTAGCGCGCAAGTAATCTGTTACTCATTTAAGAATTAAACCAAGAATATGAAAATTCTCAATAACGGTGTCAGAACAGTCCAACCACCGTCTTACCGCCTGGAACAATGATCACCAATGAAGGATGAAGGGCAGAAGACTGGAAGATCCAAGTAGGCCGCCCGGACAGGAGCTCAAGAAGAAGCTGCTGCTCTGCACCGATACCTCTGAATAGTGAGCGCTGGGAGTTGGGCTGGCTCTCTTTTATAGAGTCTTGGCCCAGCCCAGAACCACGCCCAGGCATGTTGCAAGGAAAGTCTCTGGAAGGCCCTGGAAAGGGGCCACACCCTAACACACTCTGAAAACCTGCAGCAATACATTGCAAAGGAACAGTATTTGTAAGCATATTAAAAATAAGTTTTCAGGATTGAACTCTGCAATGCAAAAGGTTAACCCACAACATATCAGCACAATGCATAAATTACGTTGTTTTGAGAGTGCTGGGTTTTTGCATTTTTGTCGCCAATAGAGCGCGTACTGCTCTGGTGTTGACAGGAATTGTCTCAAACCGTATGTGTAGCAGTGTGCACTTTGCATTAGTGTCACATCCAGATGTTTTCATAGCACAGTCCACTTCCTTATTGCTAGCTGGCAATGTCACCCAAGGCGTGATGTGAGATGTTTGTACTGCCTCAATAATTCCATGTCACCTTCATTAGAGTCAGCTTCATCATGCTCTGTATCTCATGGTGTTTGACCTGCAGCAAAACACACTACACACCCCTTATACAGGACGTATTGGTTGGAAAGGCGTGTGATTGAGTGTTATTGATGTGATATTGAAAGATTCATCTTCCAAGTTGTACTGTCAGTTAAGGCCATGTCATTGTGACAGTGTGGTTTTAATTTGGTCCCATGTGTCTCTGGAGTGGCATCTCTTGTTATTTGCATCTGTCATTTGTCCATAGGTGTGTATCCCATTGGGTCAGGATATCAGACATGACTACCAGTGTCACAACCTTAGTGTCTTCCTGGCAACGTGTCAGTGTAGTGTTGTATGTGTTGTGTGTCCTACAAGGTTGCGGTGCTGTGTGTAAATAACTAGTTTTCTGTACTTACCAACAAGTAGGCCATTGCCATATCGTCCATCCCGAAAGTGCTGATTGATGGTGCTGTGGCGGAAGACAAATGAATCATGTACACTCCCAGGATTCTTTGCCATGATGTTGGTGAACAACCCATGGTGATCCACAATGGCCTGCACATTGATGGAGTGTGTGTGCTTCCTGTTGTGGTATAGATGCTCCGTTGCAGCAGGTGGCACAATCCATACATGTATGCAGTCAATGGCACCAAGCACATGTGGGAAGCCATTAATTTGATAGAACCCCTGTTTGATCTCCAGCTGCTTCTGCTGTGTGTTGGGGAAGCTGATGTGGCGGGGTGTGAGGGAGATGATGGCATCAAGTACCTTGGGAAGGAAGGCAGAAAATGAGGGCTGTGAGATCCTGGCAACCAGGGCAACAGTGGCTTGAAAAGAGCCACTTGCCAGCATGTGCAGGACAGCTAGCAGCTTGGTCTCCGGTGGAATGATGTGGGGTGTCTGCAAGCTGGGTGCCAACTGTGGCTCAATGTGGCGCAGCAGCTGCTGTATGGATTGCCAGTTTAGTCTGTACCTCTGGATGATGTCATGTTCTCTGAGGCCCTGAAGGGTTGTCCTGGTCCTGAATATCCTCTTCTGCCTTCTGCATTGCCTTTGGGGTCCCTGTTGGTGTGGTGGTAGTGCTGTTGCTCCTGTGCTCTGCGTCTTCATGCATGCTGAATGAATATCACCTCCATGTCTTCCTTTTTGAGCAATGATGTTGCTTCTGTGAATTTCCTTAAGTAGTGGTGTGTTTGCCCCATTTTAACGCCTGCCCTGACCCAGGCGTTGAATTTTGACGCAAATCGGGATTTGTGCCATTTTCCAGCTCCGCCTACCAGACGTACGCCTTTTTTGCGCAGTTGGATAAACATGGCGCACGGGTGTTTAAGTAATTTTTTGGATGGGAACGCCTACCTTGCATCTCATCGACGCAAGGCGGTTTCACGCATCCAGAAAATGACGCACACTGGGATATTTTGACGTTAGACGGGTCTAGCGTCAAAGTATGAATATGGTGTTAGCTTTGTGCCGAATTAGCGTAAAAAAAATGACGCTAATCCGGTGCAAAGGGAGTATAAATATGGGCCTAAGTGTCAAGGAGCATGAGGAGGGCAGGGAAAGAGATTACCAAGTGAAAAGCCAGGTTTTTACCAACTTCCTGAAGGTCAGAAAATTATGCTCTTTCCTTCTACCCAAAGGAAGCAAATTCCAGAGTTTAGCCGCAGCAACCGTGAAGGCTTTATCTCCCCATCTAGCTCTACGTGTGCAACAAACTTGAATCAAGTTAGCTGTTTTGATCTGAGTTGCCAACTCGGCTTATACCAGCGTAACCTCGAAGCGTAATAGTAAGCTCCGCCTCCATGTTAAGACTTAAAAGTTAGACATAGAGTTTTAAATATAAGCCGCTTAGCGACCGGAAGCCAATGCAGTAATTTCAAGCTATTGCTAGCAGAAGCCGAGCAAGGGAGATCTAAAATCAAGCGGGCCGCATTATTTTGAATCAACTGAAGTTTCCTAAGTGACGATTTATCCAGCTCAAGCAATAAAGAGTTGCAGTAATCCTATCTAGACATTACTAAAGCCAGGATGACTGCAATTCTCTCTTCCATCTGCAAATAAGAAAGGTTTTTGTTCAACGTTTTCAGAGTCCAGAAACTTGTTTTGTTAATGGAGTTCACTTGGGGCTTAAAGGAAAGACAGTTGTAAAAAATGACTCACAGGTTTCTGGTGGCAGTAACAGAGTGGGAAGCTTGCCACACTACAGGGGCCACCATTGAGAGTTCCACAGCTCTTTACTGGAACCGAACAACAACATTTCCGTTTTGCCACCATTCAGCTTTAGCCAGTTCTGACCCATCCAGCAGTTGATCTCTCGCATGCAATTGTAAAACCGGTCTACCACTTCCTCCCAATTCTTTTTAGAGACAGGGATGATCAGTTGGGTATCATCAGCATATGAGGTGGGCATGAAACCATACGATCGAATCAGTCTGGCTAGAGGAGCAACATAGAGATTGAATAAGGTGGCGCTGAGAGCAGAGCCTTGTGGAACGCCACATGGCAGACAATACGCTGGGGCCCTAAAATCGGCCCAGCTCACCGTAATCGGTCTAGCACCTAAAAAGGATTCCAAAATCTTCAGTGCCGTATTTCTAATCCCTGCTTGATGGAGACGAGTTACCATAATCTGAGGTGAGATGGTGTTGAATGTAGCATATAAATCCAATAGGACTAATACTGCTCCCTGCCCCTCATCCACTAACCTACGAATAGTGTCAGAAGTGGTAAAGAGCGCAGATTTGGTGCTGTGGGC
Organism: Pleurodeles waltl; assembly: GCF_031143425.1. Lineage (NCBI taxonomy): Eukaryota > Metazoa > Chordata > Amphibia > Caudata > Salamandridae > Pleurodeles > Pleurodeles waltl. The sequence goes on along the minus strand of NC_090444.1, from coordinate 1,808,883,212 downwards.
CTTCCTGAACCCATGTTGAGAAAAGTCTAAGCTTCCTGAGTTATGAAGAAATCTGGCTAACTCTTTATTAATGTGTTTCTCAAAGATCTTAGCCTGAATGGGGAGTAAAGAAGTAGGCCGTAAGTTGCTCAAATCATGTGCTGCTCGGTCCGGTTTCTTTTTCAGAGGAATCACCGTCGCTTCCCTCCAAGATGGAGGAAAGACTCCTGTGGAAAGAACCTACTGAAAAACCAGAGCAAGAGCTGTGGCAACTAGTTCTGGAACCTGCTGTAGGATGTACGGGGGGCAAGGATCGTTTGGGGACCCCAACTTAATTCCCATTAAAATCTCCATGATCCTATCGGGAGATAATGGATGAAAGTTGGTAGGCAACGAGATGTCATTGTCTAAAGTCTATTCGAGAAATCAAGAAGGCGTAAAGTCGCTTCAGAGTGAATTTGTCAAATGTTATTTTCAAAAAAGGTTGCCACCTTATTACAAAATTCTTGAGCATTGTCCACCTCAGGGGAGGAAAGGGGCACCATCAAGGCCCATACCACACTAAACAATTCTCTAGGGGCATTCAATGCCCCCTTAATCTTTAGAGTAAAATAATCGGATTTGGCTTTAAAACTAGCATCTTTATAAGCCTTCAGGACCATTCTAAGCTTATCTTTCTCTACTGAATTAGGAGCTAACTTCCATCGTCTTTCTTGCTGGCGATATTTTCTTTGTAAAAGCTTGAGGTCCTTAGTATACCATGGGCATCTAATTTTTTTGTTTCTTGAAGGGGCCAAGGTCTTGAGCGGAGCAAGTTGATTGATTGCAGTATTAATACCGCAATTAAAACTGTCCAAAGCAGACATAGAGAGATTTCCAGCAGCTTCCCAACCTGCAACCAAGGCTGGGCCTACCTGATGCTTTTTAATACAGTTCCAGTGTCTCACAGATTAATGGTTAACACTAGTGCGTTGAGCAGAATGTACATTCGTGCACCTAAAGGTTAGGAGATGAAGATCAGTCCACTCAAGTGGCATGTTTGCCACCATCACCTGGTCCTCAGGACAGGAAAAAATCCCGTCTAATATGTGGCCAGCCGTGTGAGCGGCAGATTTAACTTTAAGTTCCCAGTCAAAGACTGCCATGAAACATAAAAATTCCTTAATGTGAGGGTACTGACTGTTGTCAAGATGAAGATTAAAATCCCGTATTATAATAAATTTTGTAGAAATAGCTAACAGCTCAATCAAGTTAGGCCAATACTGCAGGAAATTGGAGTAAGGACCTGGAGGCCGCTAAACCAAAAGTCCTTCAAGTAGAACAGAGTTTTTTGATGAATCCTAAAGTACATTCCCTCACAGATCTTAGATATGGGATTAGCAGCATCCCACTGGCACATGAGATAAGACCTACATATAATAGCTAAACCACCTCCTCTGCCTGTGGTTTTATCCAATCTATAAAAGGTGTATCCTGGAGGCGTCGCTGCAATAAAATCTGGATTCTGTAATAAAAAGGCAATCTAACTTGTGGTGACCAATTAAATCTTCGAGTTCCAATTTATGTCTAGTCAACGAATGAGCATTAATCATAGCACACGCTAAAGGGTCAATAGTTTGAACCACTTTTATGTTAGTCCTTTTGCCTTCCTTGTATAAAGGACTACAAGCAACTGAAGTCTGGGCTGACCAGCTGCAATGTTTGCGCACCCACTCTGTAAGGTTGTCCGAGGCCATTTTCATCGAGTACTTACATTGCGAGCCTTCTGCTAAAGAGTGGAGAGTGTGAGATGAGTAAGAGATCTGGCTCCAAGTTGCCTGAGGCGGAGCATAATCACCAGCCCCCGGCCCCGATCGGACGCGGATGGGCACAGACGGGCTTTCCTTATGACTTCTTTGCGCCAGCGGCGCGTCCACTGCTCGGCCGCATCGGGTCAAAGATAAGCGCGCCGGAGAAACATCAAAGCCCACGTGACCCGCAGCAGCCAGACTGCTGACCTGCTACTGGTAAGAAAAGAGACAATAATGGAAGGGAGGGCTCTGACAGACCCGCACATTCCGAGATTACAAAGCGCAACTAGCGTCAGTGAGTATTACAAAAATCAGTAAAATAGTTCAATATATGTCCATAAATGATTAAATATATAATCTGCCCCACCTAAATGCACTTACGTCCTCTAATGTGGGCACGGCCGCATCGGGTCTAAGATAAGCGCGCCGGAGAAACATCAAAGCCCACGTGACCGGCAGTAGCCAGACTGCTGACCTGCTACTGGTGTTTGGTAAAGAACCCATGGGAAAGGATGCTCTTGGCCAAATTTTGGCTAGGGACAATGAGAAGGAACTTATGTTTTCACCATGGATTGACTACTTTGATAATCACTTAAACTTGTGAAGCTTCCTTTCAAACCCTTGAACACTTTGGTCCTGATTCACAAAGGGCCTCCGCACTTGTGGCTGTTGTGGCAGTCGTTGGGGAGACTTCGCACTCGCGGTGGAATCTCCACAATGAGAATTCTCCCCCACATCTGCGAGGCCTCCTCCACGAGTGTGGAAGCCCTTTATATTTTGTAAATATTAAGGATTTTCCAAAAAACGATTTTTAGAACCGGTTCTTAAACTTTATGGATTTTGTCAGTACAAACAAGCTTTGTACTTTTTACGTATCCTGCCCAGTCCTGGTGTATGCCATTCAGTGGGCTGTGTTTATAAAATCTGCTATACATCAACGTAACCAATTGAATTTTTTGAATTCTCTAGTTATTCGCTAATACCATGTGAAGAAGATGAGTTTTTAAATAATTCCTGTTTTTTTGCTGTCCTCTTTTTAGCTCGTCCTGATGTATCTGTATTTATGGCTATGTGCTTGTATGCTTGTTTTAAAATAATCGAATTATGGTACTAACAAGCAAACTACATTTAAATAAATAAATGTAATAGGTGCCCAATAATACCAAACTACAAAATTGTCAACATTGATATTATTGTTAAAATCAAAAAATATATATACTTGACATAGATCTTTGATTTTTCAATTTGTATATAGTCATAACAGTTTGACCATGATATTAGAGTCATAACTTACTTTGGAAATAATATTCAGGATCCACTCCCATTTAGGCCAACATTCAACCAATCATCTTTAGCTATTAACCAAGGCATATTCGTGAACTTAATGCAAATTGTAGCATTGTACCTCCTTATCAGGGCTATGAAGTGCTGTATAAATAATGTGTGTGCAGCTACCGCCTGCTCAACCATCAAGAAAGCACTTTGGGCCATGCACGGGGTAAGAAACCCCTATATACATGCCAATAAAACACAACACAATAATCCCCTTTCTATCAAACGTTTATATAACCTGTTTCCTAATATAAATGAGTAGAACAAGCTGACCATATATGATCAGTGGTCATTTAACACATACAATCTCACACACTGAAAATATGTCTCTGACGGAAATGAGTATAGTACCAAAAACGTTCGGAGTGCATTTAACACCCATCATTACCCATGTAGAAAATTGCTATACCTTATTATCCCAAGAGGAATAGATAAAACACTGTTTCCAGGATAGGTAACACCCATATACCAGCCATAGTCCCTCATGTAAAAATGTGTTATTCCCATTTTCCTAACAAAAACATTAGTGGCAACTGATTTAGATGCTGTTTAAAGCCCATAATTTCCCGTTGGTAAAAAGGCTAATTAGTTCCCATCAGCCCTTAGGTAGAAAATCACGATGCCCATTATCCCCGGAACAATAAGTAAAGCAATGTGACTGTGGTATGTAAAAACCATTTACCACCCATAATCACCATGTGTAAAAAAGATAATTATGGTTTTGTTATAGACATCATGACAACATAGCAGCAGGTATATGTAACAACCATTTAACACCCATCCTCCCCTAGTCGAAAATCACTGTAACTATTATCCCTAGAGGAGTAAGTAAAACATTGCTTGGGGGTATGTAGCAGCTATTTGCCAGCCATAATCCTCTATTTAAAAAAAATAGTTATTTCGTTTTCAAAACACTAGATCATAGTGGCAAATACATTTAGCAGCCCTTTAAAGCTCATATCTGCCCAAGTATAAAATAGATAATTACCAATTCCTTACAAAAATCAAGAAAATACACTCCCACTCGTATGAAACAGACATTTCTCACCTATCATCCAGCCTGTAGAAAATCACTGTTTCTATGACCCCAAGAGCAATACATAAACCAGTGCTCAGGATATGTAACAGCCATTTACACCCATAATTCCCCTTAAAAACATTAGCTATTCCAACAGAAAACATTAGAACATAGTCACGAGTTTATTTAATTGTCCTTTCAAGCCCTTAACCCCCCTTTTCTAAAATAGTAACTTCTGTTTCCTTACCATCATCATGAAAATGCAGTGCAGGTATATGCAGTGCCAGGTACTTTTATATATAACCATCTATATAAAAATAGCTATTCCATTGGTCACATGGGGAACATTAAAACTTATTGGCAAATTAATTTAGGAGCCCTTAACAGCCCATAATCCCACATGTGCTAAATAGCTAATTACCATGTCCTTACTGGAATCAGGAAACTACAGCAACAGGTATATGTCACAGCCATTAACCACCCATCATCCTCCATGAGAAAAAAAACGCTGAGCTAATTATCCCAAGAAGAACAGGAAAAACAATGTGTTACATGCAACAACAGTTTACCACTCATATTCCCCATGAAAAAGGCTCCTCCCATTTTCCCAAAAGGAAACATTAGACCATAGTGACAAATGTATTCAGCATCCATTGCAATCTATGACCGTCAGTGTGTAAAGTAGCTAATTACCATCTCCTTGCAAGACAGCACTAGGTATATGTAACAACCCATTTAACACCCATCATCCTCACGTAGAAAATAAATCGCTGTAAGGAACCACTGTGCCTGGGATTTGTAGCAGCCATTTCCCAGTCATATTCCTCCATGTAAAAATTACTTATTCTCATTGTCCCAACAGAAAACATTAGAGCATAGTGGCATATGTGATAAAGAGCCCTCTAAAGGCAATACCCACCCTTGTGCAAAACAGGTCATTACAGTTTCTTTACAGGAATCATGAGAATTTAGCACTAGGTATGTATATGAGCTCAATAGACAGGGGTGAAAGGAAAAACATTGACGCCCACTCGGATATCCACACAGTATAGAAATGGCAAATATGGATCACAAAATTTCAAGGTGCCATGAGGGAGAGTGTTCACCCCACACCCTAAATTCACCCAAAGGTGCATGTAAAACAACAATCGTTGTCATATAAAGCCAAGACAATCCACAGTCCTTATTTCCCTTACTGTCCCCACACACCGATTTATAAAACAATTCCAAGTTATTACCACTCGTTATCTGCGGAGTCCAACTAGACTCACTTTTAAGGCCCCTGTCAAAGCTCGAATCTGTCCTGAAATCCAAATCACCCAAGACCTTAGAGATTGGGGCCAGTTCCTCTTCATAGTCAGTAATGGTAGCAATGTAACTGTATCATGAACATCTTGAATACTCAATTCACTCTGAAGAGTATTTTTTCCAACATTAAAACCCCGTTTGTTTACTACAGGGTGCACAGCAAAGTGTTTTTTCTCAGTTTCAATGGTGTAATAAATTTAAACACATCGATTTTCAAAGTACACAAGTCCCCACTCGTCCCCGGGCAGAAACCCATCCCTTTCTTCAATAATATTTGCATATCAGTACTCAATATTTTGTTAGACAAATTAACAATAGAAACATCTGGATAGGTTGAATCCATTTCAGCCCCTATTTCTTCTTGTTCCAGGATCTCGTCTGCATCCCTCTTCTTCTGTTCTTCCACCTCTTTTTCTCCTTCTGCTCTTCTGGTTTGCCTGACACCGCTTGCACGAGGGTTTTGAGAGGCCCTACGGTGTGGACTGATAAGACTATAGTGAGTACGGGTGAAGGGATGCTAGTTAAGATTATTGATACTACGTTTCTGGGATTGCTTGATTTCAGGGTGCACTAATTGCATTATATTTGTCCACAGCTGGGTGCAAATAGCACCAGGACGGGGTTTTTTCTTGCTCATGGATTGGGGCGTGATAATGGTAGTCTAATACGCTGGGATCTCTGCATTTAGACTAGTAGAGTGGTGCTCTTATGTGCGGATTATTTTAGCACTAACAGTTTATATATTGGTGTACAGCAGTACTGAGACAGGTCTATTTTATCATTGGACTGAAACGAGAACGATAGTTCAAAAAGGTATGGTCACTGCACATAGAGTGGTGCAGTGGTATTAATATAGGGGAACTGCTTAAGTGATAATATAATTGTGTTCATATTGATTACAGCGAATTATTTGGAGTTTGTTTGGTTTGTGTGCACACTTGTTGTACTAGGTATTGGGGTGCACCATATGAGTTTTGCACTGCATTAAGATGGAGGGTCAATGAGCATGCGACCCAATGGGGGGTGGCGTGTGCCTGCGAGATATTAGGAGGGGTTCGCTCACATCTTTGGGTTTTTTGAAGTGTGTTATTATTCTGGTGATAGCACATGTGCATATTATAAGAGGCACATCGGGTGTATATTACTTCTGTCTTATATAATGATCTAAAATGGACATGGTTGTGTGCCTGTATTTCAATACTGTATTGGCGGGGTTTTCACTGAGCATTAGGTTGAATTTGATGTGGAAATTAGGTTTTCTATTACAAGGTGTTAGTTTTTCAGAAATGACTCTATGTTTGTAAAATAGAGGTGTTATTTCTGTTTTGAGCTCTGAGGAGGTCCTGGGGCAAGATGCCTGAGTGACAAAACTCGTGTTAGAAACGCAATAAAAGATTGGACCACAACCAAGGAATTTGGGCTTTTTATACTTTATATGACAACGAGTGCTCGAGGATTGTTGTTGATGTATATTAACTATTTAACTCCAAGCATTCCCATGTAGAAAATCCCTATTCCCGGAATACCACTGTGCCTTGGGTATGTAATAGCCATTTAACAACTACATATAAAAACTGGCCACTCCCAATTTACAGAACAGTATACATTAGAACATAGTGGCAAATGTCTTTAACAGCTCTTTAAATTCCACAATTCCCTCAAGATATATGCAGAAGCGATTTAGCACCCATTATTCTCCAAAAAAGCTATGCATGTTTTCAGAAACAGAAACCGGTAAAGTAGGTACGAGATGTAGGAAAGTAGAGTATTATGCAGTGAGGCTGGTTAGGCTTCACTATGCAATACTCTCACGATACCCCCAAAATGGTCCTTGGATTCACAATAATAAGTCCTTAGCACAGTCCTGGTAGAGTGGCTAACAGCAGTCAGGCTTTACTAGAGGAACATCTGTTAAGCATTTCAGAGTACTCACATGGGCAATAAGTAATTGACACAACTCAAAAGAAATCCGTCAGCACTTTATAAAAATAGAGCAGAGTATTATATTCATTTAGGCACCAAAATAAAGCACATCAAATATGCATAACTGGGTTTCCATGTGAAAACAAATTCAATACATTTCAAGCTGTCAAACTTTTACCATTGTGGTCAATGAGAAAAATAACTAGTGACAGTCACTTGCAGGATGAGTTCAGGGGAACACACTTGAGGTTAAGCTGATGCGGGTCCCAGGGTCAAGCTGCAACAGTCAGGCCAATTTTACCTGACTCCTGGGGCCCGGGTGCCAAGGTGTCCTGGCTGTCCTTGATGCTGAACGTGGGAGCTGTGGGTGCTGACAAAGAACACTTGTGATACTCGGTCAAAGTGGGTGCCCACTGGAATTTAAGCTTGTGTGGGTCCCTGGACCAGGGGGCACTAGACAGAACAACTCTACCTAGCCCGAACAGCTCAGGTACAGATGTGAGCCTGGCTATCCGTGGTACTGAACGGGAGCTGTAGTTGCTTCTTTTACCACTGGGATGGTGCAGGCGAGGAAGCGGATGCAAAAACACGACAACAGAGCCACAGGTGTCATCGGATGAAGGTGTTGCGGTGTGCCCTCAGGTTGCATCATTGAGCAAAGATGGTGATGACTGGACTGGTCACCAACAAGCCTTGGCAGAGAGAAGTTGGAGAAGAAGCTATCTCCCCTTCCGAAGGTCCTTGAGAAGACAGTAGCTGGCTGTAACTTGGCTGAGACCTGGACTACACTTCACACAATGCACTGAACCACCTGGTTCTGGGCAATCCCTCTGAGGGGCCGATGGCCAGTGCTCCCTCAGTTCCGGTAGGTGCTTTTTACCTGGGCTGTGCAGGGGACTAGTGCTTCTAGCCCAAGGTAATCTGGTCTTGCCTTTGGCTCAAAAAGGGTTCCCCCTAGCTGTGTAAGTGGTCTTTGGTCCAGGACGAGCTGCAGTTCCAGGAAGGCTATGACAGGTTCAGGGTATCACGCCTTTTATTAGTGCAGGTTCCTGTTGTTGTCGATGCGGGTCTTCTCTTGTCCTTCCTTCTCAAATTATTGCAGACCTGAGGTTCTGGTACCAAGGGTGCCTCTTAAATCCTAGATTTAGGGGGCTAAGGGGTATGGGTGCAAGAAGCCAATGGGCTACTAGATCCAGTGGCTGTTCCGCCCCTGAAGTGACCATAACCGGTGGGTTGTGGCACCTTTTCTAGCCAGAACCCTTTATATTGCAAGTTTTCAAGATAGCAGGAGTATTCCTCAGCTGTACAGACCAGGTAGCCCCCCCAGAGGTGTGGCTAGACTTCTGGGGGTGCACGCCTCCTGACTAACTAATTTTCCTGCCTGCCCGGGTACAAATGTGTGTGGGAGCAGCACGGGTGCCTTTGTCCTCTGCTGCGGAACAACCTGCTTGCATATCAGAGGTGGTGAGCCCTTTGAAGTTGGCTGCCTTGATGAGCCACTTTGCTAGCCTTCCTGGGAGGGAGGGAGGAATAGTGGGAGGGACGTGTGGCCTCCTTCCCATCCATGCCTTTGTTCTGACTCCTGGGAGTGTTCAAACGTCTGCCCTCGGGGTCAGAATCCTGTCTTGACAGTAGCAGCTGCGAGCTGGCAGCCGGAGCACAGGAGAACTGGGGTAACGCAGTGCACAACCTCTAAGGATGCCATCTGGGTGCATGCCACATCTCCCTCAACACCACATTCATGTCAGGGGCGAGAAGGCACATTGTTTGATACCAAACAAGACCCATTTCGGTGTTACCATAATGGATCTGGTGACCTCGGGTTTGCATGGGTGCCAGCCTATGTTATCCGATGGACTGTCTTTCGCTTATAGTAGCCTTTAATAGAAAAGGCCATTGTAGGGACGTATAAGCTTGCACTTTTATGTCCACACCTTTAACCCCTTCGCTGCCGGGCCTTTTCCCCCTCCTGTGCCGAGCCTTTTATTGGCTATTTGGGGCAGTTTGCGCTTAGGCCCTCATACATTTTATTTTCACACAAGCTACCCACGCCAAATTTGTGTCCTTTTTTCCCAACATCCTAGGGATTCTAGAGGTACCCAGACTTTGTGGGTTCCCCAGAAGGAGGCCAAGAAATTAGCCAAAATATAGTGAAAATTTCGTTTTTTTCAAAACAATGGGAAAAAGGGGCTGCAGAAGAAGGCTTGTGGTTTTTTCCCTGAAAATGACATCAACAAAGGGATTGCGGTGCTAAAATCACCAGCTACCCAGCTTTCAGGAACAGGCAGACTTGAATCAGGAAACCCAATTTTTCAACACAATTTTGGCATTTTACTGGGACATACCCCATTTTTACGATTTTTTGTGCTTTCAACCTCCTTCCAGTCAGTGACAGCAATGGGCATGAAACCAATGCTGGATCCCAGAAACCTAAACATTTCTGAAACGTACACAAAATTCTGAATTCAGAAAGGGGTAATTTGTGTAGATCTTACAAGGGTTTCCTACAGAAAATAACAACTGAAAAAAAATAATATTGAAATTGAGGTGAAAAAAACTTCAATTCTTCTCTATGTTTTACTCTGTAACTTTTTTCCTGCAATGTCAGATTTTTTAAAGCAATATACCGTTACGTCTGCTGGACTCTTCTGGTTACGGGGATATATAGGACTTGTAGGTTCATCAAGAACTCTAGGTACCCAGAGCCAATAAATGAGCTGCACCCTGCAGTGGGTTTTCATTCTATACCGGGTATACAGCAATTCATTTGCTGAAATATAAAGAGTAAAAAATAGCTATCAAGAAAACCTTTGTATTTCCAAAATGGACACAAGATAAGGTGTTGAGGAGCAGTGGTTATTTGCACATCTCTGAATTCCGGGGTGCCCATACTAGCATGTGAATTACAGGGCATTTCTCAAATAGACGTCTTTTTTACACACTCTCTTATATTTGGAAGGAAAAAATGTAGAGAAAGACAAGGGGCAATAACACTTGTTTTGCTATTCTATGTTCCCCCAAGTCTCCCGATAAAAATGGTACCTCACTTGTGTGGGTAGGCCCCCGCGACAAGAAATGCCCCAAAACACAACGTGGACACATCCCATTTTTTGACAGAAAACAGAGCTGTTTTTTGCAAAGTGCCTACCTGTAGATTTTGGCCTCTAGCTCAGCCGGCACCTAGGGAAACCTACCAAACCTGTGCATTTTTGAAACCTAGAGCTAGGGGAATCCAAGATGGGATGACTTGTGGGGCTCTGACCAGGTTCTGTTACCCAGAATCCTTTTCAAACCTCAAAATTTGGCTAAAAAAACACATTTTCCTCACATTTCGGTGACAGAAAGTTCTGGAATCTGAGAGGAGCCACAAATTCCCTTCCACCCAGCGTTCCCCCAAGTCTCCCGGTAAAAATGATACCTCACTTGTGTGGGTGGGCCAGGTGCCTGCAACAGAAGAAAGCCAAAAACTTGTAGAGACAGAGGGGATAGCACAGCAAGATGATAAGGACATATTCTTCTTTTATACATCTTTAAGCTGACTCTGCTTTGGGGACCCACACAAGTGAGGTGTCATTTTACTTGGGAGACTGAGGGGAACGCTGGGGAGTAGGAATCTTGTGCTGGAGCGGTGATCATACAAACGAAAGTCAGGAAAATATGCTTTTTTAAGCAAATTTTGAGGTTTGCAGAGGAGTCTGGGTAAGAAAATGTTGGGGGATCCACGCAAGCCAGACCTCCCTGGACTCCTTGGGGTGTCTAGTTTAAAGAAATGTCTGGGTTTGGTAGGTTTCCCTAGATGAAGGCCGCACCCAGGACCAAAAACATAGGTGCCCCCTCCCCCCCAAACACAGGTAGTTTTGTAATATATCATTTTGATGTGTCCACATACGTCTGTGATGTGCCAAACACAAAAATTGTGAAAAGAAATGCACTTAGGTTATGTGAAAAAGACCCCTCACCCGCCAAACAAGTTGGTGGCATGCTTCATCATCGGGGTCCCACCCGAGGCACCTAGCGTGTCACAGGTGTGCTGCCACGCCTGATTACAGCGGAGCAGGTTTTGTCATTTTTACCACATATACTGGTTGGATTTGGCACGAGGGTGAGTGATGGTTCAGTGGATCAAATTTTATTAACAAGAGATTTCACAAAAATGAAATGCACTGTTAATAACTGAAAGGCCAAAAAACTCAACCAATTACTCACAGCTTGTGAGTTGTAAAGCCACGGCAAGGCACCAACCGCTTTACAGTCCATTCACACACCTTTCATACATGACACGCACAAGACCATTCACACCGCCAGCTACGGGCCCAGCACATTACAACACTCACATCGACAGACAGCGCCACTCAAGGGCCCATCACTTACATACGCCCACATGCCTGATACAACAATCACACCAGCTGATGGGAGTGTGTGGACTGGTGTTTGGCTGGCAGTGTGTTGCAGTAGCCAACAGCAAATCAATATGTACACTATGTACACCCTCAGCCAAGCCCCACTCCACACACAATGGCATCACTTTTTTTTTTTTCTTTTTAAACATAGAAACCCCTAACTAATTAGAAATAATTACAAAACTACAAACACAAAAGCTCTAACTAAGTACATGACTGAAATGCTAACCATGAAACTGAACACATGAAAATACAAAACAGACATGAGTTTACACGGGGGAAGTACTCTCATCATGGATGGTACTTAGCATGTAGACATCCATCCTGTCTGAAAACTTCAAAGCTAGCAGCTCATCATTCTGCAAGGCACTGCACTGTCCCCTCTCAAGTTTTTTACAGACAAGCTCCCTTGGATAGCCTTTCCGGCTACAACGAATTGTGCCACAAGCAACAGTGTCCACTCTAAACAATTCCTTGAACAACTGCACTCCAGTGTAAAATTTATCTACATACAAATGGTGACCTTTGTTGAACAGTCGTCTACCAAGTTCCCACACTATTTTCTCAGTAACTCCAAAAGTGGGAGGACAACCAGGGGGGTCAATGCTGGAATCCCTACCAGTGTAGACACGGAAATTATACACATATCGTGTACTACTTTCAGACAGCATATACAATTTAATTCCACATCGTGCCCTCTTGCTAGGAATGTACTGCCTAAAAACCAAACGACCCTTGAAGAGGACCAAAGACTCGTCCACAGCAATTTCTTTGCCTGGAACATAGACCTCTGAAAACCAATCTACAAAATGATCAAGGACAGGCCTAATCTTAAAAAGACGGTCAGAATCAGGGTGATCTCGTGGCAAGGCTAATGCATTGTCAATAAAATGCAGCATCCTAAGAAGAAGCAAATACCGTTTACGACTCATTGTTGCAGGAAATATAGCTGTTGCCATCAAGGGACTAGTAGACCAATAAGAAGCCAGTGACGGCTTCCTTATCAACCCCATCAAAAGTGTCAAACCTAAAAACCTTTTTATCTCCTCCAAATTTGTGGGAATCCACTGGACAGCTCTAGAGTGCGGCTTAAGTCTAGCAGCGTTGTCCCTCAAATACATACAAATTAGTCTGCTCAACAATCTCTTCCAAAAACACATCATCCACAAATAACTCAACGAAATTGACAGGTAAAAAGTTCTCAGTATTGACTCTACACCCCGGGAGACCAGTAAAGGCAGGCAACTCTGGCTGCTCCATGTTTGGGGCAACCCAGAATTCAGGCCTTCTAACGGGAAACCTTTCAGCCCCAGGTTGCTGCACTAATGGCACATCAGTGTCCTCTGAAACAGGCCCTTCATCTGCACTGCGTGTGGCTTCCTCATCAGAAGATTCCTCTCCGACAGAAACTTCACTGCCAGAATCCCTCACTTCCTCCTCTGCCTCAGATGCAGAGTCTGTCTCATAATCGGGATCAGACAATGACTCAAAAAGCATACCAACCACCTGCTGAGCGGTCATCCTGCGGCTAGCCATGATCTTTCCTACTAAAATTAACTGGACAAATGCACCACCAACAACCAGAAGTGTGTAAGATAAGTAATAAAGTGTAGCTTTATTAGTAAGAGTCATAAATTCAAAAACTATACTGCTCACTTGCCTGAAAAAGCTTGAATCACCAGCAACTACTCTGCACAGACACAGCAGTCACCAATGATATCCCACTAAAAAGAAAGAAAGAAAAGCAAATTAGAAATAAGACAACACAAATATCATTGTGCACAAATCTAAGGACAATTTCACACAAACCTGCATTTAGTACACCACCTACAAACATGTCATTCATGCATGGCAACAATACTCCTTTGGAGTAAATTGTTTTTACTTACCTAAAACTTGCAACTATGCAAACCGTATGTCAACAACCGCCAAAATCGTAAGGAGCCACATCAAAGAAAGCAAAAGCTTTGAACTAGAACAAAAAGAAGGAAAAAAATTATCACAAATGCAAATACTTCGTCAGTTGACAAACATCCCACCATCAAGCATTTAGAAATTGGTGCCTAAGTGGATTCTGCCATAGGGGCAGATGGGCCTACTAAAAAATAGGCCTATCTGCCCCAAGGAGGGCAGGAAATACCTTTAGTAGTGTGTCCCCAAGGGCCCACCCCCAAACAAAAAACAAACCACACACACACACTATCCCTGGTGCCTACGTGGCTTCTGCCCCCCCTTGGGGGCAGATGGGCCTAAAAAAAATAGGCCCATCTGCCCCCAATGGGGGCAGAAATGGCCAACAGTTCAATGCCCCCCTTGGGGGAGTGCCCCTTGCCCAAGGGGACGCCCCCACATAAATAAACATATTTTAAAAAATCCCTGGCGTTCTAGTGGTTTCTGCCCCCCTTGGGGGCAGATCAGCCTAAAAATAATAGGCTGATCTGTCCCCAAGGGGGGTAGAAATGGCCTTGGTACACATGCCCCCAAAGGGGGGGGGACCCTTGCCCAAGGGGCCACCCCCCCCTCCACTAACACACACACACTATCCCTGGTGTCCAAGTGGCTTCTGCCCCCCTTGGGGGCAAATGGGCCTAAAAAAAAATAGGCCCATCTGCCCACAAGGGGGGCAGAAATGGGCAACAGTTCAATGCCCCCTTGGGGTGGTGCCCCTTGCCCAAGGGGACGCTCCCCCACCCCCCCACATAAAGAAACATATAAAAAAAATCCCTGGCGTTCTAGTGGTTTCTACCCCCCTTGGGGGCAGATGAGCCTTAAAATAATAGGCCAATCTGTCCCCAAGGGGGGCAGAAATGGCCTTGGTACACGTGTCCCCAAAGGGGGGCGACTCTTGCCCAAGGGGTTGCCCCCCTCCACTAATACACACACACACTATCCCTGGTCTCTAAGTGGCTTCTGCCCCCCTTGGGGGCAGATCAGCCTAAAAATAATAGGCCGATCTGCCCCCAAGGGGGGCAGAAATGGCCACAAGAAACATGCACCCAAATGGGAGCGACCCTTGCCCAAGGGGCCGCTCCCCAACGCAAAACATTTCAAAGTAAATTTAAAAAAATAATCCCTGGCGTCTAAAAATAATAGGCCGATCTGCCCCCACGGGGGCAGAAATGGCCACAATAAACATGCCCCCAAAAGGGAGCGACCCTTACCCAAGGGGCCGCTCCCAAACATGTAAACATTTTCTAGAAAAAAAAAAAAATCCCTGGTGTCTAGTGGATTCTGCCCCCCTTGGGGGCAGATCGGCCTAAAAATAATAGGCCGATCTGCCCCCAAGGGGGGCAGAAATGGCCCCAATAAACATGCCCCCAAAAGGGAACGACCCTTGCCCAAGGGGCCGCTCCCAAATACAAACATTTTAAAAATAGTAAAAAAAGAAATTAAACCCTGGCGTCTAGTGGATTCTGCCCCCCTTGGGAGCAAATCGGCCTAAAAGTAATAGGCCGATCTGCCCCCAAGGGGGGCAGAAATGGCTAACATAAACATGCCCCCAAAAGGGAGCGACCCTTGCCCAAGGGGCCGCTTCCACACACAAACATTTCAATAAAAATAAAAAATATAAAAAATCCCTGGCGTCTAGTGGGCATTCCTGCTGCCCGATCGCAAAGCCTTTCCTTTCCCCCGGTGCCTCTTTGGCCCAAACCCCCCACCCGCCGGAGGAGAAAGTTACCTGTTTCTCCTGTGATCGCACTGGAAGCAAATGGCTTCCAGTGCGACCGGCAGTGGGTAATGAGGTCAGCGCGCGATCCCGCGCTGACGTCATTACGCAGGGGTGAAAGGGAAAGGTCTTCCCCTTCCATCCCCGCCTTGGGGGTGGGGGGGAACCCCACGGAGGGAGCGCTAGCGCTCCCTCCGGGCTCCGTGCAGAGGATGTATTGGTTGCGTCCTCCGCACAGGAGCACTGTGCCGCGGGACGTAACCATTACTTCCGCGGCACAGAAGGGGTTAATATACAGCATCCTTCATTCTGGGCTCAGGAAGTCTTCCTTAGGAGTGAGTGACATATATTAAATATACTGCCTTGGCTGTGCCACACCTGGTGTGGACAAGTTCGAGTTCGAGAAAGTTACACTGCTCCTGCAGTGTGCAATGGCAGGCCTGCTGTCAGTAGTTTACTTGGGTCACTCAGGGTGGCACAAACAGTGCTTTAGGCCTTGGTCACCCCTTTAACACCCATGCCTTGGGCACCACTGGACTTATAAAAGGGTTAAAGTCCTTGCCATTTGGGGATACCAATTCTCAGTTACCAATTTAGGGAGAGAGAACTGGCACTAGGGCCTCGTTCGCAGGCTCCAGTGCTCTTTCAGTCATAACCAACAGCATCTAGAGCAAAAAGGGTGGGGTTGACCATCCAAAAAGCCCACTTTTCCACACCAGATATATTAAAAGCTATTTAAAACAGTAGTAGCTTCATGTTATAAATACTCCCAGAAGTATATTCCCTTCAGTACTGGGTATATGATATATTAATTTAGCACCCTTAATTCTGCGTGAAATAAATGGCTATGCCTACTTTCCTAATTGAAACATATTCCCTATGTTGCCAGATATATGTTTCAGCCAGTGAACACCCATAATTGCCCATTACAAAAGTCTATTTGAATTGCCAGTCTTGTAAATTCTGTTATTAGGCGAAAGTACATTTTGCTAATACCACATATTTAAATGGTTGGTATATTTACTGATTCAAAAAGTAACATTCTGTGCCACTACCATGTCATTGCTGTACTTCCAGCAATTATTTCTCTTAAATGAAACACATTAAGGGCTTCATTAGGAGTTCGGCAGGAGGTTTTCACCGTCAGCCGAACTTCAAACGGGGAGGTAGCCGCTACACTGGCTACCTCTCTGACAGACCCATTAAGACTTTCCCGCTACGCTGGCTGGCGTAAACCTAGGTTTCCGCCCGCCAGCCTAGTATGAAACTTGGCACAACATTGTCCCCGGCTCGTAATCGAGCCAGCAGGGTGCACAAAGCAGTCATTGAACATTGCGATGGATGCTGGGCAGAGGGGCTCCTGCACTGCCCATGCCAAGTGCATAGGCAGTAAAGGGGCCCCCGTGTGTAGGAGGCTGTCCTGGTTTGTATTGGGTACCCAAGGTACTTACACCTTTTACCAGGTCCAGTTATCCCTTATTAGAGAAATTTAGTCAGTGTCTAGAAGCCAGGCTGTCTAAAGGTAGCTGTAAGCAGAGCAGCCAAGGCTGAAATAAGAGACATGCAAAGCTCTTGCAATACCACTGTAGTCACACAGTACTCACATACAAGAAAGACATTACTTAGTGTTATCAAAAATAAAGGTACTTTATTTTAGTGACCCAAAGCCAAAAATATCTTAGAGACTATACTTCCTTAGGAGGTAAGTATTATACACAGAATATACACTATTAACCAAAATCAGGTACGTAAACAGTCATAAAATAGTGAAAACAGTGAAAATCACCATAGGCTGTAATGGGCCTAGGGGCAACACAAACCATATACTAAAATAGTGGCATGCGAAAGTCGGTTTCCCACCTAGGCAAGAGTAATGTGTAGAGGGGCGCTGGGAGTGTAAGAAAACACCAAAGGTAAGTGAAGTACCCCACTCCAGAGCTCAGGAAAACTGGAGTAAAGTACAGCAAGTTTCCTCAGAACAAACTAGAAGTTGTGATAAAGGATTATGCAAAAACCAAGCAAGACTGCAAGACACCAATGATGGATTCCTGGACCTGAAGACCTGTGGAGAGAGGACATCAAGTCCAAGAAAAGATGAAGAGTCCAGGAAGAACAGGAGCCCCTGCTAACCTGGATGAAGGTGCAAAAGTGGATTCTCCGGTTGGAAGAAAAAGTCAGAAATGCACCAAAGAAGACAGCTGCGGGTTCCTGCTTGGTGCAAGAGATGTCCCACGTCGAGTCCTTGGATGGAGGCTGGTTTTCATCATTGGATTCCGCCAACAAGCCTTGGCTCACACAAATGTTGTGGTTGGTGGGAAAAGGCGCTTCCTGGGCCCAGGAGGGAGCTGGGGGTCTCAACTCGGACTGAGGAGACAGGGGGGGCTGTCAGCACTTTAGAGAGCCCTCAGAAGACCAGGCAGCATCCACAGGAGTCCCAGGACACGGGGACAAAGGAGTTGCAAATCGCAGTCATCGCAGGACTACACAAAGGGAGTCCATGCAGCCGGAGAACAACTCAGGGAGCTGAACGTCACAGGATAGAGTGCTGGAGACCTGAGCTACGCTGTGCATGAAGGAGTTCTTGGAGAAGCGCACAGAAGCCCTAGGAGCTGCAAAACACGCAATGCACAGGGGTACTGTCTGGCTCAGGGAGGCAAGCCCTTACCTACACCAAACTTGGACAGCTGGACCTTTGGACAGTCACGATCTCTTTGGTCCACCACCTGTGTTCCAGGGATCACGCTTGTTGACAGGAGAGGAGTCCCAGAGTACTGGTTGTCGCTGCAGAGGGGTGCCTGCTGAAGCGGGTAAGTGACTCCGTCACTCCACATGAGATTCCTTTGGTCCTTCTGGTGCAGGATGAGGACAGGCAGTCCTCAGAGCGTGCGCAACCTGGAAACTGTTGCTGTTGCTGGCGAGAGCTGAAGTTGCAGAGTTGCAGTAGCCTTCTTGGATACTTTGTTGCAGTTATAGAATTCCTGGAGCAGTTCTGCGGTTGATCCAACAGTAGAAGGTGAAGCAGTCTTGCAAAACCAAATCTGAGGAAACACCCAGGGGAGAGACCCTAAATAGCCCTGAGAGGGGAATTGGTCACCTAACCAGGTAAGCACCTATCAGGAGGGGTCTCGGATGTCACCAGCTGGCAATGGCCACTCTGATGCTCCCGGAGTTCCCTGACCATCCTGAAAACAAAATGACAGAACCCAGGGACACTCTGGAGGAGCTCTGGGCACCACCCCTGGGGTGGTGATGGACAAGGGAGTGGTCACTCTCCTTTCCTTTGTCCAGTTTCGTGCCAGAGCATGGACTGGGGGTCCCTGAACCGGTGTAGACTGGATTATGCAAGGAGGGCACCGTTTGTGCCCTTTAAAGCACTTCCAGAGGCTCTGAGAGGATACCCCTCCCATGCCTTTAACACATATTTCCAAAGGGAGCGGGTGTAACACTGCTGTCCTAAAGGAAATGCTTTGTTCTGCCTTCCTGGGACTGGGATGCCCAAGAGGGCAGAAGCCTGTCTGTGAGGTGGCAGCAGCTGGGGCTGCAGTGGGAACCTCAGAGAGCTGGTTTGGCAGTACTGGGGGTCCATGGTGGAGCCCCCAGGGTGCATGGAATTGGCCGCCAAATACCAGAATCAGAGTGGGGGTACAATTTCACAATCTTAGACACCTTACATAGCCATATTTGGGGTTACCATTGTGAAGCTACATATATGTAATGACCTATATGTAGTGCACACTTAGAATGGCGTCTCCGTACTCACAAAGCCTGGGAAATTGGACGTTGACAATGTGGGGGCACCACTGCTAGTGCAGGGGTGCCCTCACACACAGTAGCTTTGCACCTAGCCTTCAGGAACTGAATGTTAGACATATAGGTGACTTATAAGTTACCTGATGCAGTGAAAATGGCTGTGAAATAGCGCTTACACAGAAGTGTTTGTATGAGCTCCTTATGGGTGACAAAAAAATGCTGAAACCCATAAGGATCTACAGGAACCCCAATGCCCTGGGTACCTAGGTCCCATACTAGGGACTTATAAAGGGGGTCTAGTATGCCAATCTGCAGTGGAATATGGAGTCACTAGACTACAGTGACAAATTTAGAAACAGAGAGAGCATGAGCACTGGAGTTCTGGTTAGCAGGACTCCAGTGACACAGTAAAACATACTGACATATAGGCTACAAACTATGAACACTGGGGTCCTGACTAGCAGGACCCCAGGGAGACAGTAAAAACACACAGAAATTGGGGGTAACATGCCAAGAAAGATATGTACTTTCCTATACTGCGGCCCCCTGCATCTGTTCAATGCCAGCCTTTTCATGGCAGTGTTGCCGCCATGAAAAAACTGGCACAGAATGAGGTTGTAGTCCGCAGGGCAGCACTGCATGCAATATGTCATATAGGTATAAAAAAACACACTTTCTAACTGTTTTCCTTCATTTATTGATAAGACAGAACCATTACTTTATTGTGTGACTTTGCTGGCAGCAATTCAATGGTTAAATTGTGCTTGTCAGCCTTGTGTATGAAAACAATGAAAGATCCTGCTAGGTGTTGTTAGGTAAAAAATAACTAATGCTGTAAACCAAGAACATGTACTTTGTGCATTTGAGCTTTAACCCTTTAAGTACTGGGCCTTTCCCCCCTTTGCTGCTAAGCCTTTATTTGGCTATTTGAGGTACTTCATGCTTAGGGCTCCAAATCTTTTTTTCCACATATGGTATCCACCCAAAATGTATGATCTTTTATTTTCCAAAATCCTGGGGATTACCCAAAGAAGGTGGATTCCCCTGGTGGGGACCGAGAAAATAGGCAGAATATAGCTACATTTTGAGTTTGTTGGCAAAAATAGCAAAAAAGCGCTTTGGATACATTTTTTTTTTTTCTCCTAAAGATGGCATCTG
The DNA here is from genome assembly GCF_031143425.1 of Pleurodeles waltl. Classification (NCBI taxonomy): domain Eukaryota; kingdom Metazoa; phylum Chordata; class Amphibia; order Caudata; family Salamandridae; genus Pleurodeles; species Pleurodeles waltl. The sequence goes on along the minus strand of NC_090444.1, from coordinate 1,808,862,887 downwards.
CAAACGATTTGCTGTGCTAAGGTCCCCATCTTCTCAGCTTTCAACAACATGCAGAGCTGAATAAAAAAAATATTTTTTACCACAGGTCTGGCTTTTTTCAAAAAGGTAGCCCATTTTTCCTGTTTTTGTGCTCTCAATCTGCTTCCAGTTTGTGGTGGAAACTAGTGTGAAACCCATTGGTGATCTAGAAAAGCCATAGATTTCTGAACAGTAGATAAAATTACAAATTCATCAAGGAGTTACACGTGTAGATCCCTCAAGGTTTTCTCAAATAAACTAACTGTTGAAATAAATAAATATTGAAACTGAGTTGAAAAAAACATAGATATGACAATGTCTTCATCTGTAAGTTTTTGTCACGATGGCAGATTTACAAAAGCAGTCCATTAGACCCTTCTGGTTGCAGGGATATATAGGGATTGAAGGTTCTACAAAAACCCAAGGTCCTCGGAGTCAGCTACTAAGCTGCACAGCACTGTGGTTTTTCATTGTGTACCAAGTATAGACCAATTCATATGGTGAAATATATAGAGTGAAAAATGTGCATTAAGGAAACCTATTTATTCCTGAAATTATGAAATGGGCACAAGATGGGTAGTTTAGCAACAGTGTTTTTTTGTACATCTCTGACTTTGTGGGTACCCATGCTAGCATGTGATTTAGAGGGTATTTTTCAAATGTTCAACTGTCCTATTCTCCCGCATGTATTCCGATAGAAATGGTACCTCACTTGTGTGGGTGGGCCTGGTGCCCGCGAAAGCAAATGTGTTAAAACACAAAAAGGACACATCACATTTATCCACTGAAAACTGACCCTTTTTTCCAGTATGGTTAGATGTGGAGTTTGGACCCCAGCTCAGTCGGCACCTTGGGAAACCTATCAAACCTGACCATTTTTTAATAAGGCGCCTAGGGGAACACACAATGGGGTGACTTCCGTGGCTCTTATCAGATTTTATTTACCCAGAATCTCTTGCAAACCTCAAACTTTGACTAAAAACACATTTCCCTAGCATTTCTGTGATGGAAAATTCTGGAATCTACAGGGAGCCACAAACTTCCTTTCACTCAGCATTTCCCCAAATCTTCTGATAGAAATGATACCTCACTTCTATGGGTAGGTTTAGTGCCCACACTAGGATACAGCTCAAAACACAACATGCATTTGTCACGTTTTTCCACTCAATACTAATCCTTTTTTTCGCAAAAATGCCTAGCCCTAGCTCAATCAGGACCTATGGAAACCTAGCAAATGTGCACACTTTTTAAAACTAGACACCAGGGGAAATCCAGGGTAGGGTGACCTGAATGTCTTTCCCCTTCTATTTTTACCCAGGATCCCTCGCAAACCTCAAGCTTTGGCAAAAACAACACATTCTTTTTATATTTTTGTGATGAAAAGTTCGGGAATCTGCAGAGAGCCACAAACTTTCTTCCATGCAGTATTTCCTTAAGTCTCCAAATAAAAATGTTACCTCACCTGCATGGGTAGGTCTAGTGCACCCAACAGTAAATGGCCCAAACGCAACAGGGATACATCACATCATGCCACTCAAAACTGACCCTTTTTGGAAAATACATACATGTGGATTTTCAGCCGTAGAGCAGCTGGCACCCAAGAAAACCTAGTAAACATGCACATTTTTTAAGAATAGACACCTGGGGGAATCTACAGTGAGGTCCTTTGTTTGGCTCTAACCAGTTTTTTTAACCTAGAATCCCTTGCAAATCTCAAACTAACAAAAAAAACACATTGTTCTCATATTTCTGTGATGGGAAGTTCTGGAATCTGTGGGTAGCCACAAATCTTCTTCTACCCAGCATTTTGCCAAATCTCACAATAAAAATTAAACCTCATGTGTGTGGGTAAGTTCAGTGACCACTACAGGAAATGGCCTAAATACAACAGGAGTATATCACATTGACCCACTCAAAACTGACCCTTTTATTGGACAGTAGATATACATGGATTTTGAGCCGTAGCTCAGACAACACTAAGGGGAACCTAGCAAACTTGCACAATTTTAAAAACTAGATACCTGGGGAAATCCAGGGTGGAGTGACTTGGGTTGCTTTCACCAGTTAATTTTTACCCAGAATCCCTTGCAAACCTCAAACGTTGACTAAAAAACACAATTTCTTCAGATGTCTGTTATTGAAAGTTCCTGAAACTGCGAGGACCCACAAATATTCTTCCACCATTTCTCTAAGTCTCCCAATTAAAATGGTACCTCACTTGTGTGGGTAGGCCTAGTACCCGCGAGAGGAAATGACCCAAAATGCAACATGGCTATATCATATTTTTCCGCTCAAAACTGACCTCGTTTTTGCAAAGTGGGTAGCTGTGGATCTTCAGCCCTAGATCAGCCAGCACTTAGGAAACAAGACACCTGGGTGAATCAGGGTTGGGTGACTTGTGTGGCTCTCACCAAGTTTTTGCACCCAGAATCAATTGTAAACCTTAGATATTGACTAAAAAATACATTTTCCTCACATTTCTGTGATGGAAAGTTCTGGAATCTGTGGGCAGCCAAAAACTTCTTTTCACCCAAAGTTCATCCAAGTCTCTCAATAAAAATGGTAACTCGCATGTGTGGATAGGCTTAGTACCAGCGACAGGAAATGGCCCAAAATGCAACATGGATACATCATGTGTTTCCAATCAAAACTGACCCTTCCTTTGGAAACTGGGTAGCTCTGGATTTTGGACCCTAGGTTAACCGGCACCAAAGGATACCTAGCAAACTTGCAAATTTTTTAAAGCAAGACACCATGGGCAATCCAGTGTGGCATGACTTGGGAGGATTTCATCAGGTTTTTCCTTGCAGAATCTCTTGCAAACCACAAACTTTGACTATCAAAACACATTTTCCTCACATTTCTGTGATGGAAAGTCCTGGAGTTAACAGGGAAACACAAACTTTATTCCACCCAAAGTTGCCCCACTTCTCCAGATGACCATAGTACCTCACTTGTATGGGTAGGTCTGGTACCCATGACAGGAAACAATTCAAAACACAATGTAGATGCATCAAATTTTCTTAGAACGTGGATAGCTGTGGATTTTGGGCATTAGATAAGCCAGCTCCTAGGGAAACCTAGCAAATTTGCACATTTTTGAGACATAGACACCTGGGAAATCAATGGTAGGGTGACTTCTGTGGCTCTCACCATGGTTTTATTACCCAGAATACTTGAAACCCTTGAAAACCTAAATCTTTATCTAGAAAACACACATTTTCCTCACATTTCTCTAATGGAAAGCTCTGGAATCTGTGCTGATCCAAATACTTTCTTCCACCAGCATTCCCCTAAGTCTACCGATAAAAATGGTACCTCACTTGTGTGGGTAGGTCTAGTGCCTGCGACAGGAAACGGCCTAACCGCAGCATGCATACATCACATTTTCCCACTCAATACTGAACAGTTTTTTGCAAAAGTGCGAGGACCCACAAACATTCTTCCACCATTTCTCTAAGTCTCCCAATTAAAATGGTACCTCACTTATGTGGGTAGGCCTTGTCTCCACAACAGGAAATGGCCCAAACTGCAATATAGATACATCACATTTTTCCACTAAAAAGGGACCCTTTTTTAACAAAATGGGATATTGTGTGTTTTGGGCCCTAGATCATCTGGCACCTCAGTAATTCTAGTAAACTCGAATATTTTGAAGACTAGACACCTGGTGCACTCCTGGATGAGGTGCCTTTTGTGGCCTTCATCAGGTTATTCTATACCTAGAATTCCTTGCAAACCTTAAAGTGACTAAAACAACACATTTTTCTCAAATTTCTGTGATGGAAAGTTCTGGAGTTTGCGGGAGCCACAAACTTTCTTCTGCCCAGCATTTCCCCAAGTCTCCTAATAAATTTTGAACCTCACTTGAGTGGGCAGGTCCAGTACCTGCTACAGGAAACGGCCTAAATCAAAGAAACATACATCTCATTGTCCCACTCAAAACAGACCCTTTTATTGGAGAGTGGATGTATGTTGATTTTGGGCCCTAGGCTTCCCCACACAAGTGAGGTACCATTTTTATCAGGAGACTTGGGTCAAAGCTCAGTGGAAGGAAATTTGTGGCGCCCCACAGAATCCAGAACCTTCCGTAAAATAAATGTAAGGAAAATGTCTTTTTTATTCAAAATTCGTGGTTTGCAGGGGATTCTGGGTACAAATACCTGGTTAAAGCCATGCAAGTCACTCCACCCTGGATTCCTCCAGATGTCTAGTTTTCCAAAATGTTCAAGCTTGCTAGGCTTCCTTAGATGCCAGTTGAGCTAGAGCCTAAAATTCACAGTTATCTGCTTTTGAAAAAAAAAGGGTCAGTTTTGAGTGGAAAAATGTGATGTATCCATGTTGTGTTTCAGGCCGCTCCCTATAGCGGTACTAGGGCCCTCATTATGAGTTTGGTGGGGGGCAGAGGCCACCCACCAAACTCATTTGCACGGAAGACTGCCAAGCCGGACTTGCGGCCGCCGGACCTATGAAGAGTTGCCTGCTGGGTCGGCGTTCCCATACGCAGGCCCAGTGGGAACAGGGCCTTAACATTGACTTTGGCTCATAACTGAGCCGGCGGCAATGTGGCACTGCGTCGGGTGTGACAGCACCTATTGTGCTTTTCACTGCCCATAATTCGGGCAGTGAAAAGCGCGACTGAGCTGTCCATGGTGGCCCCTGCACTGCCCATGCTAAGTGCATGGGCAGTGCAAGGGCCCCCATGGGGACCCTCTTTCCGCCAGGCTTTGCATGGCGGGGCTACAGCCATGCAAAGGCTGGCAGAAAAGGGACTTGTGATCCCCAGGGCAGGGCTACTTTCAGCCCTGCCCTGGCGGATTACGACTGCCGAGACCGCCAGGCTATCGACTGGCGGTGCCGGAAGTCCAGTCGGACCGTGGCGGCTCTGTCACTGTCATTATATGGAGGTCGGACCTCTCCTTGTGTGGAGATCAGACCTCCATTGAGAGTCTGGCAGTCCCTGGACCGCCAGACTCATAATGAGGCCCGAGGTCCACCCACACAAGTAAGGTATCATTTTTATCAATAGATTTTAAGCAACACTGGTTTGAAAGAAGTTTGTGGCTCCCTGCAGATTCCAGAACTTCCATCACGTAAATGTGAGCAAAATGTTCTTTTCTAGTCAAAGTTGAGGTCTACAAGTGATTCTGGGTGAAGAAAAAACATGGTGAGACCCACATAAGTCATCCCAGAATGAATTTCCCAGGTGTCTAGTTTTCAAAAATGTGCAAGTTTGCTAGGCTTCCTGTGAGCTATAGGATGGTTTCCCCTCAAATTTTTGACTTCCTTCCTGACCTTGTTTTTGCTGGTATTAGGACTTTGAGCACTTTACCACTGCTAACCAGTGCTGAAGTGCATGTGCTCACTCCTTAAAACAAGGTAACATTGACATATCCCCAATTGTCTTATTTAATTTACTTGCAAGACCCTAGATAAGCAGGCACAGGGCCTGTAAATAAATGCTAGTGATGGGCCTGCAGCACTGATTGTGCCACCCAGATAAGTAGCCCTTTAAACATATATCAGGCCTGTCATTGCAGAGCCTGTATGTGCAATTTAATCTGCCATGTTGACCGGGCAAAATAAATCTTTTGCCAGGCCCAAACCTTCCTTTTTTATACATATAAATCACCCCAAGTGAAGACCATGGACAGCCTAAAGGGCAGGATGCAATGTATTTAACAAAGTACTTTAAACGTGCAGAATTTTAGTCTGTGGAATTCCACTAGTTAACTTTGTGAGAATCTACAGAGTTCCATGAGCGGGGGAATTTAGGTCCGTCACGCTGTGTGCACTACTTTTTACCACCTGAAGCGGTAATGAAAAGCCCTTAAATTTGTTTTTCACTAGTACAAGGCCTAGCTGTCCCCCCAAAGGATACCATTGGACCTGCCGTAGTACATTTCTTAAGAGTAATTTTCAAATAGGAAGAAACTAACGGCTCATGTTTGTTGTCTCTGGAATCAGAACGTAAAATCCTAACATGGTGAAGTCAGACTTTAAATTTCAATTCTGAAAATGCCACCCTTAGAAAGTTGGCATTTTCTTACCTTATCCATTTGGTCCCTGCAGCCTGTCTCTAGTCACATGACTGAGGTTAGTTGACAGTACAGCTTAGTGTATTTCTCCTAGACTGCCACACACAGTGGGAACATAGGTGTGACTGAATGGGCCATCACTGGCAGGATGGGAGGGAGGAGCTGGACACAGCCTAACTTACAACTGAATAGGCTGTGTCCTGTTCACACACAAAGGGCTTAATGACCTTGCACTGTCACTCCAGCCAACTTGGACCCAGGGCAAGGGAGGCTGGGAATTCCTTGCACTCCAAAAGCCACTGTCTAGAAACTTCTCCCACCTTTCAGATCAAGGACACTAGAGTATAAAAGGAGGACCTCAGACACCACCACTTCAGTACACTTCTGAACCTGTGGATACTCTGCCAGTAAGAAGGACTGCTAAGCTGCTGAAGGACTGCCACTCTGCTAGACTGCACTTTGCTGGACTCCTGCTTTGCTGTGCTGGCCTGCTGCCCTCTTACTTTGGCAAGACAGACTGGACCTCCATCTCTTGAACCAAGAAACTAGAGTGACTCCAAGGGCTAGTCGACTGGCCTCCTGATCTGAAGCCTCAGGGACATGACAGGCTTCCAGCAACCTTGCATCTGCACTCTGACCCTTCCATCTGTTAGTCTGCCCTGCCAAGTGGTGCCATCCCAGACCTGGACCCTGGGAAGTGGGCTTAGGGTGCTCTACGAGCTTGTGGATCCGGCGAAACGCATGTCCTCTGTGGTCCCAACCTGAGCAGAACCGATGCATCACCGCTGTGTGGATTGGACCCATTGCAAAGAGTTGCATCACCACCATAACCCGCATTGCTTTCGGAACCACCACTACCCGATGTTCTCTGGCGCAGGCCCTCGCATCCCTCGTCAACAGCAGCCTTGACAACGCCAGACTCTGCATCTCAACCTCACAGCTCTTCAGAACCTAAGTTTCACCCCAGCTGTGCGTTGTATCCACGACACAGAACTTCACATCACAAGTCACCATACATAGGATGCCCAACGTTGATGCAACAGGACCTCCCATTGAAGCATTGCCGAATCCGGAACCAATACATTGCCTTGGCTGCACAACACAGCTTCAACACAGATCCACGCAATGCTCCACAAACCAGCATTGAAGGTACTTTTGTTCAAAGGGCCTAATTGGGTCCCTGTAGCTGTCCTGTGCTTCATCGTGGTCACCCTGAACTTCTGACTTTGTGGCGGTCTGGCATAACTAGATAGCCACAGTCGGCGCTTTACGCCTTTAGGTGCTATTTTTACCGAAACCTTTAACATTCAATATCTCTGGTTCTACTGATTGGATTTTTGTCATTTCGGTCATGTTTTATTTATTAAATTAGGATCTGTTTTTCTAACTCTGTTGTGGACTCCTTTTGTGGTCTGTTTTCAGTGTTACTATTTAAAGTGTTTCACAAGTACTTTATCATCACCTGAAGCATCCTACACGTATTGACCCGTTCCTCCAGTTTTTTGTTTATTTTCTGCAGAGTGAAGCTCTGTCATTCAGGACATCACTATGGGCCTCATTACGAGGCTGGTGGTCTTAGTACCGCCAGCCTCTTGGTGGCGGTCAGGACCACTGCTGTGTGGTGGTCCGACCGCCACATTAAGGTCCTGGCGGTTAGACCACCAAGGTACCACCAGCACCCCCGGGATCCATGATCCTAATGGCCTGGCGGTGGCAGAGATCGCAATTAGCAAGGGTGGTGCTACATGCAGCACTGCCATGTGGATTACAACCTCATTCTCCACCAGCCTTTTCATGGCGGTTTTACCGCTATGAAAATGCTGGGCGAGAACAGGTGCTGGAGACCACAGGGGGGCCCATGTACTGCCCATACACTTGCAGCGGCAGCATTTCCCGCTAGGCTGGTGGGCGTAAACCAAGGTATCTGCCGGCCAGCCCAGTGGGAAACTCTTAATGGGTCTGGTGGGGAGGTAGCCAGTGTGGCAGCAACCTCCCCGTTGGAAGTTCTGTGGATTGAATGAGGCCCTTAGTGTTGATAGGTAGACCCTCACTTACCCAATTGGTGTCATACTTCATCCTCGGGTCTCCTCCTGGCCTCTAAAACCACATGTAATACCTGTAACATGCTTTAAATTACTAATTTGCCGTTATTTTGTACAAGATTCCTCCATTAGGGTTTCCTTGTCATATAGACTACTGGCTATATGGGAGGAGTGTGAGGCATGCACCTGTAGTCACACATTGTTCAAGGGTAACATGCCTTCTGTCAACCTACTTGGTCATCGCTTCCACTTCCTATGTTATATGTATTATATGGTGTTCGTCTTGCTTGACTGAATAGATTTGTCTGGACAAAAGTAGAAAAATACGTTTTTCTGGGGCAAAATGAATTCTTTATCATTCTGATGAAAGCCCTTGACCCTTTGGCCTATTAGATTGGGGGCTAAAATATGTTGACTAACAGAGAGGGCATATGATCATCATTTCCACAGATACCCTTAATATAAATTGTTAATCATACCAGAAAAACTGCAAATAAAAAGGATACATTTGATGTTTACTAGGTACTTTTACTGTAGGACCCTGCTGGAGAAATAAAAAAAAGTACTCCCTGGAATACAGTTGAGCCCATCCTGCTTTTTAGGGACCAGGGTGAGACCAGAGGATGAAGCATGACACCAAGAGAGTGTGTAAGGGTCCACCTAAAGATAATGACAGACAAATTACTCCGGCACAGCGGTGACGGTTATCCCATCTGATTAAATCTAAATCCCATTATATATTATAGGTAACTCGCCGTCTAATATCTAAATCAGGCACTACGTGATGTCCTGACTAAGGACAGAGCTTCACTCTGCAGGAAATAAAAAAAAACTCAGCTGGGAAGGGTGAGTACATCTAGGATACTTCAATTGATGACAAAGTTGGGACGGATGTTCCTATACCGCTTTACCTCACATCCCCTCCGGGATTCCTGACCTACATCCTGAATTCCCGGACATGTGTGGTGATAGCACAAATATTTTACACATTGCCTCTAAATTAAGCTTGACTGCTCTGTGTCAAACTACAAGGGGGTTGAGCACGGGTTGATTTGGGGTTTGCTTGTGCCTTACCCTTACAAGGATTGTGGTTGCTGCTTGACCAGGGCTCACACATCAGTCAATCAACAACCCAATTTCTTACACTGATGTTCAGCGGTGAGGATTGGACTTGTGTTTTGTGCAGTGCCATACAGTAATTTTGTGTCACACCACCACCCTACAAAAATAATCTAAGACCAATCCGAATTTTACATTCTCCTAGAATAGCTTATTTTTGTCCTTCAGTCCTTTTTCTAAATTTACTCTCACTCCACAATTGGACTGTCTGAAACCATAACTACAGCAATGGAGTTTGAGCTGGCCAACATCAAAGGCTACACAGTTCAAAGGCTACACAGTGCCTGAGCTTAAGCAAATCTACCAGGAAAGGGGACTACAAATGAAGCAATGCACAAAAAGATGGAGCTGTAGAGCTCTGAGGGCCTGGACAGAGATGGCAGAACAGGAGGATGAGGACATGGAGATTTGGGGTCATGAGCAGGACATCAGCCCTGGAATAAAGTCTTCAGGGGAAGGGGAGAACTCATTCCCTGAGTTGGATATTCCTCCCAGAACAGGAAGCAGTGTTTAATCACATGGCCAGTCCTCAGTTGAGTTGGCTGACATAAAGGCAGAGAGGGAGTTTCGCCAGCAAATGGCCAAGTTGAGAGTGGAGGAGAAAAAGTTATTACTGGCTCATAAGTTGAGTTTGAAGGACTTGCTAAACAGTGGTTGGGGGCCACGTTACTATACTAGGTACTTACCTCAGGGCAGATGCTGGATAGTGACTGGGGAGAAATCACTAACTTTACAGTAGGATTTACATATTTTTTTTCTATTCTACAGACCTTATAATCTCTCCAATAAATTGGAAATTCTAAGACATGTTGAGATAATTAACAAAGCAACACAACCTGTACATGAAAGGACAAAAACCTTGTCAGGTAAATATTGTTTTTAAAAACTAAACAATCACATCTAACAATTTTCTTTACACAAGCATCAAAGAATAAGGGGGTCATTACAACATTAGCGGTAAAAGGCGCTTACCGCAGTGCAGAAGACCGCCAACACACCGCCGCGGCCACGGAATTCCACCACAGCTATTATGACCCACATCTCGAAATCCGACAAAATTCAGACACCCACACAAGCCCGCCACACCAAAGGTCAGTGATAAACTGGCGAAAACAAAACCTCCACCGTCACGGCAACAGAAATACGCCCACACTATCACAACACATGAATCCACGCGGCGGTCTTTCAACCGCGGTATTCCATTGGCGGTACACACCGCCGTGCTCAAAATACACACACACATCCAAAACACCGCCACATTGGACAATTCGAAATACACACACCTGATACACATACACACACCACTCCCACACACCCATTACAATATATAACACACACCCACATCACCCACAAACCCCCACGACAAAAAATTCTGAAAGAAGGCCAGAGAGAGACACCACCATCCACAAACTAGCATCCACAGGCACTCAACACCATCACCCACACAACTTCCACTCACAAAACACCACACACCACACACCACTACATATCACCACACTTATCACCACACACACCACCCCACACATCACCTACACCACCCCATGGCACGGCAAAGACACCCCAGGTTTTCGGAGGATGAGCTCAGGGTCATGGTGGAGGAAATCGTCCGGGTAGAGCCACAGCTATTTGGAGCACAGGTGCAGCACACCTCAATTGCAAGGAAGATGGAGCTATGGCGAAGAATAGTCGACAGGGTCAACGCAGTGGGACAACACCCAAGAAATCGGGACAACATCAGGAAGAGGTGGAATGACCTACGGGGGAAGGTGCGTTCCGTGGTCTCAAGACACCACCAGGCGGTTCAGCGGACTGGCGGCGGACCCCCACCTCCTCACCCACAACTAACAACATGGGAGGAGCAGGTCTTGGCGATTCTGCATCCTGAGGGCCTCGCAGAAGTCGGTGGAGGAATGGACTCCGATAAGTCAAACCTTTAACTACCATATCCCCCACCCTACCTGCATGCTATCACATACCCCCACCCTCGCCCCCTCCCCTATCACTCCATCTCCTCACAAATGTACCAATATCACAAACCACACATCCCAACACCAAGCCCTGCATGCAACACCAACGCATGGACACACATCACTAAAGCATGCCCACTGCACATACCCATACACCCCCCTAAACCATCATCATACAAGCCCCCACACAGGAATGCAAGCACTGGGGTACACGCTTACCCACCCATTGCACACCATGACACACACAGATACAATAATCATGCTTTTCCACCCCTGCAGAACCACTACCCAACGTCACCAGATAGGAGGGTCCAGACATCTCCACCCCACCCACAGAAGAGGCCCACAGTGATGACAGCAGCTCTGTCCAACTGGATCTAGATGACCAGCCCGGACCATCGTGGGCCTCGGGACAGTCGGTTCCCCTCACACAGGCACAGGCCACCACAGACCTTCCATCCTCTGGTAACACCAGCACAGCACCCACCCAGCGGGCCCATACCTCCGTCCCCAGAACACGTCAATCAGCTGTGTGTCCACCACTACAGGGAACCCAGGATAACCCATCACCCCAACAATAACAGGGACCTGGGGGCAGTGGTAGTGGGCACACGGTCCAGGGGACGGAGGCCCAGGAACACAGGGGAACTGGGAGGGCTGCTGTGCGACAGGGGCCAGACAGGCCAAGGGAACCCACTCTCCACGAGGCCCTCTCCTCCATCATGGGAGCATACCACCACTCCCAGGAGACGATGGCAACAGTCCTGGCCAAGTTTCAGCAGACCCAGCGCATGCAGGAGGAACAGTATTTGGGGTTCAGGGAGAAACTCAGAACCATCAGCTCCGCCCTGGGCACCATCGTAGGGGTGCTGAAGGAAATACTCAACACCAGGAGGGACACTGTGGCACTCCAAGGGGCCCCTGACACTAGCATGGACGATGAACTGCCCACCACCTCCGCCGGCGCTAGTGGACAGGAGGCACCGCCACAGGACCACCACACCAGCACCTCACCCCCTGCAGATGGAGAACCACCCCGCAAGCGGTCCCTGAGATCCAGGAACCATACAGAGTACGATGCCAAGACCCCCGCTACGAAATGAGACCACCCTGATTGTCAACCCACTGTCCCACTTTGTCACCCTGTCCATATTGAAACTGCCCCAGCTCCACTTCCTATGCCCATATGGGCAATGCACCTATGAGACAAATAGACTGGACTCTGCCATGGACACTTCTCCGCCATCACCCCTCACCATTTAACTTCCCCCTCCAACGTTTTGTATGTAAATAAACACCTAAAGCACCAAAAGATCTGGAGTCTGTCTGTGATTTTGAAATAGTGTATTTGCAATTACAGTGACAAAATTTCCAGGAAATAGTAATGTCAACATACCTATGTCACACAGCTCTAGTCCCTGAGGAATCTAAGCAGATGACACACGCTGGGACCCACACCTGTGAAACCGTAAGGGAAAGTGACAACTCAGTGAGCATACACTGGGTGAAATCGACAGACATGATAGAGGTAGAAGTGTAAAAGTACTTGTAGTAGGCAGGAATGTATTCTCACCTGTGTTTCACTGGAAATATTGCTGTATGACTGAGTCCCTGTTGTCAATGTCTTCTTCCTCTGCTTCCTTCTCATCACTGTCCACAGGCTCCACAGCTGCCACAACACCGCCATCTGGACCATCCTCTTGCAGAAAAGGCACCTGTCGTCCCAAAGCCAAGTTATGAAGCATACAGCAGGCCACGATGATCTGGCACACCTTCTTTGGTGTGTAGAATAGGGATCCACCTGTCATATGGAGGCACCTGAACCTAGCCTTCAGGAGGCCGAAGGTCCGCTAGATCACCCTCCTAGTACGCCCTTGTCCTGGTATTCCTCACTGGGGTCAGTAGCCATGACAGGTTGGGGTAACCAGAGTCACCTATTAGCCACACACGGTGCCTCTGGAGTTGACCCATCACATAAGGGATGCTGCTATTCCACATGATGTAGGCGTCATGCATTGAGCCAGGGAACTTGGCATCCACAGGGGAGATGTACTGGTCTGCCAAACATACCATCTGTACATTCATGGAATGATAACTCTTCCGGTTCCTGTACACCTGTTCACTCCTGTGGGGGGGGACCAAAGCCACATGGGTTCCATCAATGGCACCTATGATGTTGGGGATATGTCCAAGGGCATAGAAGTCACCTTTCACTGTAGGCAAATCCTCCACCTGAGGGAAAACGATGTAGCTCCGCATGTGTTTCAGCAGGGCAGACAACACACTGGACAATACGTTGGAAACCATAGGCTGGGACATCCCTGATGCCATGGCCACTGTTGTTTGAAATGACCCACTTGCAAGGAAATGGAGCACTGATAGCACCTGCACTTGAGGGGGGATTCCTGTGGGATGGCGGATTGCTGACATCAGGTCTTGCTCCAACTGGGTACACAGTTCCTGGACTGTGGCACGGTCAAACCTGTAGGTGATTATCAGATTTCTTTCCTCCATTGTCGACAGGTCCACCAGCGGTCGGTACACCGGAAGATTCCGCCATCTCTTCACATGTCCCAGCGGACGGTGCCTATGAAGGACAAAAGCGACCAGAGAGTCAAACAAGTCAGAGGTATGTACCCACACAAAATCTGGCCTGTATGTGTGTTGAGAGTAGGCCTAGGTATGTGTGACGCAGTTGGTAATTATGCCATATGGGCCCCTGAAATGGCGGCTGCCTGACCTCTAAAGTGGGACAATGGGATGTGAGGTAACTGCGCTGGCATTGTACACTGTCGCGGTAGGCGGTCGAAGACCGCGGCGCAATGCTGCATTGGTTAACATTGGACCCTATGGGTCCCAGGAGCCAATGACGATGTACGCCGGCGGTGATGGTACACACCGCCGCGGACGTGACCGTCCTTTTCTAGCTGTTGAATCACTCGATACCTGATCTTCGACAGGAGAGGACCTACACTGCAAGTGCTGCTGTGACCTCGGTCTGGAAGAGACAATGGCTCGTGCATCTGCGTGTGCCCCGTGCCCGCTCACCCAGGAGGGTGGGCATCACCTTCGCCCCAGGCACCTCAGCCCCTGCCCCTGTCACCTCTGCTGCCCTCAATGAGGAGGCCATTGACCTCCTCAGGTCCCTCACTGTTGGGCAATCTTCCATTTTGAATGCCATCCAGGGTGTAGAAAGGGAGTTGCAACAAACAAATGCATTCCTGGAGGGCATTCATTCTGGTCAGGCTGCCCTTCATCGAACCTTTCAAACTCTGGCCTCAGCACTGATGGCAGCCATTGTCCCTGTGTCTAGCCTCCCCCCTCCAACTTCCTCCACCCAGACCCAATCCCCTGTACCTCTGCCTATCCCAAGCACACCATCAGACCAGCCTGCACACACCTCACCACACAAGGGAAGCTCAGGCAAACATAAGCACCACACATCCCACAGGCACTCACGCAAGCATCACACACATACAGACACACCAACATCCACTGCCTCCACTGTGCCCCCCTCCTCCTCGTCTTCCTCCACCCTCCCAGTCTCGTCTACATTCACACCTGCATGCACTACCACCACAGCCACTACGTCCCGCACCAGCACACCCACCAGCACACCCCGCTCACGTGCAGTCAACACCCCCACTACCATCCACACGTCCCCTGTGTCCTCTCCCAGTGTGTCTGTGATGCCCCCTCCCAAGATACACAAACGCAGGCACACACCCACCCAACATACATCCACCTCACGACAGCCTCCAGCGCATACACCTGCACCCAAAGCCACAAACGTTACACCTCCTACAACCATCACCTCTTCCTCCACTCCCAAACCACCTCCAGCTACCCGTCCCAGTGTCTCCAAACAACTTTTCCTGTCCACCCTTAACCTATTCCCCCCCCTCCGTCCAACTCATAGGTCCCGTACTAGCACCTCAGCCACAAAATCACCAGGACCAGTGGTGCCTGTTGTCACAGGTATGTGGAGTGCACCGGCCACCAGGCCAGCCAGTGTATCACGGAGCCAGAACACAGCCAGTCCCCCTCCCCCCCTGTGAAGCACCAGAAGTTGGCCAGTGCCCGGCGGGAGAGGGGGAAGCCTCCAGCCACCCAATCCGCTCACAGGGGTCCCAGGGGGAGTGTGGATTCAGCTGTGACTCCTCCCAAGGTGGGGAAGGGGCAGAAGAAACCCGCAAAGTCTGGGAGGAGCAGCACGGCGGAGAAGACCACCATCATCCCCGCTGGGCAGGAGGCCACCACCAGCCTCATCGTCGCTGCCCAGGACGCCATCGCCAGCCCCATCGTCGCTGTCCAGGAGGACCCCGCCAGCCACAGCCCAGCTGCCCAGGAGGGCCCCGCCAGCCACAGCCCAGCTACCCAGGAGGGCCCCGCCAGCCACAGCCCAGCCGGGCAATTAAGGACCGCCAGCCCCAGCCCAGCTGGGCAATGAAGGACCGCCAAGTCAAGCACCGCTGAACAGGGCAAGCACCGCTGAACAGGGCAAGGACCGCCAACTCAAGCACCGCTGAACAGGGCAAGCACCGCCAACTCAAGCACCGCTGAACAGGGCAAGCACCGCCAACTCAAGCACCGCTGAACAGGGCAAGCACCGCTGAACAGGGCAAGGACTGCCAACTCAAGCACTGCTGAACAGAGCAAGCACAGCTGAACAGGGCAAGGACTGCCAAGTCAAGCACCGCTGAACAGGGCAAGCACCGCTGAACAGGGCAAGCACCGCTGAACAGGGCAAGGACCGCCAACTCAAGCACCGCTGAACAGGGCAAGCACCGCCAACTCAAGCACCGCTGAACAAGGCAAGGACCGCCAACTCAAGCACCGTTGAACAGGGCAAGCACCGCTGAACAGGGCAAGGACCACTGAACAGGGCAAGGACCGCCAATTCAAGCACCGCTGAACAGGGCAAGGACCGCCAAGTCAAGCACCGCTGAACAGGGCAAGCACCGCTGAACAGGGCAAGGACCGCCAAGTCAAGCACCGCTGAACAAGGCAAGCACCGCTGAACAGGGCAAGCACTGCCAACTCAAGCACCGCTGAACAGGGCAAGGACCGCCAACTCAAGCACCGCTAGCCCATGAGCAGCAGGGGCAGTGACGCAACAGGGACCGTCACGGGGTGAGTGATGCACTCTGGGCACCATTCCCCCTCCAGAACCAGTGGAGACATGCATCCACTCCGTCTGTCCTGCACAGGATGAAGCACTCTGGGCACCAGTCCCCCTCCAGAACCAGTGGAGACCTGCATCCACTCCGTCTGTCCTGCACAGGATGAAGCACTCGGGGCACCAGTCCCCCTCCAGAACCAGTGGAGACCTGCATCCACTCCCTCTGTCCTGCACAGGATGAAGCACTCCGGGCACCAGTCCCCTTCCATAACCAGTGGAGACTTGCATCCACTCCGTCTGTCCTGCACAGGATGAAGCACTCTGGGCACCAGTCCCCCTCCAGAACCAGTGGAGACTTGCATCCACTCCGTCTGTCCTGCACAGGATGAAGCACTCTGGGCACCATGCCCCCTCCAGAACCAGTGGATACTTGCATCCACTCCGTCTGTCCTGCACAGGATGAAGCACTCTGGGCACCAGTCCCCCTCCATAACCAGTGGAGACTTGCATCCACTCCGTCTGTCCTGCACAGGATGAAGCCCTCTGGGCACCAGTCCTCCTCCAGAACCAGTGGAGACTGCTATCCACTTGAGATACTGTGGCTTTGCACTCCCCAGGATACAGCAGTGGGCAAACCACCCACTGGAGAGACTTGAGAGACTATGGCTTTGCACTCCCCAGGGTACAGCAGTGGGCAAACCACTCACTGGAGAGACTTGAGAGACTGTGGCTTTGCACTCCCCAGGATGGTACAGTGGGCAAACCACCCACTGGAGAGACTTGAGAGGCTGTGGCTTTGCACTCCCCAGGATACAGCAGTGGGCAAACCACCCACTGTAGAGACTTGAGAGACTGTGGCTTTGCACTCCCCAGGATGGTACAGTGGGCAAACCACCCACTGGAGGGACTTGAGAGATTGTGGCTTTGCACTCCCCAGGATGGTACAGTGGGCAAACCACCCACTGGAGAGACTTGAGAGACTGTGGCTTTGCACTCCCCAGGATACAGCAGTGGGCAAACCACCCACTGGAGAGACTTGAGAGACTGTGGCTTTGCACTCCCCAGGATGGTACAGTGGGCAAACCACCCACTGGAGAGACTTGAGAGACTGTGGCTTTGCACTCCCCAGGATACAGCAGTGGGCAAACCACCCACTGGACAGAGTTGAGAGACTGTGGCTTTGCACTCCCCAGGATACAGCAGTGGGCAAACCACCCACTGGAGAGACTTGAGAGACTGTGGCTTTGTACTCCCCTGGATACAGCAGTGGGCAAACCACCCACTGGAGAGACTTGAGAGACTGTGGCTTTGCACTCCCCAGGATGGTACAGTGGGCAAACCACCCACTGGAGAGACTTGAGAGACTGTGGCTTTGCACTCCCCAGGATGGTACAGTGGGCAAACCACCCACTGGAGAGACTTGAGAGAGTGTGGCTTTGCACTCCCCAGGATACACCAATGGGCATGGAGCCCCCTCGTGGATCTGGCGTCGTGCACTCATCCGGCTGAGGTGCCCCCCTTCCCTTCATCCTGAGGTGCCTGTTGTATTTCTATCTGATGCCCCTGCAGTATTCTCTCCGTCATTTTCGGGTATCTTGTGTGGGCCTCGTCCATGCATTTTGGGCGCAGTGGTCCACAGACTATGAATGGTGCAATACCTGGACTACTATTCGTGGTGTATATTTTGTTAATAGTGTATATATGTATATATTTGCTTACTCTATTTTGATATATTACAATGGTTACACTCATTTCCTTTTGTCTTTGCATTCTTCTAGGGGGGCTGGGGGGTGTTACTGTAATGTTTGGATATGCATTGGTGTGTGTGTTGTAGTGGGTGAGGGTGGGGGTGGGGGTTGGGGTGTTGCGTGTGTGTGTCCCTGTTTTTTCCCTCCCCCCTCCCCTATGTCGTAGGTGCAGTACTCACCGTGGTCTTCGCCGCCGGCATTGGTGCTCCTGGTACAGGAGCAGGAAGACTAGCGCAGGAAGAATATGGAGTTCCGGCTCCATGGTGTCGTCGTTCCTCGTGGAGTGTGTAGAGGTGAGCATTTTCCCTTCGAAATGCCTGTTTCCGCCGTGTTTTTATCCGCGGTGAATCCGCACCGGAAAAGGTGGCGGATTGGCCTGTCATAATAGTGTGGGCGGTACATTGTCTCCCGCCTGTTTGTTGGCAGTGACCGCCGCGCTGTTTGTTTATACCGCTGTGGCGGTCGGAGTGTTAAAGTGGCTGTCTTTGTTGGCGGTTTCCGCCACGGTCGTAATTCCAAACATTTTACTGCCGGCCTGTTGGCGGTCTTACCGCCGCTTTAACACCGTCTGCCAGGGTTGTAATGACCACCTAAGTCTAAATCATCTCTCATTCTTTCAGTGCTAATAAAATGTTTTTGTCACAAATACAGTGATAAAATAACCATGCAAAACCATTTTCTCTTAACAGATGTATTGTAAAAAGTAAAATACACCACAGTCTAAAACGTTTCGTTTCAAACAAGCTCTTTTCTTTAAAAAAATATTTCACACATCACACAACAAAACCAGTGGTTTCAACAATCCATCCGCTTTGAAACCCGAAGGAGAAATAACTGGACTATCAGAAACCAGATTACAAAAAAATTAAAACCATCTTATCAAAATACAATCAATTGGAAAATCTCTAAACATTCTTTTCACAGGCAACAAATTCTAGAATGTCATTTCCCCGAATTTGTGATATAGAAAACATTTATTTTCCCAAAAACAACAGTCATGCAAAATCTATTTTCTTTGCAGATGCATTTTAAATTAACACATTTTTCAACATTGCTTTTAAAAAAAATGTTTTTTTCTTTTTTTCTACAGATATTCCAAAACTGACATCAACCATACAAGCAAACTACCTACAGTCCAGGAGAGGCAATAGACTACTCAAGTATGGTGGCTAACTTTTTTGTAAGGAGAAGTTAACTGAGGCCAGGAGTCATTGGACGTGTGTGTAATGTGTGTAGTATTTTTCATCACATTGCAAAGGTAGAGCGGTTAATCTGGGTGACTGAAATGTGTGAGAATGTGCAGCAGATAAAAATGCTCCAATGAGCCATGTGGGTCAGTTTTGAGGGAGGTAGCCCAAAACATTCCGATGCATGTAGCTAGTAGTGTGCCCACAATATCCAATTTGAGGAGAAGGGTGCAGAGGCAAAAACAGGCAAGTAATCCCCAACAGGTAACCCCACAAACCTATTTTCAAATTAGCATCCCCTCTGAATTAACTGTTTCTTACACTAATTGACTTTGAATTACGAATGATTAATACTATTACCACAATTTACCCAGTCACCCAATCCAAGGATGTTTTTTCACTTTTCCAAGCATATTGGTAAAAAATTCAAGAAATATCCTTAGCTGAGGATTAAATATCAAACATTAAACTGCAATATGAGTTAAAAAAAACTGTTATGCCTTGTACCTCCTGAGTGTATGGATGAGTTCTACACATCAATTAGTGAATCAGACTACATTACCCAAAAGGAGGAAAGATTGTCCCCACTGCTAAACTACTTTGATGACACATGAATTGGCCATCTAAGTAGGTCGGGTCACAGAAGAAAGCCAAGGTTTCCCATTGACTAGTGGAACTGTTACTCCTCCTGCTTAGAGGGAGGTCCAAAGGCTAACCGCGCCATAAGGGATAGGACAATGCCTTCAACAAATCAATTGGCTGACCTCACCCAAACCTTTATCATTTTTTTGAAATTGTGAAGAAGAAACAAAGTTTCTAAGAAATTAGAATGGCGCAGGTGGCCTGAATCCTTGTATTTCTAAAAACAAGTAAAGAGATGTCTGAGACGCTATTGGCTAAACTCCATCAATTTAAGTTGATGGGAGCTTTAGACTGCCTGGACAATCCTGAATACATTCTTCACTTCTAACACACTAAAAACCCTTACAATTATTTGCCTGCTTTGGCAACTTGCCATTTGTAAAATTACTTTTACATTTTGAATACATTTTGGGGTTCTTAGGTGTAGTTATCTTCTTTCTTCAACTCTTGGTGACTTTTTCTAACCACCTGTCACCAGGAGTCTTCAGTACTTTAATACTCCAAACGGGAAAACCAACATCCAACGAAAATAACAACTCTCAATTTTTTTTAAAACAAAGACCATCTGCCACAGTTAAATAATTAGAAATCTTTAAAATTATTTTTAAAAACAGCAATCCAAAAAAGTGAAAGCCCTAAAACCATGAATGTTGTTTAAAAAATCACAAAAAGAAAATTCAGCCCCCAAAACAAATTCCCTGAAACAACATCCAGTAGTGGTCCATCGACGTACAAAATCATCATCCTCAAAAACAAGAACCCAAAGGAAAAGTCTGTTTTTAACAAACAGCAAAAAAATCAATTTCAGTATTCCCAGAAAACAATTCTGTAGTTTCTCCAGACCAGTGTGCCTTTGACCAAATACATCTGTGTATCAACTCACAAGTGAAGTTTACTTACCTGGGGCGATACCATTGGCATAGCGTATGTAGGGGAGAGAGTGACCTGACTACAGCTCCCAATAGGCCCTGTTTCACCAACTACAAACACCAGATGTGTTTCCCTTGTCCAGATACCCCTGTTTGTCAACTCCCAAATGACGTTAACTCACCTAGGGGGAGAACATTGGTAGAGTGTGTAGGAGGGGGACTGACGACTACAGCTCCCAGGAGGCCGTGTCCCACCAACTACAAACACCAGACCAGTCTTCCCTTGTCCATATGCCCCTGTTTGTTAAGTGTCAATGGAAGTAAACTCATCTGGGGGGATACTATTGGTATAGTGTGTATAGGAGAGGGAGTGACCTGACTACAGCTCCCAATAGGCCCTGTCACTCTTACTCCAACCACCAGCACAGTAGCCACTTGTCCAAATACCCTTGTTTGTCAACTCTCAAATGAAGTATACTCACCTGGGAGTGAGCATAGCTCCATTTTGAATTGCAAACCCAAGATTAAACATTTGAGGGCAGGAATGACACTTTAGCCAGTGTGAATAACAGGTATTCATAAGGCTTCAAGATGCCTCACCAAATTGGTATTGGCAGCAAACACATTCACACTGCACTGTGCACATGATTACTCCAGGCAAACATACAACAAAGTCCTAGGTTTGCCTGCATCACACTAAACTAGGTCTCAAAATAGGTAAATCCATATCTTGCCTAGCTACCGTCTTGCCTGCACTGGTAGCAAGATGTCATTTCCAGGCCATCTGCCAAAGTGAAAATGATCTGCATATCTCATCAGCTGCTTGGGTCTTAACCCCTTCGCTGCCAGGCCTTTTCCCCCTCCTGTGCCAGGCCTTTTTTTGCCTATTTGGGGCAGTTCGCGCTTAGGCCCTCATAACTTTTTGTCCACATAAGCTAACCAAGCCAAATTTGCGTCCTTTTTTTCCAACATCCTAGGGATTCTAGAGGGATCCAGACTTTGTGGGTTCCCCTGAAGGAGGCCAAGAAATTGGCCAAAATACAGTGAAAATTTCGTTTTTTTTAAAAAAAATTGAAAAAGTGGCTGCAGAAGAAGGCTTGTGGTTTTTCCCCTGAAAATGGCATCAACAAAGGGTTTGCAGTGCTAAACTCAGCAGCTTCCCAGCTTTCAGGAACAGGCAGACTTGAATCAGAAAACCCAATTTTTCAACACAATTTTGGCATTTTACTGGGGCATACCCCATTTTTGTAATTTTTTGTGCTTTCAGCCTCCTTCCAGTCAGTGACAGAAATGGGCATGAAACCAATGCTGGATCCCAGACACCTAAACATTTCTGAAAAGTAGACAAAATTCTGAATTTAGCAAGGGGTCATTTGTGTAGATCCTACAAGGGTTTCCTACAGAAAATAACAGCTGAAAAAGAAAAATATTGAAATTGAGGTGAAAAAAACATCAATTTTTCTCTACGTTTTACTCTGTAACTTTTCCCTGCAATGTCAGATTATCGAAAGCAATATACTGTTACGTCTGCTGGACTCCTCTGGTTGCAGGGATATATAGGGCTTGTAGGTTCATCAAGAACCCGAGGAACCCAGAGCCAATAAATGAGCTGCACCCTGCAGTGCGTTTTCATTCTATACCGGGTATACAGCAATTCATTTGCTGAAATATAAAGAGTAAAAAATTGCTATCAAGAAAACCTTTGTATTTCCAAAAAGGGCACAAGATAAGGTGTTGAGGAGCAGTGGTTATTTGCACATCTCTGAATTCCGGGGTGACCATACTAGCATGTGAATTACAGGGCATTTCTCAAATAGATGTCTTTTTTACACACTCTCCTATATTTGGAAGGAAGAAATGTAGAGAAAGACAAGGGGCAATAGCACTTGTTTTGCTAATCTATGTTCCCCCAAGTCTCCCGATAAAAATGATACCTCACTTGTGTGGGTAGGCCTAGCGCCCGCGACAGGAAACGCCCCAAAACGCATCGTGGACACATCCCATTTTTTTTAAAGAAAACAGAGGTGTTTTTTGCAAAGTGCCTACCTGTAGATTTTGGCCTCTAGCTCAGCCGGCACCTAGGGAAACCTACCAAACCTGTGCATTTCTGAAAACTGCAGACCTAGGGGAATCCAAGATGGGGTGACTTGCGGGGCTCGGACCAGGTTCTGTTGCCCAGAATCCTTTGCAAACCTCAAAATTTGGCTAAAAAAACACATGTTCCTCACATTTCTGTGGCAGAAAGTTCTGGAATCTGAGAGCAGCCACAAATTTCTTTCCACCCAGCGTTCCCCCAAGTCTCCCGATAAAAATGATACCTCACTTGTGTAGGTAGGCCTAGCGCCCGCGACAGGAAACGCCCCAAAGCGCAACGTGGACACATTCAAATTTTTGGAAGAAAACAGAGGTGTTTTTTGCGAAGTGCCTACCTGTAGATTTTGGCCTCTAGCTCAGCCGGCACCTAGGGAAACCTACCAAACCTGTGCATTTCTGAAAACTAGAGACCTAGGGGAATCCAAGGAGGGGTGACTTGCGGGGCTCGGACCAGGTTCTGTTACCCAGAATCCTTTGCAAACCTCAAAATTTGGCTAAAAAAACACATGTTCCTCACATTTCTGTGGCAAAAAGTTCTGGAATCTGAGAGGAGCCACAAATTTCCTTCCACCCAGCGTTCCCCAAGTCTCCCGATAAAAATGATACCTCACTTGTGTGGGTAGGCCTAGCGCCCGTGACAGGAAACGCCCCAAAGCGCAACGTGGACACATCCAAATTTTTGGAAGAAAACAGAGGTGTTTTTTGCGATATGCCTACCTGTAGATTTTGGCCTCTAGCTCAGCCGGCACCTATGGAAACTTACCAAACCTGTGCATTTCTGAAAACTAGAGACCTAGGGGAATCCAAGATGGGGTGACTTGCGGGGCTCGGACCAGGTTCTGTTACCCAGAATCCTTTGCAAACCTCAAAATTTGGCTAAAAAAACACATGTTCCTCACATTTCTGTGGCAGAAAGTTCTGGAATCTGAGAGGAGCCACAAATTTCCTTCCACCCAGCGTTCCCCCGAGTCTCCCGATAAAAATGATACCTCACTTGTGTGGGTAGGCCTAGCGCCCGTGACAGGAAACGCCCCAAAGCGCAACGTGGACACATCCAAATTTTTGGAAGAAAACAGAGGTGTTTTTTGCGAAGTGCCTACCTGTAGATTTTGACATCTAGCTCAGCCGTCACCTAGGGAAACCTACGAAACCTGTGCATTTCTGAAAACTAGAGACCTAGGGGAATCCAAGGAGGGGTGACTTGCGGGGCTCGGACCAGGTTCTGTTACCCAGAATCCTTTGCAAACCTCAAAATTTGGCTAAAAAAACACGTTCCTCACATTTCTGTGGCAGAAAGTTCTGGAATCTGAGAGGAGCCACAAATTTCCTTCCACCCTGCGTTCCCCCAAGTCTCCCGATAAAAATGATACCTCACTTGTGTGGGTAGGGCTAGCGCCCGCGACAGGAAAATCCCCAAAGCGCGACGTGGACACATCCAAATTTTTGGAAGAAAACTGAGGTGTTTTTTGCGAAGTGCCTACCTGTAGATTTTGGCCGCTAGCTCAGCTGGCACCTAGGGAAACCTACCAAACCTGTGCATTTCTGAAAACTAGAGAACTAGGGGAATCTAAGGAGGGGAGACTTGCGGGGCTCGGACCAGGTTCTGTTACCCAGAATCCTTTGCAAACCTCAAAATTTGGCTAAAAAACACATGTTCCTCACATTTCTGTGGCAGAAAGTTCTGTAATCTGAGAGGAGCCACAAATTTCCTTCCACCCAGCGTTCCCCCAAGTCTCCCTATAAAAATGATACCTCACTTGTGTGGGTAGGCCTAGCGCCCGCGACAGGAAACGCCCCAAAGCGCAACGTGGACACATCCAAATTTTTGGAAGAAAACAGAGGTGTTTTTTGCAAAGTGCCTACCTGTAGATTTTGGCCTCTAGCTCAGCCGGCACTTAGGGAAACCTACCAAACCTGTGCATTTCTGAAAACTAGAGACGTAGGGGAATCCAAGGAGGGGTGACTTGCGGGGCTCGGACCAGGTTCTGTTACCCAGAATCCTTTGCAAACCTAAAAAATTGGCTAAAAAAACACATGTTCCTCACATTTCTGTGGCAGAAAGTTCTGGAATCTGAGAGGAGCCACAAATTTCCTTCCACCCAGCGTTCTCCCAAGTCTCCCGATAAAAATGATACCTCACTTGTGTGGGTAGGCCTAGCGCCCGCGACAGGAAACACCCCAAAGCGCAACGTGGACACATCCACATTTTTGAAAGAAAACAGAGGTGTTTTTTGCGAAGTGCCTACCTGTAGGTTTTGGCCTATAGCTCAGCCGGCACCTAGGGAAACCTACCAAACCTGTGCATTTCTGAAAACTAGAGACCTAGGGGAATCCAAGGAGGGGTGACTTGCGGGGCTCGGACCAGGTTCTGTTACCCAGAATCCTTTGCAAACCTCAAAATTTGGCTAAAAAAACACGTTCCTCACATTTCTGTGGCAGAAAGTTCTGGAATCTCAGAGGAGCCACAAATTTCCTTCTACCAAGCGTTCCCCCAAGTCTCCCGATAAAAATGATACCTCACTTGTGTGGGTAGGACTAGCGCCCGCGACAGGAAACACCCCAAAGCGCAACGTGGACACATCCACATTTTTGAAAGAAAACAGAGGTGTTTTTTGCGAAGTGCCTACCTGTAGATTTTTGCCTCTAACTCAGCCGGCACCTAGGGAAACCTACCAACCCTGTGCATGTTTGAAAACTAGAGACCTAGGGGAATTCAAGATGGGGTGACTTGTGGGGCTCGGACCAAGTTGTGTTACCCAGAATCCTTTGCAAACCTCAAAGTTTGGCTAAAAAAACACCCTTTCCTCTCATTTCGGTGACAGAAAGTTCTGGAATCTGAGAGGAGCCACAAATCTCCTTCCACCTGCGTTCCCCCCAGTCTCCCGATAAAAATGATACCTCACTT
Source organism: Pleurodeles waltl (assembly GCF_031143425.1). Classification (NCBI taxonomy): domain Eukaryota; kingdom Metazoa; phylum Chordata; class Amphibia; order Caudata; family Salamandridae; genus Pleurodeles; species Pleurodeles waltl. Next base: position 1,808,837,136 of record NC_090444.1, on the reverse strand, counting down.
GTGTGGGCGGGCCTAGCGCCCGCGACAGGAAACGCCCCAAAGCGCAACGTGGACACATCCCATTTTTTGAAAGAAAATAGTGCCTACCTGTGGATTTTGGCCTGTAGCTCAGCCGGCACCTCGGGAAACCTACCAACCCTGTGCATGTTTGAAAACTAGAGACCTAGGGGAATTCAAGATGGGGTGACTTGTGGGGCTCAGACCAGGTTCTGTTACCCAGAATCCTTTGCAAACCTCAAAGTTTGGCTAAAAAAACACCCTTTCCTCTCATTTCGGTGACAGAAAGTTCTGGAATCTGAGAGGAGCCACAAATCTCCTTCCACCCTGCGTTCCCCCAAGTCTCCCGATAAAAATGATACCTCACTTGTGTGGATGGGCCTAGCGCCCGCAACAGGAAACGCCCCAAAGCGCAACGTGGACACATCCCATTTTTTGAAAGAAAACAGTGCCTACCTGTGGATTTTGGCCTGTAGCTCAGCCGGCACCTAGGGAAACCTACCAACCCTGTGCATGTTTGAAAACTAGAGACCTAGGGGAATCCAAGATGGGGTGACTTTTGGGGCTCGGACCAGGTTCTGTTACCCAGAATCCTTTGCAAACCTCAAAGTTTGGCTAAAAAAACATCCTTTCCTCTCATTTCGGTGACAGAAAGTTCTGGAATCTGAGAGGAGCCACAAATCTCCTTCCACCCTGCGTTCCCCCAAGTCTCCCGATAAAAATGATACCTCACTTGTGTGGGTGGGCCAGGTGCCTGCAACAGAATAAGGCCCAAAACTTGAAGAGATAGAAGGGATAGCACAGCGAGTTTATAAGGGCATATTCTTTTATACATCTTTAGACGGACTCTGCTTTGGGGACCCACATAAGTGAGGTGTCATTTTACTTGGGAGACTGAGGGGAAAACTGGGGAGTAGGAATTTTGTGCTGGAGCGGTGATCCTACTAAGAAAAGTCTGGAAAATATACTTTTTAATGCAAATTTTGAGGTTTACAGAGGAGTCTGTGTAAGAAAATGTTGGGGGAGCCACGCAAGCCACACCTCCCTGGACTCCTTGGGGTGTCTAGTTTAAAAAAATGTCTGGGTTTTGTAGGTTTCCCTAGATGAAGGCCGCACCCAGGACCAAAAACATAGGTGGGCCCTCCCCCCCAAAAACAGGTATTTTTGTAATATATCATATTGATGTGTGCACATACGTCCGTGATGTGCCAAACACTAAAATTGTGAAAAGAAACACACTTAGGTTATGTGAAGAAGACCCCTCACCCACCAACCAAGTTGGTGGCATGCTTCATCATCGGGGTCCCACCCGAGGCACCTAGCGTGTCACAAGTGTGCTGCGACGGCTGATTACAGCGGAGCAGGTTTTGTCATTTTTACCACACATACTGGTTGGATTTGGCACGAGGGTGAGTGATGGTTCAGTGGATCAAATTTTATTAACAAGAGATTTCACAAAAATGAAATGCACTGCTAATAACTGAAAGGCAAAAAACTGAACCAATGACTCACAGCTCGTGAGCTGTAAAGCCGCGACAAGGCACCAACCGCTTTACAGTCCATTCACACACCTTTCATACATGACACGCACAAGACCATTCACACCGCCAGCCACGGGCCCAGCACATTACAACACTCATATCGACAGACCGCGCCACTCAAGGGCCCATCACTTACATACTCCCACATGCCTGATACAAGAATCATACCAGCTGATGGGAGTGTGGACTGCCATTTGGCTGGCACCGCCAGCCAAGCGCCACCCCACGCACACCACCAGCCAAGCGCCACCCCAAGCACACCGGCAGCCAAGCGCCACCCCACGCACACCGCCAGCCAAGCGCCACCCCAAGCACACCGCCAGCCAAGCGCCACCCCAAGCACACCGCCAGCCAAGCGCCACCCCAAGCACACCGCCAGCCAAGCGCCACCCCACGCACACCGCCAGCCAAGCGCCACCCCACGCACACCGCCAGCCAAGCACCACCCCACGCACACCGCCAGCCAAGCGCCACCCCAAGCACACCGCCAGCCAAGCGCCACCCCACGCACACCGCCAGCCAAGCGCCACCCCACGCACACCGCCAGCCAAGCACCACCCCACGCACACTACCAGCCAAGCGTCACCCCACCCACACCGCCAGCCAAGCGCCACCCCACCCACACCGCCAGCCAAGCGCCACCCCAAGCACACCACCATCACTTTTTTTGTTTATAAACAAAGAAACCACTAATTATAAAATAAGCACAAAACTACAAACACAAAAGCTCTAACTAAATACATGACAGAGATGCCAACCGTGAAACATATGAAAATATAAAACAGACAGCTTACGCTCAAGGTATTTCCCAGAATTTTTTTTTGGTATGGTAACTTCTGTAACAGCCGGGCACACACAGCCCAGGCTTTGAAGGGCATTCGGGGCAATACATCCGGCTCTCCCTCCGGATTAATCTCCGGGCACATACTCTACATTTCTTTGTGGGCATGTCTTTTTTGGGAGTGGGAGGAATGTGATCTGGAAAGTGCTGATCTTTCAATCTAGCCACATCCTCCACCACTTCTACTCTAGGAACTCTTGCCGGTTCCACCACAATAAGGCTTTCTGTCACCGACTCCTGAAATTTAACAAATGTCATCCTTGACTCAGGTGAACAATCCTTGTATACAATAAAGGCATTAAAAGTTGCCAAATGAAATAAATGTAGGGCCAACTTTTTATACCACACATAAGACTTACGAAGAGCAGTGTAAGGTTCCAACCTCTGATCTACTCTATCAACACCACCCATGTGCCTATTGTAGTCCAAAATGCACGCAGGTTTGCGCACTTCCGCAACCTGACCCCAAACAGCCACAGGGGAAGTACTCTCATCATGGATGGTCGATAGCATGTACACATCCCTCCTGTCTGAAAATTTCAGAGCTAGCAGCTCATTATTCCGCAAGGAGCACTGTCCCCTCTCAAGTTTTTTACAGACAAGCTCCCTTGGATAGCCTTTCTGGTTAGAACGGATTGTGCCACAAGCAACAGTGTCCACCCTAAACAACTCCTTGAACAACTGCACTCCAGTGTAGAAATTATCTACGTACAAATGGTGACCTTTGTTAAACAGCCGTCTAGCAAGTTCCCACACAATTTTTTCGCTAACTCCAAAAGTGGCCGGACAACCAGGAGGGTCAATACTGGAATCCCTACCAGTGTAGATCCGGAAATTATACACATATCCTGTACTGCTTTCTGACAGCAGATACAATTTAATCCCATACCTTGCCCTCTTACTAGGATTGTACTGCTTAAAAACTAAACGCCCCTTGAAAAGGACCAAAGACTCGTCCACACTTATCTCTTTGCCTGGAACATAGACCTCTGAAAACCGATCCACAAAATGATCAAGGACAGGCCTAATCTTAAAAAGGCGGTCACAATCAGGGTGATCTCGTGGCAAGGCTAAAGCATTGTCTACAAAATGCAGCATACGAAGAAGAAGCAAATACCGATTACGTGTCATAGTTGCAGGAAATATAGCAGTTGCCATCAAGGGACTAGTAGACCAATAAAAAGCCAGTGACGGCTTCCTGATCAACCCCATCAAAAAAGACAAACCTAAAAACCTTTTCATCTCTTCCAGATATGTGGGAACCCACTGAGTAGCTCTAGACTGAGGCTTAAGTCTGGCAGCGTTGTCACGCAAATATTGCTCTGCATACACATTTGTCTGCTCCACAATCTCTTCCAAAAATACATCGTCCATAAACAAGTGAAAGAAATGGACAGGCAAAAAGTTTTCAGTATTAACTCTACACCATGGGAGACTAGTAAATGCAGGTAACTGTGGCTGCTCCATGTTTGGGGCAATCCAGGTGTCAGGTCTTCCAATGGGAAACCCTTCAGCCCCAGGCTGCTGCACTCTTGGCACATCAATGTCCTCCTCTAACACAGGCCCTTCATCTGCACTGAGAGTAGCTTCCTCATCAGAAGAATACTCTCAGACAGAAAACTCACTTCCGAAATCTCCTGCTTCCTCCTCTGCCTCAGATGCAGAGTCAGTGTCGTAATCATGGTCTGAAGACGACTCAAAGAGCATGCGAACAACCTGCTGAGCGGTCACTTTGCGGCTAGTTATGATCCTAACAACAAATGGATTTCCAACAACAACTAGCGCTAAAATAAGTAATAAACAAAGTGTAGCTTTATCACAAAGAGTTATGTACTACAAAAAACTATACCACTCAGTTGCCTGAAATACCTACTCACCAAGCAACTACTCTGCACAGACACAGCAATCAACAATGATATACCACTAAAAAGAAAAAAGAAAAAAGCTAATTAGACATATGACAACACAAACATCACTGTGCTCAAATCTAAGGACAATGTCAAACACACAATACTGCATTTAGTACACCACCTACAAACATGTCATTCATGCATGTCAACAATACTCCTTTGGAGTAAATTGCTTTCACTTACCTAAAACATGCAACTATGCAAACCGCAGGACAACTACTGCCAAAACCGCAAAGATCCACAGCAAAGGAAGCAAAAGCGTTGAACTAGAAGAAAAAGAACAAATAAATTGTTATAATCACAAATACAAATACTTTGCCAGTTGACAAAAACCCCGCCACCAAGACACCACCAAGAACTTAGAAGGTGTCCCTGGTACCTAAGTGGATCCTGCCCCCCTCGGGGGTAGATGGGCGTAAAATAATTGGCCAATCTGCCCCCAATGGGGGCAGAAATGGGCAACACCTCTGTGCCCCCTTTTAGGGGGCGACCCTTCCCAAAGGGGGCACCCTCAGCACAACACAAAACAAAACAAAACAAAAAAATCCCTGCCGTATTGGTGGTTCTGCCCTCCTTGGGGGCAGATGGGCCTACAAAATTAGGGGCAGAGATGGCCAATACGAATTTTCCCCACCTTAGGGGGGCGACCGTTGCCCAAGGTGTGCCCCCAAACACACACCACACACACACACCACACAATCCCTGGCGCCTAGTGTGCTTCCACCCCCCCGGGGGCCAGATCGTCCAAAAAATGGCTGGTCTGCCATCGGGGGGGGCCGAAACAGAAAAAAAATATAGCTCCCCAGGGGAGCGACCCTTGCCCAAGGGGTTGCCCCCAAAATAAACAATAAAAACAAAATCCCTGGTGTCTAGTGGATTTCGGCCCCCCCTGGCGGCAGATCAGCCCAAAAATTGGCAATCTGCCCCCGGGGGGGGGGGGCGAAATACTAAAAAAATAGCCCCCCAGTGGGGCACCCCTTGCCCAAGGGGTCGCCCCCCAAAAAAACTTTACAATAAATCCCTGGTGTCTAGTGGTTTTCGCCTCCCCCTGGGGGCAGATCCGCTGAAAAATCGGCGGATCTGCCCCCAGGGGGGTGCGAAATACAAAAAAAAATTGCCCCCGGGGGGGGCGACCCTTGCCCAAGGGGTCGCCCCCAAAATACACACAAAAAATAACATCCCTGGTGTCTAGTGGTTTTCGCCCCCCCCCCCGGGGGCAGATCCGCCAAAAAATCGGCGGATCTGCCCCCAGGGGGAGGGGGGCGAGATACAAAAAAAAATTGCCCCCGGGGTCACCCCCAAAATACACATAAAAAACAACATCCCTGGTGTCTAGTGGTTTTCGCCCCCCCCCCCGGGGGCAGATCCGCCGAAAAATCGGCGGATCTGCCCCCTGGGGGGGGCCAAATACTAAAAACAATTGCCCCCGGGGGGGCGACCCTTGCCCAAGGGGTCGCCCCCAAAATAAACAAAAAAGAAAATCCCTGGTGTCCTAGTGGAGATTCCTGCTCCAAGATCGTGGGCCCTGCCCGCGATCGTGGAGCAGGAATCTTGTGAAAACAGGCACAGGGGGAAAGGAAAAACCCTTTCCTTTCCCCCCTGTGTCTGTTTTCACCACCCCCCGCCCCCCAAAAACGGAAAGGACTCACCTTTTGGGTCCTTCTCCGAAGACGCGCTGGAAGCAAATGGCTTCCAGCGTGCCCGGCAACACTAGATGACGTCAGCATACTGTGCGCGCGCTGACGTCATCGGATTGCTGTGGGGGGGGGCGGGGTGGAAGGTGAAGGTCTTCCCCTTCCATCCCCGCCTGGGGGGCAGGGGGGTGCACAGGGGGGCGCGCTAGCGCTCCCCCAAGTTCCCCTGTGCCTAGGACGAGATGATCTCGTCCAAGGCACAGGGGAACTGTAGCCTTGGACGAGATCATCTCGTCCAAGGCATGGAAGCGGTTAAAGAATTGGCAAACTTCACACATTTTAAGTTAAACCCCCAATAATATGGTCACTTGGCACAATTGGACTAACTGCAACTTAACTTTGAACAAGGTCTCTGCTTACTATATAACCCCAAACCATCAGATGTAGCTGTCACAAGACCACCAGTAACATTGTATGTTTCACATCAACAGGTGGAGATGCCGCTGGGCACGCAGAACAGACTTCCACTACCCCCCTAAATGAAGTCTTCAGTGAAGACCGCTGGACATGAAGGATGGCACTGGCCCATCTGAGCAACCTGGTCAGGTGGCAACAGTGAGTCTCACTGTGCCCACTAGGTCACCTCCCAGCCCTGTTGCTTCAACATCACAGGCAAATATTCACCACCCAAACCTCTGTACCTACCACAATATCTACCATCTCGTACCCCGCAGTCCTGGATCCTGAGTTTCAGCACAACACTTCCAACAATGATGGTCCAGTTGCATAGGGCAACTTGTGGCAAGGTCACAGGCCAGTGGGGGTAGGGTACATGAGAGGGATGCTGTGGGCCGGCAGGGTGAAGCCACTGGGGCTGCTCATGGCCAGGACACTCTTAGCCATGTCTTGGGGGTCTATCAGGATTCCCAAAGCGTGATGGTCCAGGTCTTGACCGAACTCCAGGAAATCAAGCAGCTAAAGAGGGACATCCATAGGTATATGCTGGAACAGTGGGTAGCTCATAATACCAACATGGCCTCCCATGGGTGTTGAGGGACATTAACAGCACCCTGAACAGGGCTCTACAAAACCACTCTACCCCTTCCTCTGGCTCAGCAACACCAGGCCCTTCACCGGTGCCAGCCACTAGAAGGGAGGCCCTGCCAGAGGAACAAGCCACAGACACTCCTGCCTCTATAGCAGCAGATCTAACCCCCTTTCCCCACTCAAGCAGCGATGTCCAGCCAAGAACTTAGGGGGTGTGGAGGGCAAGACACCCACCACTGTCAGCAAGGGACCTCTTCCTTAAGGACCTCCTTTGTGTGCCACACATTCACTCTGTGGACTGATCCTGAACCACCTACCTGTTCCAATGGGAGGAGTATTCTGGACTTTGGACTCCCAATGGTGTAACATCTACTCCTATGATTTCATTCACCATGACTTACCCCTTCACCCTTCATTTTTGTTTCTTTAAATCCTAAATTTAATTTCTGTTTTGGCATCAAAATAACTTCACCCATCACAAACTCATTGTCTGTTTGCTTTTATTTCTCATTTAGCTATGTAGAGATGTAAGACCATGTGGGCCATAGTATGAAGATATAAGCTACTTGTGCAAGCAGGGGTATGCCACAGGTACACAGTGTACAACTCAGGATTACAACCATTTAACACACCAGCACATTAGTCCAAGTGCCTGGTCAAACCAAAAATGTTAATCCAGTGTTCAGTACATAGGCTGTCATTGTGTCTGGACTATTGGAAATCAAGAGTGTGTAACTCATACTGAGTAAATCTACACATCTGCAGGTACAGGCCCCCAGACCACAGAAGGAAGGAATTTGCCATTGCCCTGTAGTATAGCAAAACATAGAAATGGTTGATGTCATCATCTTGAGCCTTATCACATACCCCACCAAAGTAGTCTAACATCACATCATCCAAGATACAGATAGATGGCAGTACAACAGTCCCAAATCACAGGGCATCACAATCCAATGACCATGCATTTGGTGGTATGACACAGACATATGTCCGTGTTGTGCTACAGGCACTGTGGCCTACAATGATGAAACACATCTACAGCTAGATACAGGTCATACAACACGCATGTGAAGCTAATGTGAAGGGAAAATCACTTGGTCAAAAGCTAGGACGACATATTTTATGACCACAGAATAACACACATGATGCATCAGGCCAACCATAACATACAAAACAAGTGTAATGGCCACTTCTGTACCTCCACCCAAATACTGTGCAAGCAGTCTTGGTACAGGTCTCATACATCCAAACTCTGCAGCCTACATTACCTGGTACAACCCATGTCCACTTGGCATGTCCGAACAGCATCAGATACCTGCCAATGTCACAACTCTGAAATGCCCACAGGAAGATGTCAGGGTGAAGGTACCTGTACAAATGACGAAACAAGAAGCATAGGCTTGAAACCATAGCTAAAACACAAGTCACATAGCAAGCATATGGAAAACAAAGTACTTTGCAAGGAAACTGACGCAAACAGAGCAACATCATCAAAGTGGGGATGTGTCAAAAGCTATCTCACCAAGCAGTCTTTGGCTGAATATTGCTGAGTATCAGCTCCTTAGCTGTTTACGAAGCACTCAACTCTACTCGCTCTCACAACTACAGTTCACTGTACAGTCAAAGCCATCATACTTGCATGCATGGAAAGTAGCTGTAGATGAGATTTTCTTTCAACTCAGCTCCTTCCTCTTCACCACTGTCATCCTCACTTGGCATTTCAGGAGTCTCAACCGGTGGCACTGCAGGCTCCCCCTCCTCAGGGATATATGGGATGTTCCTCAGCAGAGTGAGGTTGTGGAGCATGCAGCATGCCACAGTGATCTGACATACTTTGCCAGGTGACTAGAGGAGGGCCCTACCAGTTCTGTCCAGGCACCTAAATCCGGCCTTCAGGAGCCCAAAAGCCCGCTCCACTGGCCTTCATCTTCTTTCATGGGCCTCTTTGAAGCGGACTTCCCCTGGAATAGTTGAATTCCTCACTGGCATCAATAACCGTAGATGGTTTGGATATGCAGAGTCTCCTGTCAAGGAATGGGACATAAGTGCAAAAATGAGTCACTCACTTCATGATTGTTGCACCTGGCATTGCTTACACACAATCAGGACAGATGTGACTTATCAACCAGCCAGGCCCTCTCTGGTTGCAGTTGTGACATCAGCTGGGGTATGGTGCTGTTCTGCATTATAAACGAATCATGGGCTGATCCGGGATAATGGGCACAGACATGTGAGATATAGAGATCTGTCAAACAGACAGTTTGCACGTTAATGGAATGGAAGTTCTTTTTGTTGCAATAGACCACCGTGTGCCATCAATGGCCCCCACCACATGTGGGAGGTGGGCAAACCCATAGAAGTCAGCATTCACATTGGCTAAATCCTCATGTCAAGGAAACGTGATATAGCTGTCAATGTGTTTCATCTTTGCTGAGAGGAAATCCTTCAACACCAGACCGATCATAGGTTGAGACATACCAGCAGATAGGGCCACTGTCTGTTGGAAGGATCCTGTGCAATTGCAAAATTGACATGACTTGTACAAAGGGTGGCATGCAGGTTGGATTACTAATCACTGGCATCAGATCTGGCTTCAACTGGTGGCATGAATCCACTATTGTTTGCCTATGCAGGCAATATAACATAATTATATGCCGTTGCTCTATGGTCTGAAAGTCTGGCAGTGGACTGTAGACAGGAGGTTGTCGCCACCTCTTTCTCCTAGGGAACCTATGTGTGACAAGTCATGATTTGTGACATTAGTCAGTCTGTCCACAGCAACCTAAATATGTATACCAATAATGTCATGGGACAAAGCATTTGCTGACTGGATAGACACAACACCTAGTACACAGCACAGCTGGCAACTACACAAGGGTCACATGTGACCCACATGGTTCTCAGCACACGTGACCACATCATGGATGTGGATGAAACTCAACTATCTGCTACACAAATGCCCCTTGAAATGTGTCTGTATAGCCCTTCTACAAAAATGACCGTCAGTGGTGGTGGACCGAGCACCACTGTCAATTGCCATCTATGCGCTGCAACACACTACATTGGTGGTTGTGTAGGAGGACATTTATGAATAGGCAGGATAAGGATGTTTTCAATGCCATAACATATTTTTTGCAGGTTTGACTCAGTTTGCAAAGCCAAAAACAGTATTTCATGCCGCCAAAATGGCAGGCAACTGACCTATTCCACTTGACATTTGAAACCGCCCGCAACCATCGACGGAAGTGGTAATGGCGGTAGGCAGTCCCGCCCTGTGGGGGACTAAGCCATAGGCTAATGTTGTTGCCTGTGGAGGCCGAGGAACAATGGCTGTGTCCATCGGCTGTGATGACTGCGTATGTGGCAAACGTGACCAACAAGTTGTGTCTATTCACTCACTTGACTCCTGACACTGCTGCCAGCAACACCTCCACTACCTGAGCTGCAGTGTGCCACCTCTGGGAATAATCATCCCGGTCCAGCAGGTGATAGGGCTTCTGTCTTCTCTCCAGAGGAACTGGAGAGGCCAGTTAATGAGGTCCTACCCCAGTATGGATACCTCTATGGCTCACCAGAGGAGCAGGCAAGAATCTAATACTGTTCGACACCATCCTCTGCCTCCTCACAGGCTACAATGTACCTATGTGTGCCAGTTAGACTTCTTGTGTGGCTGTTGCTGCAGTCTGAGTAGCCTTCAATGTGATGTACATGGTGAGGGTATTGGTGGGCAGTAAAATATATTAAGTTCTGTCACATTGTGTTGTGTGAGGTTTTGGAGATCCTAGATCCTTCTTGTGTTAGATGAACATAACTAGGTAAGGAGACTTTACAACCTTCCACTGACATCTTTCTCTTTGCAGTGTTTAAAAAAGGTTAGACAACATGTATGTGCTTGACAGCATTAGCTGTGTATGCATTTTGGATGAGTCATTTGAGGATCTTGTAAGCATTGTTTATAGTACCACGGATCTTTCACCCCACATCTGCCCTTGACAAAATGTAGTCTGGAAGGTATATCCTGACTCACTCTGCACCTCAGGTTGCCACACACAGACCACATCCCAAATTGCTGATGGCCACATGATATACTGTCATGCATGGAAGTGATGGAAATGGAGTGACATGTAGGTTCTGTATACTCAGCCTACAGAGACCAGGCCCTGTCAAATGTATCTCCCACTAAGGGACATAACCCAGGCTGTGGTAGAGTCATTGTGGCAATGCAACTGTGGCACTGTGCCCACTCCCTGTACACCAGTAGATCCTACCATGTGGGCAATATGATGCTCTAGTGGCAACACGTGCCTTGAATGACTCAGTCTTTTGACTAGATCAGGAATCCATGAACTAGTTAGTTCATATGTGCATTTTGCATCAGAGTCAATGTGTGTCTTTGACTTATGACAGGTCCCCCACTCTCACAGCTCTGTTTTCACCTTCACAGTAGGCATATTTGTCCTGTACAGGGTTAGTGCACTGATGACAGTACCACAGTGCAGACTGTGTGGTGATTCCTGGCAGGCCATGAAATGTGACTCAGTAGCCTGGTCACACTGCAGAAATTGTACAATGCATACCTTTCTATGTTGGATGCCATCTCTGTGGGATAGACACATAGGTCCAGAGGAGTGTCCTGTGGTACATGCCCCAGAACCCAACCCTTGAAGTGGCATGGACGTGCATTTGGTAGAACACATGTCCACACATGCACAAGGAAGACACTTTCTGTATCCACCATGCCAGCCCCTTCAATGTCACTCAAGTGTAACGGTCAAGTTTGTACTATGGCAGTTGCCTGTAGGGGTCAGTATGCAGTGATTGAATCTCACAGAGTGTGAATGTGTTGGTCCAGTCAGGCCTCAGAAGCTTACCCTTTAGATGTCACATACATGTGTAGTGTTTCATTGTGGCTGACATCACAATACATGTTGCTGGAGGATGGGCTAGCTGATGTGAGTAGGCTTGCTTATTCACTGTAGGCCTTGAGCAGGGTAGTGGGTTAGTCTGAGGCTGAATACCAAAGTGTGTATTCATGTCCCTGTACTTATTGGTTTGTGTGCTTTACACTTGTGGTGTGTTATCAAATTGAAATTTCTAGCTTGTTTTTTCTGACGTGTGTGACTCAACCATTTGTGTCCAAACCTGTGATTGTAATCTCTTGATTTGTCTGTTGCATCCATGCAGGTACACCCATCAGAAGAGGGGGATATAGAGAGCCCTCGCCCGGAAGGTGTGGATCCTGGGGGTCCGCAACCAGCAGAGCGCCCAGTGTCACAAGAGGTTGTAGGACCTGTGACTGTGGACCCAGAAGATCAAGGAGGTCCAGCTGGAGCAGTCCTCCCAACAAACAGGGGTGGGTGCCTGTCGGACCATGAACCCTCGAATGTCATGCATCCTGGCAGTGGCATACTCAGACCTTGATGGGTGTTTGAGGGGAGCACAGCAGCCACAAGGGGGTAAGTACAGGGCATAATCCTGCCTGCCACATTGCCATGTTAATGTGTTAGGTTCAAAAATCTCCCCCTGATGATTGGGGATGGGCCATGTGTGACACACTAGATAACTGTTTGTGTAGGTATGTAGTGTGGTGCATACTGATGTGCCTTGCCTATTAGCCCAGGGCCCTAGGACACAACTGTGTACCATCCACAAAAATGTGGCTCTCCCGGGACACACATGGCTGTGTATAGTGATCAACCAAGTAATGTTTGTTGTTGGAGTGGCTGTACATTCTACATAACATACCACTACTCCTCAGTGTTTCAGTCCAAAGAAAAAGATGTGATAGATCACTGTCCTCAGCCATGTGTCTCGTCAAGTGAGTATATTAGCATCTGCCCCCCAGAGGCCACTTTTCTTCAGTGTGTGACAAGTGCTGGTGTCTCACTACTGCCTTCCATGTGAAGGTGGCCATCATACATGTGAGGGAGCCTACATTGTTGTTTGTGTGCAGCTACAGATCACATCATTCCCTTGGTAAGTGGGGAATGTCTACATGATTTAGGTACCATCACTGTTGTCAGCATTTTTTGTGCTGACATGTTAGCATGTGTCCCTTTTTCTTTTGTCAAGATGTGCACACTGCTGTTTCATGCATGGTCTACCTGTGTAAATGGGATGATTTCTGTATTCCCTCACATATATGTGATGCCAACCTGTTTTTGGAATAGGACTTTGGTAATGGTGCTACATTTCATGTGGTGCCACAGACATAGGCCCCCATTACAACTTTGGTGATCTTTTAACCAGACCCCCAAAGCCACGGGTGCCAGAAGACCGCAGTGCTGGCAGTCCTCCACCCGCCATACTAAGAGTACTGCTGGATTTACGCAACATTTTGGCCGGACATCCAGCAGTAGTCGTGCTGGCAGGCAGAGGATGTTCCACGACCGCCCCCACCCCGCCAGAAGGACACTGCCCACCGTATTATGTACAATGGTACGGGCTGGCTGGGCGCTGCCGGCAGTGGGCCGGCAGTGGAAGCACCCCTACCCGTTCCCTGCTGGACGACTGTAGGAAAGTACCATCTTGCCTGGCATGTTACCCCCATTTTTCACTGTATATATGTTGTTTTAGTTGTATGTGTCACTGGGACCCTGCCACCCAGGGCCCCAGTGCTCATAAGTGTGCCCTGAATGTGTTACCTGTGTTATGACTAACTGTCTCACTGAGGCTCTGCTATCCAGAACCTCAGTGGTTATGCTCTCTCATTTCTTTCCAAATTGTCACTAACAGGCTAGTGACCAATTTCACCAATTTACATTGGCATACTGGAACACCCTTATAATTCCCTAGTATATGGTACTGAGGTACCCAGGGTATTGGGGTTCCAGGAGATCCCTATGGGCTGCAGCATTTCTTTTGCCACCCATAGGGAACTCTGACAATTCTTACACAGGCCTGCCACTGCAGCCTGAGCGAAATAACGTCCACGTTATTTCACAGCCATTTACCACTGCACTTAAGTAACTTATAAGTCACCTATATGTCTAACCTTTACTTGGTAAAGGTTGGGTGCTAAGTTACTTAGTGTGTGGGCACCCTGGCACTAGCCAAGGTGCCCCCACATTGTTCAGGGCAAATTCCCTGGACTTTGTGAGTGCGGGGACACCATTACACGCGTGCACTACACATAGGTCACAACCTATGTGTAGCTTCACAATGGTAACTCCGAATATGGCCATGTAACATGTCTATGATCATGGAATTGCCCCCTCTATGCCATCCTGGCATTGTTGGCACAATCCCATGATCCCACGGGTCTGTAGCACAGACCCGGGTACTGCCAAACTGCCTTTTCAGGGGTTTCACTGCAGCTACTGCTGCTTCCAACCCCTCAGACAGGTTTCTGCCCTCCTGGGGTCCAGCCAGGCTTGGCCCAGGAAGGCAGAACAAAGGACTTCCTCAGAGAGAGGGTGTTACACCCTCTCCCTTTGGAAAAAGGTGTTAAGGCAGGGGAGGAGTAGCCTCCCCCAGCCTCTGGAAATGCTTTCATGGGCACAGATGGTGCCGATTTCTGCATAAGCCAGTCTACACCGGTTCAGGGACCCCTCAGCCCTGCTCTGGCGCGAAACTGGACAAAGGAAAGGGGAGTGACCACTCCCCTGACCTGCACCTCCCCTGGGAGGTGCCCAGAGCTCCTCCAGTGTGCTCCAGACCTCTGCCATCTTGGAAACAGAGGTGCTGCTGGTACACTGGACTGCTCTGAGTGGCCAGGGCCAGCAGGTGACGTCAGAGACTCCTTCTGATTGGCTCCTTCAGGTGTTGCTAGCCTATCCTCTCTCCTAAGTAGCCAAACCCTCTTTTCTGGCTATTTAGGGTCTCTGCTTTGGGGATTTCCTTAGATAACGAATGCAAGAGCTCATCAGAGTTCCTCTGCATCTCTCTCTTCACCTTCTGCCAAGGAATCGACTGCTGACTGTGCTGGAAGCCTGCAAAACTGCAACAAAGTAGCAAAGACGACTACTGCGACACTGTAGCGCTGATCCTGCCGCCTTCTCTACTGTTTTCCTGGTGGTGCATGCTGTGGGGGTAGTCTGCCTCCTCTCTGCACTAAAAGCTCCGAAGAAATCTCCCGTGGGTCGACGGAATCTTCCCCCTGCAACCGCAGGCACCAAAGAACTGCATCACCGGTCCTCTGGGTCTCCTCTCAGCACGACGAGCGAGGTCCCTTGAACTCAGCAACTCTGTCCAAGTGACTCCCACAGTCCAGTGACTCTTCAGTCCAAGTTTGGTGGAGGTAAGTCCTTGCCTCCCCACGCCAGACTGAATTGCTGGGAACCGCGTCTTTTGCAGCTACTCCGGCTCCTGTGCACTTTTCCAGGATTTCCTTTGTGCACAGCCACGCCTGGGTCCACGGCACTCTAACCTGCATTGCACGACCTCCTGAGTTGTCCTCCGGCGGCGTGGGACTCTCTTGTGCAACTTCGGGTGAGCACCATTTCACTCCTCCTCGTAGTGCCTGTTCCAGCACTTCTGCGGGTGCTGCCTGCTTCTGAGAGGGCTCCTTTTCTTGCTGGGCGCCCCTTCTGTCCCCTAACGCCATTGGCGACATCCTGGTCCCTCCTGGGCCGCAGCAGCACCCAAAATACTTAACCGCGAGCTTTGCAGCTAGCAAGGCTTGTTTGCGGTCTTTCGGCGGGAAAACACTTCTGCACGACTCTTCACGACATGGGACATCCATCCTCCAAAGGGGAAGTTTCTAGCCCTTGTTGGTCCTGCAGAACCCTAAGCTTCTACCTTCCAGTAGCAGCTTCTTTGCACCCACAGCTGGCATTTCCTGGGCATCTGCCCACTCTCGACTTGATCGTGACTTTTGGACTTGGTCCCCTTGTTCCACAGGTACTCTAGTCTGGAAATCCATCATTGTTGCATTGATGGTGTTGGTCTTTCCTGCAGAATTCCCCTATCACGACTTCTGTGCTCTTTGGGGAACTTCAGTGCACTTTGCACTCACTTTTCAGGGTCTTTGGGTGTGCTATTTTTCTAACCCTCACTGTTTTCTTACAGTCCCAGCGACCCTCTACAAGGTCACATAGGTTTGGGGTCCATTCGTGGTTCGCATTCCACTTTTGGAGTATATGGTTTGTGTTGCCCCTATCCCTATGTGCTCCCATTGCATCCTATTGTAACTATACATTGTTTGCACTGTTTTCTAATACTATACTGCATATTTTTGGTATTGTGTACATATATCTTGTGTATATTTGCCATCCTCATACTGAGGGTACTCACTGAGATACTTTGGCATATTGTCATAAAAATAAAGTACCTTTATTTTTAGTATATCTGTGTATTGTGTTTTCTTATGATATTGTGCATATGACACTAGTGGTACTGTAGGAGCTTCACTCGTCTCCTAGTTCAGCCTAAGCTGCTCTGCTAAGCTACCTTTTCTATCAGCCTAAGCTGCTAGACACCCCTATACACTAATAAGGGATACCTGGGCCTGGTGCAAGGTGTAAGTACCCCTTGGTACTCACTACAAGCCACTCCAGCCTCCTACAACGACCTCCTCACCAGACTAGGTAAGTAGATCGTCTGAAAGGGGAGGGGGGTGGGAGGTGGGAGGTTGCGGGTGTTGTGTGTATGTGTGCAGGAATGTGCGTATGCATGGTGGAATGCGCTTGTGTATGTTGTTGTGAATGCAAGTATGAGTGCCAAAGTGTCTCTGTGTGTGTGCATGTATGTGGGGGTGGGAGGTATTATGGGGGGTATTATGCTTGCTGGGGGTGTGGGGGCACTGCAATAAAAGGAGTAGTGGGGCACTGTTCCAGTTAGTCATCACACAGGGAACACATACAGGGCACACTTATGAGCACTGGGGCCCTGGCTGGCAGGGTCCCAGTGACACATACACTAAAACAACATATATATAGTGAAATATGGGGGTAACATGCCAGGCAAGATGGCACTTTCCTACAGTGGGGCACTGTTCTGGTGGGGTGTTCTGGTATTGAGAATGTCTCGCAATGCAATGCATCAACAAATCGCAAATAGCGAATATTCGCAGAATGGCCTTTTGCACGTGCAATTTACCACAAAGGGAAATCAGGTGGTAAACAGGTGCAGCCTATATATATAAGGCCCAGAATGACTCAGCCTCTTTTCCACAATGTCTGCACTCTACGTGATGACGAGGAGGATGAGGATCCTGGCAGGTTTGAGGAGACGGAGAAGAAGACAGGAGCGCATTTTTAGAGTGCACATTACCCTCTTTGACCAGACATAGGAGGAGATATATGATGAGTATAGGTTAAGCTCAACCCGTACTGCAGCAAAACACACACAGGACCAATAGCATACCCACCCATGTGCATGTATTATGCTCCCTGCACCTATTAGCCTCAGGGAGCTAGCAAAGGGTCATAGCAGCAGCTGGAAGGGTCTCATAGAGTGCTCTCTCATGATTTTTCAATGCATTTCTCAATGCCATGCTGAGCAAAATTCAACAGCACATAAGATTCCCCAACACCCCACAGGAATTACTACAGACAAAATTTAATTTCTACCAGATTGCCCAATTCTCACATGTAATAGGTGCCATCGATGGGACCCATGTAGCTCTCTGTCCACCATAGGCCACAGAGTATGTTTATCGGAATGGTAAAAGTACACATTCCATGAATATAAAAGTAATTAGCAATGCCTCCAACATTATTGCGGATCTCGTGGCCAGATACCCAGGCAGCACACATGACTCCTACATCTTTCAGCACAGTGCAATGTACACAAGACTACTTGCTGGGGAGTTTGGCGAAGGATATCTACTTTGTAATGTTATAGTTCACAATGTCGCCTTGATTCATATGTGATCTCACGGATAACAATTACTCATTTTACTCTCCTGTCATTCTGTTAGACAGTGCCTATTCTGTGCTGTCATTCATACTGACGCCCTAGCTGCATCCTGCAACGCCAGCCAAAAGGAGGTATAATGCTTCTCACAGGACAACCCGCAGCATTGTTGAGAGGACCTCTGGCCTTCTGAAGAGCCACTTTAGATGCCTACACAAGAGTGGTCGTGCACTACAATAGAGCCCTTAAACAACATGCAAAATCGTGGCTACTTGTGCCATGTTGCACAACATTGCAACAATGATGGGCATACCTGTGGAACCCACTGAGCCGGACTCAGATGAGGATGATGATCCCTTGTCACCCCTTCACCCAGCAGACAGAAGCAGTGCAGCAGAGGGCAGACAAAGATGTGCTGAGATCATGCGCAAATATTTCTGATGTAAGTAATGACAATACCACGTCTATTTTATGTATTGATGTAGGTAGCATGTTTATTGCTTTGACTTCAGGTAACATATGTGTGATAAAGACATAGCTATACACCATACACGTACAGGTGCACGTAACAGTGTCACAGTATTAGCATCATAATACTGCTTTGCTACATGTTATGCAAGTCCCCTACACCCCTCAACATTCCTTCCTATGTCCACGCACTCCACTTGAGTGCTCAGTGGCCTCGGTGTCACCTCTTGTAACAGGTTCAAAGACAGTACTGTGTCTGGTACTGCGACGCCTAGGATCCATCACAGGGGCTGTGAAACTGCGGATGCTAGGCAACTCCTCACTATCCCCACCACCCAGTTTGTAGCACTCGGTGCTGTCTGCATTGTCTCCAAAACACTCCACTTGTATGCCCACAGCATGTTGTGATACCAAGGCAGTTGTGTAGTGAGCCGATTGACAGATCTGTAGAACTCATCCAAACTCCTCATCAATTGGTGATAGCGCCTACGGTGGCTGATATGCTCCTGCTGCATCACAGTGCAGAGTTCCCTAATGGCGTTTGTCATCTCTTTTGTGGTTTCTGCTGCTGTTTGCTGTCCCTCATGCAGCTTGTACATGTTTTCTTTAAGAGACTCGAACTGCTTGTGCATTGATCCCATGTTTTTATTTGGTGCATCCACCTGCTTGTGCATTGATCCCGTGTTGTCATTGTGAGACTCAAACCGCCTGTGCATTGCGCCCATGTTATGATCGATTGACACCAACTGCCTGTGCATTGACCTCATCGGCTAACATTGCAGGCGCTGCGCTTTCAGCATGGAAGACTCAAGGCCGCCAAAGAGTGATGGGCCCTCACCATCCTCTATGCACTGTCTACCTGCTTTGCGACGCCTCCTGAGGGGAGTGGACTGACGCTGGGGCAGGGACTGCTGTCTATCTGTGATTCTAGCCTCTGAGTGTGGTGTGGGTTCTTCACCCGGGATTTCATCAGAGACCAGGTTATACTCAGGGAGAGGTAGCACTCGTGCCCTGCGTCTAGTTGGTGCACGTATGACGGACTCACTGGTGTTTGAGTCGTACTGTGGCTGAATTTCGCTATCCCCCACATTTCCACCTTCTGCTGCATCAGGGCCCGAACCATCTGCAACAACAATGTACAGCATTTCATTTTTTAATAGTACTCAATTAGTTGCATAATAGTATTAAATGTACACTGGCATAGTGTCATTGAGAGTCTTTTGTGTTGTTTCTCTATTAGGTTTAACACTATCTTGGTATTTAAGGGGTATTTGCACTTTAGGGGTGTGGACTACCACTCCCATAAGGCATTGTTGTGTTGTATGTAAGATGTGGCATGGACTACTTATCACACTGCATAGTGCCAATAGCTATTTTCCAAGGGGCATATTTACATGCACATATGTGGAAACACATCCTTACTGCCCTTACCTTTGCTGGTGCTGGGTGTGCCTGAGGTGTCAATGGCAGTGACACCACTGACAGCTTCAGGAAGCAGTGTCGACTTCACCATGTCTTCCATTGGTGTGGACAGTGTCTGGGTGGGGTGGTCCTCCTCTAGTGCTCCTTGCCTCCTTGAGCCTGCTGGCTACCCTCCCTTTGGCACGTGAATGCAAGTCGTACCAGCACTTGCATATCTCCTCGACGGAGTGCTGCGCAACACCCACTGTGCATATTTTGGTCTGGATGGCTGACCACAGTTTCCTCTTCTCACTTTCAGGTACCTGTAGTGAGTTTTTCCTAAAGAGTTTGTCGTGGTTCCTGACCGCCTCCTCGGTGAGTACCTCCAATTCCTGCTCATTGAATTTGAGCTTGCGCTTCCTGTCTCCTTCCTGACACATTCCCATCAGTAGCCATAATCCTCATTGGTCCTGGCTGGCTCTCAAGGCTGCCTCCATGGTGCTTGGCTGGGTCTCTCTGCCTGCTCCTGTGGGTGGGGCTTCTGGAAACAGCATGGGCTGACTCACTTCCTGGTTGTGATGTCATCAGGCTGTTCCAGGTTGCCATTTTCGCAATTTGCGATTTGCTAATACTGATTGGCTATTTTTTGCAATTCGGTATTTGCAATTCGCAAATAGTGATTGCGAATTTTAAGAAATTACTATTACCGACTCGCAATTTTCATACATCCCATTTTACATTTCTAAAATAGCGATTTCTTAAAATTCGCTATTTAAGAAATGCAAACCAGGAGCTTGATACATCTGGCCCCATATGTCACAGGAAGGTGCTTTTGGGGTTGCTGCAACTGTAGTGTGGTCAGTTTTACGTATTTGTTGCGCTTTAGCTTCAGGCTTTAGGCCTTTATGCACTTTGCCCTGACTATATTTTATTCATTTGGTGACAGCTTAGAGCCTCTGTGCACTTTGCTCTACATGCTTTTTATTAGGCTTCGTACTGTTATTTTTCGAATAGCCAGTTCTACGGTGTTGTTTTTTTATTCATATCACACTGTTTTGCCTACTTCAGCACTGGAGTTCTCCATAACATTTACTCTGTGCTTCAGTCAAGGACACAGTCTGGTACATTGCTGATAGACGTGGTAGGAGTTTAGACTTGGCATTCCTGCGTAGGGACATTTTGTGATCACGATGACATGTTAGTTATAAAATCACTTCCTTGTCCCAATACACGCGAGAGGGAGATTCCGACCAGGGAACCACAACTAGACGCTGACTGCCTCGTTGCAGATGCTGAACCAAGATCACAGGTCTTTGCTCAGGTATGAGGGCTGATGTCTCCACAGTGATTCTAATAGGCAAGCTAGAAGCTTAACATGCTGTGCTCTAAATAGGACAAGCAGAGGGAGAGTAGAAACTGTTAGACAATATGATAGCTTTGTTCTTATGTTTTACTCTCCTGGTGACTATTTCAATCCTACTGTGTTGTATCGTTCTGGTTATTGCAGCTCACGCCTTAATATCTAAAATACAGTCGTTTTATTAAAACATTATATAAAACTTATACTGTCTTTGTCATTTGTATATGAGATCATATTGTAAATAAGAGAGTTGGTTTGGATCTGAGTAACCACGACTTCCCTGAGAAGTTCCAAAGATGTCATGCGCTCGGCTGCCGAATTATTCCTTCCACATGGGAGAAATAAGGCACTGCTAGTTAGCCGGAGCAAAAAACGGATTTAGGGTGACAGAGTTCTTTACACGTGGGTCAGACTCAGTCCCCACACCGTTATCGATCCTGCTGCCTAGAAATCCAGTAGTCTCATTTAGAATAATGAGATCCCATGCGACATGGCGCCGCCAACGTTTGGTCAGGCTCTAATGTTTAGGTCCGACTGACTCTCTTGGTCTCATATATATTTTGACTCCTCGGTCCCGTATACGGAGACGTCCGTGGGGCTGAGGCTTTCCGCCGCCACGGGATAGGTGCTTCCTATTGCTTAGTGGTTGGTTGTTCAAGCTTGAACTTTGAAAGGGAAACCCCGATATTGGTGTGCCTTCTCTGACCTGGAGCTATTTTTTTATAAATGGCGAATCCTAATGTAGTGAATATTGCAATCAATATGCGTCAACCGCTCACAGGACATCTGTTGGCACATGGACTGACAGTCCAGGGGGGTCCAGTCACTTTTGTGGTGGATGCCCATGCAGCCTATAGAACGGAACTTTTTTATTCTTGGGTCGGATTTCCAGCAGTGGATGGGGGTACAAATACTTTTCACGAATACACTGTTGCGAATGTCCCTGGACAATACAGGGCTTACGCTTATTTAGAAATACCTCTATCTTATGAAGAACACCATAATTGGCTTGATGGCGCCCTCCCACACACAGTTGCACAAGTTAGGTTAGGTCCACTGAGTAATGATGGTCCTACCTGGCCTTTATTGGCTACATATACACCTCATCCTGCGGTTGCTCAATTGACAGTGGTTGAAGTTCGTCGTTTATATACAGACTTAACGGCTACATATAGACGATTAGTTCAGTTTGTAATGCAGACACTAAATACAAACGCAGCGCGTGCTTGTCCAGCGCACCCACAGGCAGTGGTTCCGGGTATTAATCCGGCCACTGTACACTCTGTTATGGGTAAGGTACCGGCTAAGCGAGAGGAGACTCCATTTTGGCTGGCGCAAAAAATAAATACGCTGGAAGCAGTATTTCCCCATACGGGACCTCAGGATAAACATAGAATTTTGACGATGTGTTTGCCGTATGGGATGGTTCCTCTGGTGGACCTTTGTAATACCTGGGGCACGGTGTTTGCCGCGCTCTACACTACGGCACACGGTACACCGACATTAGCTAATTTACCAGACGTGCTTAAACAAATTCAAGAGGAATATGGGGCTGCCCCTGCCTTAGACTTAGGCATGCAGTTGCTGGGCAATTTTGCCACAGTTTCTTCTATTATTTTGAGTAATCTCAAAGGAGAGGCAGTAGCGCTAGCGGTGCGAATGCGTCTTCGGGATGTTCCGCTGCTTAATCAGGAGCGGGAACTTCCGAGAATAATAGCGGACACATATTCTAGTATTGGTCGAGATAGCCTAGGTGCTAGACCACAGAAACCCCAGTTACAGGGTAAAAATAATAAAGATAATGCTAAACAGCAACAACCTGAGGGTTCAAAAAAGCGCTGGGACAAGAAACAGCAGACACCTAAAAAAGATGGTGGGCAGTCTCCACAACCGGAGACCCCACAGAATAAGTATAATCTCCGGAATAGGGATACTTTGAAGACGCCTGATAGATATCAATATACTGATACACGCCAATCTCGTTCCTTTCAGGACTCCTCGGAAAAGAGAAGTGAGAGAGGTGGACGGTCAGAGCGGAAGACGGAGTACGTGAAACCGAGACAGGATTCACAACGCTCGGCAGAGGTTTCTATTAAACAAGAAGAGAAACCGCTGCAACAAAAACAGCAATTTAAAAAGAAGAAAGTGGCAGCAGTCTCAGTTAGACATGCCGCTCAAGAAGAGAGTTCTCTTGACGAACAAGACATGGGCGTTAGCACTGTTAGACAGCGCGGCAGAGGTCACAATAGTTCGCCGGAGTCTTCTAGAGCATCTGGAGGTGAAAGCAACTGATGACTTCATACAAGTCGAGACGGCGGATATGCGAGTCTCTGATCCTGATAGAGTATATGAAGTGACTCTGCGATTGGAAGGGGACATTGACCGTATTATAAACGCCATTTTTTGGTACCATGTGGTAAAATCATATGATGTTCTGCTGGCCGAACAGGATTGGCCACCTGACTTTGTTCGCGACTGTCCGGTAGGGGAGGAGGTTATTACACCTTCCTTCTCACCACTTGTTCCGAGAGAACTAGCGGAGTCCTATAGTAAATCATGGGCTCTAGCACAGGCTCCCGCCCTATATAGAAATAACGTGGGGTGGGACAGACAATCACCTTATCATGTAATTCCGATAAAGGGCGATCCTCAGCCACAACCGCAGTATCCTATTAAATTTGAAGCAAGGGCATTGGTTAGGAAAATTCTTACACAATTGGAGTACCAGGGTGTAATTGAGCCCTGTGTGTCGCCGATGAATAATCCCTTATTTCCGGTTGCTAAACCGGACCATTCATATAGGATAGTGGTGGATTATAGACATTTGAATAGTCATACACGCACATATGCAATACAGAATTCACACAGCGCAGCGCTTATGAATAATATAGTGCGTAACAAATACAAAACTACATTAGATATCTTGAATGGATTTTTCTGCCAGAATATAGCGCCCGAAAGTCGGGACTATACCAGTTTCAGTGCGTTTGGCTCTCAGAAAATTTTTTGTCGTTTGCCTCAGGGGTATAAGAATAGCCCAGGACTGTTTTCGGCTCGTGTAACTGAAATGCTGCACGAGTTCGACCCTGAAGCGTTATCATATGTTGATGACATATATCTGACAGACGATGAGATTCTGCAACATCTAAGGCGTGTATCGCGCATTGTTGTGGGGTTTGCTGATATTGGCTATAAGTTTAATTTTAAGAAATCAAAGATTGCCTTCCTCAGCGTCATTTTCCTGGGATATGAGTTGTCGAGTGAGGGCAAGAGCTTAGCGCCACATTTTTTGGAGAAATGTGCTTTATTGCAGCCTCCTAATACGGTTCGGAAGCTCCAGTCATTGTTGGGGTTTCTGAATTTTGGCAGAACTTACATTCCTGATTATGCTACGCGTATAAAACCCTTATACGAATTGATTCGCCCGAATTTTTCAAGTAAATTTTGGACGTTTGACCATACACACATACTACGAGAGTTACAGACTGATCTCTTGGCAGTTAAACACTTACACACACGGGACAATAAGACACATTTAGTCATCAGGGTGATACCTGGGGCTGTTGGGTTTACGTATGTCACCTTTAATGAGGGTGAGACAGTCCCGATTGCATACAAGTCCCACTTGTATTCTGCTGCAGAACAACGATTTGCACAGACTGAGAAAATACTCACTGCAGTACAGATGGCTGTGATTCAAAGAAAGACCGCTTGCCCAGGGCCAACGCATTATTGTCGTTTCCCCGATTCCGGCCTTAGAGGCTGTTACAAAAGCGAGTGTTCCTAATTCGAAAGCTTTACACCCGCGATGGATACAATGGGCTACGTCTTTGACAGCCACTGATGTAGATTATGTATTTGACCCTAAACTGCAGACTCAAGAATTTCTTCAATATGAGATGGAATACCCTGTTCCTGCTGGTACGTTGCCTATTGACCAATATCAATTGGTCATGTATACCGATGGCTCTGCGCAACCAGCGGTTGGGACTAAACAACAGTATTCTGCTGCATGTGCGGTGGTGAGCGGCACTATGGAGGGGGAAGTGTTCTGCCCCCGACATACTTATACTAAAACCTTGGGAGATTGCACGGCACAGCTGGCTGAGCTCAAAGATCTATTGTTAGCGTTGGAGCACGGGGATCCGGCGATTTTAACATTGCTGGTCTGTGACTCCTACTACTGTGTACAGTCTTTCAATGAATATTTGTACTATTGGAAGATGAATGGGTTCAGAGATTCTAAAGGCAACACCATTAAACATAAAATGTTGTGGGGTAAGGTTGCGGATCTGAAGGAAACGCTTCCTAACGTCCATGTTGTGCATACACTTGGACACCAGCGCGTTGGAATACATGTTGCTGGGAATACTTTGGCTGATGAAGCCGCGAAGTCGGCAGTGGCAGTCGCCACTGTGGCCGCAGTGACTCGTTCGAGTTCCAAACCAGACACAGAAATTTCGGCTGCCATAAAGGCTACGGCTGATGGCACGCCCTTTCCTAAAGGATTTCCTTCTAAATATAGTTACTGCTTGAATGGTGCGCTGAATGCTACTGTTACAATTCCAGGCATTGGTGTACGTGAAATTCCCAATAAAATTGGGAGACCTCGATTAATTTCTGCAGCACATGAGGGGGTGGCTTCTGCACATGCTGGGGTGGCTGCCACAATTTCACTTTTACAGGCTCGTTACTGGTGGCCTGGTCTCTATAAAGAGACGAAGCAGTATGTCCTTTGTTGTGACATCTGTCAACAAATTAAAGCATCGTCGGCTAGACGCCCGCAGCAGACGCCCCTTCTGATTTCAAATAAGCCTTTACAGTGTGTGTACTTGGATCATTGTGGTCTGCTGACACCAGATAGTGCATACAAATACATATTGGTTGCTGTAGATTCGTGCTCCAGATTTGTGTGGGTATGGCCACAACGCTCGGCTGACGCTCGAACTGTTATTAAAGATTTGCGCATCTTTGTCGATATATTTGCAGTTGCGGCTTTTCATTCGGACCAGGGCCCTGCTTTTGCCTCTAAGGCATTCAGGGACACCATGGCTTCGTTGGGGGTCCAACTCCAATTCTCGTCTCCATTTCATCCCAAGGGAAATTCTGTCGTGGAGCGTTTAAATCGTGATTTAAAGCAATCCTTAACGGCCAGGGTTATAGGTACGGGTCATGGTTGGCTAGCCTACCTATATGGAGTACAGAGAGCACTTAATAACTTGCCTAGAAGGTCACTGGGGTGTCGTACTTCATATGAGTGCCTGTTTGGAACACGAATATATGTTCCTGATCTAGATGGTCCTGGTGTGGATGCGGCAGACACGCCCTTTGACATAAATGATCGTGTCACTGTTTTGCAGGATTTACAACAATTCCGTGAAGATAACTCTTCTGCCTGTGCTGCCTCCTCAGGAATTAAGGATGAGCCAGTAACACCTACTGGCTGGATACCCAGGATTGGGGATCTAGTGCGTGAAAAGGTCGCAGTTAAAAAAGAATTTGGTCCTTCTTATCGAGCACCTGTCCCTGTGTTGGGAGTTAGCGGCACAAGAACTGTGATTCTACCGCCGCTGCGAGGGGCCAAAGGAAATCGCTTTGTTTCCATTGATAATGTCAAGTTACAACATGTGGCCGATTCTGTACAGCAGACCAAGAGGGACACCCAGTAGTTCCGGAATCCCTCTCACTACTGGGGAAGAAGTCCCGCTGCAGGTGATTTACACCGATGCTGTTTCCTCTCCGAGCTTGGGGAGGGTGGATGATGATCTTGCGATTGTTCCACCGACGACGATTAATATGGAATCTTTTGATCAACTTGCTGTACGTTCTACTGATGTTTCTGAACATGTGGTCTATAGCGTGCCAAGGCGAGAGCCTCCATCTGCTTCTATGTTCACAGTTGCACCTTTTGCTAGAACTGCCTCTGGCTGCTTCAACAACGCTGATACTGATGTGTCCGGCTCCTCGTCCTCGATGTCTTCTATCCACGGTCCACGTCGGATGCTGGATTGGCTTAAACGCACATATTTTGTTTTTCCTTGGAACTATTTGTGGCTGTTTTTGGCCGCGATGACTCTTTTATTGTGGTTGGGATTTGTGGTTACTTTTTTTCTGATAATACATGGTCATTTTCTTCCTGATCGATCTGACATTGAGCACGTGGAGACTGTGTTAAAACTGCATTTTTCGTCTCATATGGTTCGAAGAGACTTGTCCACAGTAAACATTTCTGCTATACCAATTCCTGATGGGATTGTGTGGGATAAAGTAAAGTTTGATATATATGGTCCCACTGAATTGATTCAAATACCATATGTCCTCAAATTATCAATGAATGATATTGTTATACCTGGCATTGTTTCTGATGATTGGGATGTGAAGACAGTAGATTCTATGCTAACGGATTTGCAATATTATACTGTCTATGACGATGAAGATGCTTACCAATTTAGAGATAATCATGGTGACATGTTTTGCTACAACTATTATGGACACCACTTTATTCATAAAGCTAGTAGCCCTAAGTCCATATTTAATTATGTGCAATGGGAACATTGCTCGACTCCTCCACAAGGGAGTTCGAAAACGTATTATGATAAATTTGCATATTTTTCTGGGCATGATCAACGAAATGCTAAGTCTTACTATTTTAAAGTTGCACCGTATTCCAATAAGCAAATGTTATTGACCGATACTAAATTACTATATTCAAATTTGTTTGTATCTAAACTTTCGGTCGAGGGGTATGAATACTGGTTTAAAACTGTTGATTTGAAAAGTGTTTGGGGTTAAAAAAATTGGCAAATTCGAGGCAGGGACACGTTATTTAGAGCATGTATTATCCCTGTGCAGATGATTTTCCTCAATGACACAGTACAACAGACTAGCTGTTTGGGCTTAGCGACAAGTAGAGAGTTGACTTTGCCTAGTATACCTGTCCCTTCTAAATTGAGAGATTGGCAACATTATGTGAATGCTACCTTTAGTGAATTTACACATTGGGTCCAGAATGGTACGCTTAACATTTCATCGTTACATCCAGGCGGGTGGTTATTATGGCCTGTAGACACTAATGTTTGTCATCAACGTTTTGTCACCTCTTCAGGGGGGTTCAGGACTAGTAGGGCAGACCCTCGTTATATTTCACCAGAACATGCTGATATTATAACTACATACAGTGTGGGGAAGCTTTGTCAGCAATGGTTGAAGTCATCCACGCTGGATGCAGTTAAGTCACATCTCACGTTACTGTCTAATGATACTGATTTTAAAGATTTTTTGTCGGGTCCCAAAGTACCACGGAAAAAAAGGTTCTTATACGAAGTTTATAATGAGATTTGGAAGCTTTCACAACAAGAGGCTGCAGCCCGGTTGAGGCAGATTGATCAGGAAAACCTGATGCAGACTTTGTCTGTTGTTGATAATGGCATGCATACCCTTTCTGACCGTGTTTACACAATTGACAGCATTGTTTCCTCTGCCATTGACATTATTAAATCGGACATGTCTTCTTTATATCATGGGCAGAGTCAGACGCGGTCCATCATGCAGCTGGGTTGGACTCTTCAGACCTTGAAGGCGGGTCGCGTTCCATGGCAGCACGTTCGTGCCAGAGAGATCTTTATCTCTTTTAATTTGACTCGTCAGCAACAACTGATGGCTAAAAAGGAAGCGACATATGTTATGTTGAATATTGAGAAATTAGAGAAACTGCCTTTCACGGTAGCTGAGATTCCGTCAGCTGAGTGGTTGATTCATGGGGTTATTAATTTGCCTATCTCCACTTTGCAATTTAATTTGTGTTTGAAGCACATTCCGGTGGGTAGATATGAACTATTGGGAGACAGTTACATATACGAGGTGTGGGAGCTTCCCTTTCAGTACAGATGTGTTAATAGTTTGAGGGAGGTTTTTCTTAGCGGCAGCGAATGCGAAGCTTCTGTCAGCCATTCAATGGTTTGTAAACAGCTGTCCTTGCACGGGGCGTGTAACGCTTCGATTGCTAACTTAGCTTGTTATCTGAAGGGAGTTCCAGTCCCAGTTATTAAAAACACTTTTCAGGTGCTTTATAACGGCAGTTACGTTGTTCTTAACAGCGAACGTTGCTGTGGCATGCGTGCCAGAATAGTTTACATCGTCGCTGTCAACAAGGCTGTTACGTGCTGCGGGAATGTGTTGTTTCCCCCCACCCAAATTAGGGAGGTAGCAGACATCTGGCCTCATATTGCTACTTCCAAGGTTGATTTCGACAAGTTGAGTCGGCTAAAATCTTTGTTGTTTCAAAAGCATGTGGCCCTCACATCTGCTAGCGAGACCTACGCACTTCAAGTGGCAAGGTCATCGGCGGAGATACAGTCCCTTTTGAATACTAACTTTCCAAGTCACTTCGGTGAACTTGTGGGACGTATATTTAATGCATCCAGCACTGCTGGTATTGTAAATTTTTTCAAAGCCGTTGGTGTTGGTTTTACTCACACCTTCTCTTCCATATTCGGTTTGATACCTTCGGCTATACATTCTATTTTCGGAAGCATTTTTGGGGGTTTCCCGATTACTTTAGCTTTATTGGCTTGAGTTTTGCTGTTGTTGCTATTTTTTCGCAATGACTGTCCCGTCACGACAAGATCCTGTATTACTGCTCCCGTCAGCGCAGCTGTGTCGTGAACGCATGATGCAGAATTTTGGAGCAACACTCCTGGGACATTTGGAGTGTGACTGGTCTCTGTCATTTAGACCGGTTTTGGATTGTGTGCAACCCGTGTTTCGATGCCTTTGGTGCTCGTTTGAACATGCACTGGCTCTCTGTCTCTCACTGCAGCGCTCTCCAATGGTCGATACTGATCTGTTGATGTTCCCGATTAAGGCTCATTCCCAGACTTGTGCACTACGGATGCGCTTGCTTCGTGAGGCGGTTTATGAGATTCCCTTCCTGGAGGAAGATGGTATTGTCTCTTTCATAGGCTCTGCACGGGGTGTCGCCCTGAATGGTTTTGGGGCTTTGGACCACACCTGCTCCATGGTACTTTGTGGCGTGGATCTTCCGGTATTAACATATATCGAAGTGGAGGAACTCCTGCGTTCTGTTGCTTCTGTTTGACGATTGGATTTTTTTCCCTTTTTACGAAATTGACACAATATTGAATTTGGTTTTATGGTCACATGTTGCCTAAATTTAGGACTTTGTTGTCTTCTCACCTTGTCGAAATATATGATTTTTATATTGTTTATTTCTGGGGCATCGTTTTATATTATTGGAACCACTTGCTACCGACAATGGGAGGGTGTAGTGTGGTCAGTTTTACGTATTCGTTGCGCTTTAGCTTCAGGCTTTAGGCCTTTATGCACTTTGCCCTGACTATATTTTATTCATTTGCTGACAGCTTAGAGCCTCTGTGCACTTTGCTCTACATGCTTTTTATTAGGCTTCGTACTGTTATTTTTCGAATAGCCAGTTCTACGGTGTTGTTTTTTTATTCATATCACACTGTTTTGCCTACTTCAGCACTGGAGTTCTCCATAACATTTACTCTGTGCTTCAGTCAAGGATACAGTCTGGTACATTGCCGATAGACGTGGTAGGAGTTTAGACTTGGCATTCCTGCGTAGGGACATTTTGTGATCACAATGACATGTTAGTTATAAAATCACTTCCTTGTCCCAATACACGCGAGAGGGAGATTCCGACCAGGGAACCACAACTAGACGCTGACTGCCTTGTTGCAGATGCTGAACCAAGATCACAGGTCTTTGCTCAGGTATGAGGGCTGATGTCTCCACAGTGATTCTAATAGGCAAGCTAGAAGCTTAACATGCTGTGCTCTAAATAGAACAAGCAGAGGGAGAGTAGAAACTGTTAGACAATATGATAGCTTTGTTCTTATGTTTTACTCTCCTGGTGACTATTTCAATCCTACTGTGTTGTATCGTTCTGGTTATTGCGACTCACGCCTTAATATCTAAAATACAGTCGTTTTATTAAAACAGTATATAAAACTTATACTGTCTTTGTCATTTGTATATGAGATCATATTGTAAATAAGAGAGTTGGTTTGGATCTGAGTAACCACGACTTCCCTGAGAAGTTCCAAAGATGTCATGCGCTCGGCTGCCGAATTATTCCTTCCACATGGGAGAAATAGGGCACTGCTAGTTAGCCGGAGCAAAAAACGGATTTAGGGTGACAGAGTTCTTTACACATGGGTCAGACTCAGTCCCCCACACCGTTATCGATCCTGCTGCCTAGAAATCCAGTAGTCTCATTTAGAATAATGAGAGCCCACGCGACACAACCCTGGGGCTTTCTTAAGTGAAAAGAGTCGATTTGGCTTTCGGGTCTCTGTATCTAGTACCAGCAGACTCTGGGGTCGGGGCACAGCTAGCGCACCTACCTAGGCAGTGCCGGCAGGTGGTTTGAGCAATGCAGAGGGGCTAACGAGATGTGCTCCCAGGATGCCAGCCTCATACCGTCCAGGTCAGCATGAGTGGCCATGCTGATTGAGAAGGGGGTAGATGGTGAACTAGGGGCACTTATCCCACACTAGGAAAGCATGTCAACACAGTGCCAGGAGGGACGACATCAGCTGGCCCGGTGGCCGTGGACCCAACGGATATAACAAGGAGCATCTAGAAGTGGGCCCTCTTCATCCCTCCCCCTTTCCTTGCAACAAGTGGGCGTTGTTACTCCATTTATTCTGGGGGCCTACTTGGAGCATTGTGCTAGGGTGCTTCTTCTGGACTTACTTGTGCACTGGGACTGCGCAAACCTTTTGTAGGAAGCTGGCTCTGTATATACTAAATCAAAATGAGATATAGGCCCTCATTATGACACTGGCGGTAAATCCTGCTTCCTGCCACAGTGACGGCCACCAACATACCGCAGCAGTGGCTAATATCCGTTCCCCATATTATGATACACACACCAATCCAACAGAATACAGCCACATACACAAATCCGCCAGCCCAAAGGTCAGTGCTAAAGTGGCGGAACTAACACCCATACCATTACGCCAACAGAACAACACCCACCACACTATGCACCACGGACATTCAATGGCGGTAAACCATTGGCGGTACATACCACCGTGCTGAGAATGGACACCCACATACAAAACAACACTACATTGGTCAAAACTAAAAACACACACCTGACACTCATACACACACCACACCCACCTACCCACAGCACCATAAAACACCCGCCCACATTACCCACAACCCTTTACAAACAACAATTACTGCCAGGAGATTGACACGAACAGCAACAGACAACTAGACCTACACACCACATACACCCATACATCCCTCATGCACCCTACATCAAACACCCACCACATTACTCAATACACTCTCACCAACACACACAACACAACACCCATGTCCCCACAAAGGCACCCCCGTTTCACTGATGAGGAGTTAAGGGTCATGGTGGAGGAAATTGTCAGGGTAGAGCCGCAGCTGTTTGGAGCACAGGTACAGCAAGTATCATTTGCCACGGTGATGGAGCTATGGTGGAGAATCGTGGACAGGGTGAACGTTGTGGGACAGCATCCAAGAACAAGGGACAACATCAGGAAGAGGTGGAACGACCCACGGGAGAAGGTACGTTCCATGACAACAAGGCACCAGCTCGCCATACAGAGGACCGGCGGTGGTCCCCCACCTCCTGCCCCACAGCTCACTGCTCACAGCATGGGAGGAGCAAGTCTTGGCATTACTGCATCCTGAGGGACTCGCTGGAGTAGCCGGAGGACTGGACATTGGTGAATCAACATTTAATACTTATCACCCCCATACCTGCATGCTAAAACACCCCCTCACCCTCACTCCCATCACTCCACTCCATCTCACATACTGCACCTATACATATGACTGACCCCAATGCCTAGCTCTGCATAATATACCAATGCATGGACAGCCCTCCCAGCCCTGCATGGACACCAATCACTAAAGCATACACAGCATAGGGAAACTAACAATACATAACCATACACAAACAAAGGTGGCAGGGCCACAGCAACAATAGAGGGGAAGCCAGGGATGTACAATATGTCACAGACATGAAGCATAATACATCACTTAAATCCCCACTGGTGCCCCAGCCAATCCCAACGGAGAGGAGGTGCCACGACCATGCAGTCCCCCAACAGAAGATGCTCCCAGTGACAACAGTAACTCTGGACTTTAGGATCTGGCCCAGCAACCTGGCCCATCAGGGACCACTGGCCAGTCGGTCACCCAAGCCCACTCACAGCCCACCACAGAGCCTCCCCCATCGGTATCCAACACCACAGCACCCACCCAGCGTACCCACACCTCTGTCTCTAGGATACACCAATCAGCAGTGTGCCCACCTGTAAAGGGACCCGAGGCCACACTTCACCCCCAAGACAATCAGGGACATGGGGTCAGTGGCAGTGGGCACACCGTTCAGGGGACATAGACACAGGCCAACAGGGACACTGGGAGGACCGCTGTGCGCCAGGGGGAGGACAGGCCCAGGGAACCAAATCTCCAGGAGGCACTCACTGAGATCCTGGAAGCCTACCAACATTCCCAGGACACGATGGACCAGATCCTTGACAACGTGCAGGAGAACAGGCAGCTGCAGGAGGAACAATATCAGGGACCAGGGAGGACTTGCGAGCCATCAACACTACCTTGATCTCCATAGCAGGGGTGCTGGCAGACATGGCCAACATTATAAGGGAAGCAACAGCACACCAGCGGGCCCCTAACACTAGTCCATTGATCAGCCCTCCACTTCCGCTGCAGCTAGTGGTCAGGAGGCACCACCACAGGACCCACAGGCCACCAGCACCTCTCCCCCTACAGGAGGTAAACCACCCCGCAAACATTTCCTGTGACCCAGACAGAGGCCAGAGACACTTGCCAAGGCCACCACCAGGAAATTAGACTCACCTAATTGTCCCCCTTGTGTCCCACACTGTCATCATGTCCACTTGAACTGCCTGTGCTCCCCTTCCTATGGCCTCTTGGACACTGGACCTGTGTGACAAACAGACTGAAACAATACCCTAGACTTTCCTCCATCATCACCCCATTCCATTGCACTTTTCCCTCAGTTTCATAGCACTGCAATAAACACCCGTGAACACAACTTGACTGCTAGTATTTTATGTGTTGAAAATGTGCATTTATGGAAACAGTCACATTTAGTGCAAATAATCTGAACACTGTGAGAGCATAGAAATAAATACCTATAGCTGTCTGTACTCATCACATCAGTACACAGTTGTTATCTCACCAATATCTGTAAAATGACAAGCCATAGGTGACAGTAAGTTAAGATGCAATGGAAGTTAAGGCCATCATGCTACAGCCACACAGAAAACATCAATAGTCAGAGGAATAGTCAGTTGCACTGTCTCACCTGTGCGTCATTGGAAGTATTGATGTGTAACTGATATTCGGTTGTCCTCATCCGCATCCTCTGCCTCCTCATCCTCACTGTCCTCAGGGTCCACTGCTGCCACAGAGGCATCTCCAGTCTCGTCCTCCTGCAGAAAAGGTACATGCCGTCTGAGGGCCAGGCTGTGCAACATGCAGCATGCCACTACTATCTGGCAGATCTTCCAGGTGAGTAGCACAGGGATCCACCTGTCAGATGGAGGTACCTGAACCTGGCCTTCAGGAGCCCAAAGGTCCTCTCGATGATCCTTCTGGTTCTCCCATGTGCTTCATTATACCGTTCCTCAGCCCGTGTCCTGGCATTCCTCACAGGGGTCAGCAGCCGCGATATGTTTGGGCAGCCAGAGTCACCTGCAAGTATTGAGGGACAACATTTAGCCTCACACAATGATATGGGGATGACAGCTGAAGGCATACACTAACATACAGTGGGTGGGGACCATGGCTCACCTATTAGCCACACCCTGTGCCTCTGTAGTTGGGCCATCACATTTGGGATGCTGCTATTCCTCAGGACAAAGGCGTCATGCACCGACCTAGGATACTTAGCATTGACATGGGAGATGTAGTGGTCCACCAGGCACACCATTTGCACATTCAGTGAGTGGAAACTCTTCCGATTCCTGAGCACCTGTTCATTCTGGCAGGGGAGGGACTAACGCAATATGTGTCCCGGCAATGGCCTCAACAATATTGGGTATATGTCCCATTGCATAGAATCCAGCCTTCACAGTGTCCAGATCTTCCACCTGGGGGAAAGCTATGTAGCTGCACATGTGTTTCACCAGGGTAGACAAAACTCTTGCCAGCACGACTGACAACATTGGCTGTGACATTCCTGCTGTCAAGCCCACTGTCACTTGGAAAGAACCAATTGCCAGGAACTGGAGCACAGATACCACTTGCACAAGAGGGGGGATCCCAGTCGGATGAAGGATAGCAGATATCAGGTCAGGCTCCTTGATTGTGGCCCTGTCCAGTCTATAGGTGAGTATAATGTGCCTGTCCTCCAGTGTAGTCAAGTCCACAAGGGATCTGTACACAGGGGTTTGTCTCCTCCTCCTATTTATCTGCAGCAGTAGGTACCTAAGGGACACAAGAGTGAGCAGGCTGTCACAATTTGAACTATGGAACCCCAATCTCAGTGTACATAGTGCATGTGTGCGTGATGGGACAGTGGGAATGGCGAGGAATGTGCTAATCTAGGCTGTGACGCAGTTAAAGCTGATATGACCATTGTCCACCACCATGAAAAGACGACCGCCTGTCCTGTATGTAGAGACAGGTGGAAGTGAGGTAACTCCACCCACGTTGGGCGTCGTGGCAGAAGGCAGTGTTGCACAGCCGTGCAATTCCTCATTGGATAATATGGAGCTCTATGGAGTACAGTGGCCAATGGGGAACAGCGCCGGCAGTGACGGTGTACATCGCCGTGGACGTGACCGCCAGTTTCTATCTGATTTCTCACTTGTTTCCTGACCTTCAACAGGAGAGCATCTACATTGCGTGTGCTGCTGTGGCCCGTGTCTAGAAACTACTATGGGCTGTGTGACTGTGGAATGGGCCCCTGCCTTCACTTCGGAGGAGTTGGAGCGTTTGGTGGATGGGGTCCTACCCCAGTACGGACTGCTGTATGGGCCTCCAGACCAACAGGTGAGTACACCTTGGGCACAATGCATGTGGGAAGGATGCCTTGACTGTTTGCAAGCATCGTGTCATCGGGGGGGATGTCTTGTGGTGGTGTACATGGTGTGTGCTGGCCGATGTGTGTGTCAGTGGTGACAGAAACAGGATTGGTGGGCCATATCTGTGTCAGACTGGATTGTATGTGTTATGCTGCCCCCTGTCTGTATTACCTCTGCAGGTCAGCACCCACCAAAAGAAGGGATTATGGCATGCCATCGCCAAGGACATGCGGACCCTGAGAGTCTATGGCAGGCAGAGCACCAACTGTCGGAAACGGTGGGAGGAACTGAGACACTGGGCACGGAAGACCGCAGAGGCCCAGCTGGGGGTGGCCTCCCAACAAGGAAGGGTTGCCCGTCGGAACCTGACCACCCTGATGGCCCGCATACTGGTGGTGGCCTACCCTGAGCTGAATGGGTGCCTGAGGGCATCACAGCAGCCTCAAGGGGGTGAGTACAGTGGGCATTACTACAATAATTGGCAGGTGGCATGGGATCCATGTGGTGGGTGTGAGTTAGTGGGTGCCCCTAATGCCAGGCCAGACATTGCAGCGTGATCCAGCTCAAGGGTAATGGGTGTATGAGAAATACAGGTAACCTAGCTTGTTAGCATTCCATGTCAGTCAGGGCTTTGTGGGTCCCAGGAGGGGTGCAGTTGGCGGTGTGCGGCCATCATCTTGCCGTGGCATTTAGCCAAATCACTGGCAGTACAATGCATAGTGCTCAAGCCTGATCCCTGTGTGTGACGGTGCTGTGTATGCCAACTGTGGTGCTGGTGCAGTAATTGATCCAGTGTTTTCTTTCTATCTCTCCCTCCTGCGACCACTGACCCAGGAGGGTGGGCATCTCCTATGCCCCAGGCACCTCAGGTCCTGCCCCAGTGAGCCCTGCTGCTCTGAGTGAGGAGGCTATTGACCTCCTCAGATCCTTCTCTGTAGGGCAGTCAACCATTGTGAATGCCATCCAGGGGCTGGCATCCCAGATGCAGCAGCGCAACACATTCCTAGAGGGCATCCACTGTGGATTGGTGGCCCAACAGAGATCAGTTCAGGCTCTGACCTCCTCTCTGATAGCAGCCATTGTCCCTGTTCCTACCGTCCCCTCTCCAACTACCACGTCTCAGTCCTATTCT
The DNA here is from genome assembly GCF_031143425.1 of Pleurodeles waltl. Lineage (NCBI taxonomy): Eukaryota > Metazoa > Chordata > Amphibia > Caudata > Salamandridae > Pleurodeles > Pleurodeles waltl. The sequence goes on along the minus strand of NC_090444.1, from coordinate 1,808,799,895 downwards.
CCTCAACCCCAACCCATCCCATGCACACTTACAGAAGCGCATGCACACAAAACAACACACAAGAGTGGCACAGTCAAACGCAGGCACCACACTTTATCCCACAATCACTCACACAATCGCCAGACATTTGCAGACACAACCACGTCCACTGCCTCCACTGTCTCCCCCTCATCCTCCTCCTCCACCTCCCTCACAGCTACGTCCACACTCACACCTGCATGCACTGCATTAAAATCCACCACCACCATCACCACACCAAGCAGCACACACACCTCACTAGCAGACACCTCCACAACATGAGTCCCTTGTGTCCTCTCCCACCCTGTCTGTCACCCCCTCCTAAAGGACACAAACTCAAGCACTCACACACCCAACAGTGATCCACCTCACATCAGCACACTGCCCATGCACCTGCACCCAAGTCCAGCAGACATACACCTCCAACAACCACTCCCTAAACCTCCACTCCCATCCCTCCTCCCTCATCCTGCCCCACCGTCCCTAAGAAGCTTTTCCTTGCCCAACTTGACCTCTTCCCTCCCCCCTCCGTCCTGCCCGTAAGAGTAGGGTCCCAACGACTCAGCCCAGCACCTCAGCCAAACAGTCCACGCGGATAGTGGTGGCACCACCTAGTCGTGGTGGCAAGTCAGTGAAGGATCCCACTCCACCAGCCAGGAAGGTTCAGGATCCACGCCTCCTGCCATGAAGGGGAAGGAGGCCTCAAATCCTGCCAGGAAGGCTATGGAGCCTGCACATCCTGCCATGAAGGGGGAGAAGAACTCAACCCCTGCCAGGAAGGGTAAGGATCCAACACGTCATGCCATGAAGGGAAAGAAGCCTTTGACTCCAGCAGAGGCTGTCAGGGTGACTCCACCACCACCAGTGGTCATCGGGCCCTCACCACCAGCTGAGGAAGTGCAGCCCTCACCTCCAGCAGAGGCTGTCAGGGTGACACCACCACCAGTGGTCATGAGGCCCTCACTGCCAGCTGAGGAAGTGCAGCCTACTCCTCCTGCAGAGGCTGCCCAGGAGGCACCTTCACCTGCTGAGACAGTGCAGCCCTGACCTCTGGCAGAGGCTGCCCAGGAAGCACCTTCACCTGCTGACACAGTGCAGCCCTCACCTCCAGATGACAGAGTGCAGCCATCATCACCAGCGAAATCCATGTAGGCCACCCTCCAGAGACTGCTGTACAAGGGGCGCCCTCTAGAAGCAGTGGGCATGTTCCCCACCTGAGAGACTGTGACCTTGCACTCCCCAGCAGAGAGAAATTGGCATGGAGCCCCCTCCAGAACCAGTGGGTAAGTCACCCATCTGAGGGACTGTGGCCTTGCACTCCCCTGCAGAGAGAAATTGGCATGGAACCCCCTCCAGAACCAGTGGGAAAGTCACCACTCAAGAGTCTGTGGCCTTGCACTCCCCAGCAGAGAGAAATGGGCATGGAGCCCCCTCCAGAACCAGTGGGCTTGTTCCAATATTCGGCTGAGGTGCCCCCCACCCCCATTCCCCTGAGGTGCCAGCCCACTTGCAAACTGAGGCCCCTGCAGTTCTGTCCGGATGAAGTCAGGGTTCGAGTTGGGCCTTAGACTGTGCCCTGTGGCCATTTGGGCCCTTAGTACTTTGGACTGGGCATTGGCCCTTTGTGTACATTTGGACATATCTGTTTTTTGTACAATTTGTTTTTTGGTAGCTGTTTCCAATCAATACATTCTCATTACTGCATTCTTGTTGTCCTTGCATTATTCTTCCGTGTATTGTGTGCCATTGTTTTTCCTCTACAGCTGGTTGTGTGTATGGTGTGTGTGTGTCGTGTGTGTGTGTGTGTCACTCTTGTTTTCCTCCTTCCTAGCGTCCCTCCCTCCCTTGTGTGCTAGGTGGCTGTACTCATCGGCGTCTTCGGCGGCGTTGGTGTTCCAGGTGGAGCATGACGCAGATGAGCATCGGGAAGACTTGTAGTTCCGGTTCCATGCCGGCGTTGCTCTTCCCAGTGTCTCCTATGGTGAGTCTTTGCTCTTCTGTGTTCTGTTTCCGCCAGGCTTTTGATGGCATTGGTACCGCCCCGGAAATCCTGGCGGATTGCAGGGTCAAAATATGGTGGGCGGTACTTTGTCTTCCGCCTGGCTGTTGTTGGCTATCACCGTGGTCAGTGGTGTTAACGCCCTGGCGGTTGATGTGGTACATTGGCTGTCTATGGGAGTTATCTCTGCCCTGGTTAAAATTTGACGGTAATTACCACCAGCCTGTTGGTGGTATTACCGCCACTTTATTACTCACCGCCAGGGTCATAATGAGGGCCATGGTGTGCACAGAGTCCAGGGGTTCCCCAGAGGCTTAACAGAGGCTAAAGTAGATAATGTAAATGCTCTCTTTTGTGAAAGTGTGGTCGCGCAGTTAGGCTTATTGGAGGGTAGTGCAAAGCATTTGTTGTACACACACAGACAATAAATGAAGCACACACTCAATGACTAACTCCAGGCTAATTGTTTTTATATAGCAAAAACATATTTTTGTTACTTTATTTCTAGAACCACAAGATTCAAGTTGCAGGAAAGTACATTTGCAAGTAGCATCCAACATATGTATCAATACCACTTTGTTCCAATTTGGCATGTTAAACGATTTTCGAATAAATAGCAATAATCTGTTTTAAAAGTTGACGCAGTTCAATTTTTAGAAACAGTTCTAGGGGGAAGAAAAGTGAGCACAGTTTCAAGGAAAGTACATTTCCAGTTCCTGGGGGTTAGGATGTCCACAGGTTGGGGTTCAAGTTAACCCCAAACACCCATCACCAGCAACACAGGGCCTGCCAGGTGCAGAGGTCAAAGTTGGGATAGATTTAACATGGACTCCTATGGAGACTGGGGCACTCGGAATCAGGCCTGCTTGCAGGTAAGTACTCGCGTCTTCGGAGGGCAGACCTTGGGGGTTTAGAGGAGCACCGGGGGGGCACAGGTCAGCACCAAACACACACCCTCAGCAGCGCAGTGGCGGCCTGGTGCGGGGGCAAACACAGTGTCGTGCTCCCAATGCGTTCTAATAGGGGGAAACCCAGGGGTCACAAAGAAGCTGCAGGCCAGGTCCAGGGGGGTCGGTTCAAGAAAACCAAAGGTTGGACAAGGAGGAGGGCCTCCTGTTGGGCATTGCTGGTCTGGTGATAGTATTCCCCAAGGCCAGGGGTCTGCGGGCGCAGAGGTACCTTTGGGTGCTGGGTATTTTTGTCAGGTTTCCTCACAGTCGGAGGGGGGGTTTTGTGGATTTAGGCTGCAGGCGTTGTAGTGTTGGACAGAAAGGGGCAACCCAGGGTGGACACTAGGTCAGAATCGCCTGCGGACCAGCTCTAGTCGGTTTGGCCACCTGGACACTGGCCTTGGGCGTCGGGTGCAGAGTGGGCAGGACTCCTGGATCTGGGGCGGTTCTGGAGTCCTTTGCTGATGTTTCTTTTTGGACAGGGCCGCTGTCCACTGGAGATCTTGGTCCTCTGGGGTGCAGGCAGTCCTATTAAGGCATTTAAGAGGTCACTGGTCCTGCAGGATGTGTTGCCTTTTTGTAGCAGTGTTTCAGAAGCTGGAGACAGGCCTGTAGGGCTGGGGCCAAGTCAGTTGGTGTCTTCAGTCTTCTCTACTGGGGTCAGCTCAGCAGTCCTTTCTCTTTCTTCTTGTTTGCTTCTTGAAGTTGCCAGGAATCTGGTGAGCTGGGTTCAGGGAGGCCCTTAAATCATGGATTTAGGAGCATTTCAGGGGTCAGAGGGCAGTAGCCAATGGAACACAGACCTAACCTTATTGGTCCCTGTCCTCCAAACCAAGATGGAGGATTCTGCATGGAGGGGGTCTCTACAGCTCTGGACACCTTAGGGGTGGTCCCAGCTGAAGTGGTCACTCCTCCTTGTTTTCCCTAAGTTTCCCGCTGAACCTGCCACCAAACGTGAGCCTTTGAGGCTCACTGCCAAGTGTTACAGTTCCTGCAGGGGAGGATGTGTGAAGCACCGCCACCTGGTGCATGCTTTGTTTCTGGCTTCAGAGAGCATGAAGGCTCTCACCCCATGAGGGCAGAAACTTGTCTCTTAGTTGCAGACTGGCACAGACTGGTCAGTCCTTCACTAAAGGCTTGGGTAAAATACAGGGGGCATCTCTAAGATGCCGTCTGTGTGCATTTTACAATGAATCCAACACTGGCATCAGTGTGGGTTTATTGTGCTGAGATGTTTGATACCAAACTTCCCAGACTTCAGTGTAGCCATCATGGAGCAGTGGAATCCGTGATGACAAACTCCCAGCCCATGTGCTTAATATGGCCACACTGCACTTAAAATGTCTAAGTATGGTCTTAGACACTGTAAGGGCACATAGCTCATGCAGCTATGCTCTAACCTGTGGTATAGTTCACCCAGCCTTAGGGCTGTAAGGTCTGCTAGAGGGGTGACTTACCTATGCCACAGGCAGTGGTTGGTGGGCATTGCACCCTGAGGGAAATGCCATGTCAACTTTACCTCTTTCTCCCCACCAACCCACTCAAGCTGCGTTGGCAGTGTGCATGTGTTTGGTGAGGGATCCCTTAGGGTGGCACAATATATGCCGCAGCCCTTAGGGACCCTCTCGGGTCACAGGGACTTCAGTACCAGTGCTACCTTTTACAAGGGACTTTGCTGTGTGCTAGGGGTGTGCCAATTGTGGAACAATGGTACAGTTTTAGTGAAAGAACACAGGTTCTGGGGCCTGTTTAGCAGGATCCCAGCACATACTCGGTCAAGTTGGTATCAGATATCAGTCAAAAAGTGAAGGGGTACTGCAAACAAGGGGCCAGTTTCCTACACCTTTGATCTACAATACCTGCAGCCTCTTTTGACCTTACCTGAGGTCCCCTGGAGCATGTTGTCAGGCTAGTGATGGACACTTCCATGTGAGTGCCCAAACACTTGCAGGGTCAGGTGGGGGCAAGGCACAGGGATGCACCCTCCACCTTCTTGCCTACCTCTTACGAGCTCCAAATACTAAGACTGGACATTTGACCTTTACCTTCAATCCTGAGTCACTCGGAACGGCCGGCAGTGGGGCACGGTCAGACCAAAAGCTACAAAACCCCCACCTCCCCAAACAACAATCATGACCAGGCTGACGGAGTCCCTTACGCCAGTGGATCTGATCCACATACTTGAAAGCACACTGGGATGTTCAGCAGAGTGCTACAGGCTATAACGTGGTCTAAAACGGTAATGGAAAGCCAGCTCGGAGAACTTCAGGTGGAGCCAGGGCTACTGCGAACGGACCACACCAAGCTTGCATAAAGGGTGGATGATGCAGAATCCTCCCTGACGTCCATGCAGCCCTCCACAGCGGCCATGCTGGACCAGCTCAAACTCCTTCATACTGAGGTATAGGATCTCATGGCAAGGGCAGTGGATGCAGAGTGGCACTTGTGGCTCAACAATATCCATTTCCTGGGCTTCACTGAGAGGGTGGAGGGCCCCAATGTGGCGCTCTTCCTTGAAAACTGGCTCTCCCAGATAGTGCTGGCCAACTGGATACAAATGTTCTTCTTCATTGAACGGCACATCGTATTCCTGGCCGCCCTCCTGTCCCAGGTGTGCCACCATCCCTAGTAATTGCATGCCTGCTCAATTACTGGGACAGACATCTTATTCTGCAATTGTTCCATGTGAAAAGCCCCTGTACAATGGGAATTTGATGATTTAATCCCAGCCCTGTGCGACTATTGACAGTGAGAGGTTTGGCACCCCTATTGATTCATCCTGCTTAATGAGTGGCCTTAATAATTAAATAGGGCACCATCCATCTTTATGATCTCAATAACGGGGAATCCAAGAGCTTAACAAGGCAAGGGGCATCAAGTTCCTTTGCAAAACAGGCTTGGTTGGAACTCCCCACGGGGGCATGGGAAGACTTCTATGGTAGACTTCTTAACCTGAAAGTGGCTATATGATGTTCACTTTTGGGAACATGCTGCATGTTTTTAAATAACTAAACAATAGGGAACCCACCTGGCATCTTGATCTGAAAGAGAAGGGAGGGTCAAGGAGTTTTTACCTCACCAAGTGGCTTTTAACATTTTTTGCTGTGAACGTGCGTGGGAGATTGTGTATTTTTTTAGTTTTGTCCTGAAGAAGGTGGGAACATGCTGTAGAATCCACTGAAGTGCATCAACGTACCCTTTATATGCAGGATCTGCCTGGCATTGTGCTATGGTAGATGATTACCCTTGTGAAGCATCATGCATTATTTTGAATGATCATAGAGGACCAGCATCACTTGAATAGACCTATATGTAATGTCTTGTGTTTTCTCCTTTTTTTTTATTTAAAATTTAGCTTTGATTCTGAGTTTGGTATTCTAATTGCCAAATTCTTTCTGCGCCGAATTGTAGGGTGGGGATATATGTATATTTGAATCCTTGTAATGTGAAGCCTCCTGTGTATGTTAATACAGTTTTATACGTACAAGAACCTTGTGGAGATCTGTTACTTTATAATATACATGAGTAATTTTGATCATGGAGATCTGGTGGTAACGAATACGATATTAAAGCTCTGTGCAAATTTGATGCTTACGTGGTACGGATCATGATTGTAGATCCTCGAGGTGTGATATATGGCTGATAGTTGAATGTTTGAAGACTCACAAATGTACCTGCTTTCCCAATGGGAGAGTTGATTTTACTGTTGATACTGTGCTCCGTCCCCTTGGTGTGTGGGGACCCTCCCTCTTGTCTAGCAGTACAATGGGAATACCATTACAACATACTCAGATTGTACTGCCGAGGTCAAACGGTGTCACAATACGTTTGGAATTGTCAAAGGGTAGCTGCGGACCTTGGGCTTGAAATATGCTCTGCTTTTTCCGGCTTGGCTCAGAGTGGTGGATGCGGACACTACTCACTTCTTCTCATCCCCAGAGAAAACCTGGGAATGGCTACGCATAAAGGCCCATATTTATACTTTTTGACGCACAACTGCGCCAACGCAGTTGTGCGTCAAAAATTTTAACGCCGGCTAACGCCATTCCAAAGCGCCATGCGGGCGCCTTATTTATTGAATGACGTTAGCCGGCGCAGCTGACTGGTGTGCGTAAAAAAAAATGACTCACACCAGGCAGCGCCGGCGTAGGGGAAAATGGAGCTTGGGCGTCAAAAAATGGGGCGAGTCAGGTCTGAGGCAAAATTTTGGCCTCAACCCGATTTGCGCCATTTTTTTTTACGCCCAACCCCCATTGAAATGACTCCTGTCTTAGCAAAGACAGGAGTCATGCCCCCTTGCCCAATGGCCATGCCCAGGGGACTTATGTCCCCTGGGCATGGTCATTGGGCATAGTGGCATGTAGGGGGGCACAAATCAGGCCCCCCTATGCCACAAAAAAAATACGAAAAAAATACTTACCTGAACTTACCTCTACTTCCCTGGGATGGGTCCCTCCATCCTTGGGTGTCCTCCTGGGGTGGGCAAGGGTGGCAGGGGGTGTCCTTGGGGGCATGGGAGGGCACCTCTGGGCTCCTTCTGAGCCCACAGGTCCCTTAACGCCTGCCCTGACCCAGGCGTTAAAAAACGGCGCCCATCAGGCTGGGCGCCATTTTTTAAGGCCTGCCCCCTCCTGTGCGTCAAAATGACGTCACAGTATAAATAAGGCACACAGGCCTTAAAGTCATTTTTTGGAAGGGAACGCCTACCTTGCATATAATTAACGCAAGGCTGGTTCCCCCTTCTAAAAAATGACGCACATGGTGGAACTTTGACGCCCGCGGGGTCGGACGTCAAAGTATAAATATGGGGTAGTGTTTGCGCCGAATGTGCGTCAAAAAGTTTGACGCACATTCGGCGCAAAGAGAGTATGCCCCAAAGTGAGTCCAGCATCAACCAGAGGAGGAGGGAGATGACCTGCAGGGTGGTCCAATGGGAGGCCTAAACGCCGCCGCCGCCCATGTAAGTCCTGATTCCATCCATCCGAGGAACAAGCTGCAATGGAACAGGTACAGGTAATTGTAGAGTCCTCCCTGCATGGCCTAACAGGTTCCAAGTCCTGGCACCGGACACAGATCAGGAATCCATGCTGGGTGCTCCTGAATCAGTGGCCTCACATGGTAGCTCCACCGGTACCTCAATGAGGTCCCCTCAAAGCTAAATGCCAAAGCAATAACTTTTTCATCACCAGTGAGTGCAATGATCTACGCTCATGTGGGGTGGGAGCGAGCGGAGAGGCGATCCCTCCAAAGGAATCCTGGTGGACACAATCAAACGTAGGGGTGGTATGGGATGATCGTGTTGTTCATTTGGGCCCAGGATAGATGCATAACTTTACACTGTGTACTAGTTACCTCCTGGCCCTAACCACAAAGAGTTCTGCAAGAACTGTTCAGCATAAACATTTCGTCATAGCTGTCCCATAGGGGTTATTGTGGCACAATGCCTGTTAGCGTCCAAGCCAATGATGAGGGCTTGTGCTCCTTTGGGGTGCTGCAGGAGGAACTGGGCCTTGGAGCTGGACAGTGCCTGACCTATAAAGCGCTGGTGTTGGCAATCTGGAACACTTCGGCTGTGGGCCAGGAGGCCCTGATATTTCATTATGGTCTGCAGTGCATATTGACACACTGGCTTGTCCTTAGGGCCATTACTGTACAATACGCAGCCCTGTAGGCCGTAGACGCAGACCTGGCATTGCTAGGGAAGCTCTGCTGGGATGAGTGCCTGGAGATGGTCCTGATGCCCAAGCAATGGGCGATGGCTCTGGAACAGGTATAGCGAGTGTGCCGCAATTCCCCTCTCAAGTTCACCCACTTTAATTAATTACATTATACATATCTTACGTCACTTGGCTACACAGGATGTTCTCGGGAGTGGCGCCAGTCTGTCCCTAGTGTGGGCACCAAGACGCTACCTTCTTTCATGCGGTGTTGGAATTCCCCTCTTAACGCAGGTGTGGGCCTACGTGATGACTCACATTTCAGAAGTGATTGACGTCCCCTCCCTCTTGACTCCCTGATAGCCATGTCTTGGAAAGGGGCGCAACCACCTTTGATCCGTTGCTGTCTTAGGGTTGTACATAAGTAGGCGACTGCAGAGGCCGATGCTCTGACCCGCGATTCCCGTGTGCGAGAGAGTGGAGGTGCTGTTACTATCTGGGACACTTATATGCTCAAATGCCAGAACAAAGTAAATACCCTTCAATGATTGATACCGAGAGGGATAACTTCATGGGCGTCGCCTGCTGCCGGGACATGCCACTGGGATGCAGGCCTGGGGAGGGCCTCACCTGGAGCTTACCCAGACCCTCCTCTACTTGTTTCAATGGGTCTATCCCGAGTCATCGGGGGACAGGCTGGGTGCAGGGTGGGCTGCCTTACAGCCGCACATAGATACCACTGACATCAACCCCCCAGTTGCCATTGGTTTCCACTTGGATCACACTGACCAATTTTTGCCACCGACCCTGGACTCTTGTAAAGTCTTTTCTTCTTTGTAATTGTTATTTCATTCATGTTGTTCACTACTTGTATTCTTTTTGATTGATTCTTTGAGATGGCAACACCCTAAGGAATGTGCTACTTTAACTTGTCCTCCTTATTTGAGGACTAAGCTGATTGACCAACCTATGTAATATGTGCCACTCCACATTGGTCAGTATTCCTCCATCAATGTATTGGGACTGTCATTGATTCAAGTGCTGAAAAACTCATTGTCAAATATTATTGCCTTCATTGTTTATGTACTGACTTCAAAATGCCAATAAAGAAATATTAAAAAAAATAAATGGTGTGATTGTCTTTTACATTAATTATTTTTAAATACATGTTTTTAATGTGTAAACATTATTGTTAATATTGTTCCATGTTTTAAAAATATTTTAGGCATTTTACAGATTCATTTCACTATCTTTTCAATTCTCGATCAACATTGTAAATTAATTTCTCTTTGTACTTGAGTATGAATACACTTCCCCATCCAATACATCTATATCCCTTGCATCCCATCCCTAAAGGTTTGACATTTTTTAAGAAAAATAATATTAATATACATTCTTATATTTTATAATGTAAAAATATTAATAGTCAAATATTACAACTAAGACATTTAGCATACAAAGAAATCTTCGGTATGCTAAGAGAAAAATCACAGTTTTTTAGAAATTATAACCTCGCTGTGCAACTGCTTGAGTTTGATTCTGATCTTATCTTATCTCAACCTCCCCTGTTACTGAAAAAGAGCCTAAAAGAGGCTATAAGGACTAAAAGTTTACTGTTGGATATTGAGTCCTGTGGCCAGAAGTGGAGGATTATGCATTTAACCAATTCAGTGATTTTTAAATCTCCCCAACCATATTTATCTTGGAATTTACCACATGGGGTATGGCGCTTTTTTATTTTGTTGAGATGAGATAGATTGCCACAGATGAGGCACAGAAGACAGCCGGCAGAATTGTAGCATCGCATGAGGCGGAGGGCAGGCTGACCTACCGGCATGCCCGAGAGGCAGAGAAGTAGATGACAGACTGGGCCCCTGGCGGTGATACATCAGATTGGTCCCTTTCCACCCTGCTACACAGGTCTCCATGCAGCGGGCCCCAGGCAGCATCATTAAGAGCATCTGCAGTGCTTCAGTGGTCTCATCCTTTCCCCACTTTGCCTGCTGCTCCTGTGACAGTATACCTGAAGACGCCCAACAGAGTGCAATGGCGACCACCAGTGAGTCAACACTCTAGCCTACCTGAGGTGAGAGGGGCAGGAGTGCAGTGGCCCTGCTGTACTGGCGACAGCAGTCGCATGTGGTATTGAGGAGAATTACATTGTATTGTTTACTACTCCACGGCCCATAGGTCACCCGTATTTAACAAGCAAGGATTTGTGTATGGACCTGCTTGGTGACAAAATCCTGCTTGCTCCCCCGCATTGCCCCACAGAGATTCTTAGGAGGGTCCATGCATTCTGGAGGCCATTACTTTTCCCTTTTGTTGCTGCAAGACAAGGGATGAAACAGGGGAGCCCTCTGCTGACCTGGAACTGGTCTACCTACACCCCTAAAGAGCAAGCATGGCTGCTGACCCTGAGGGTACTCACTACTCACCTTGATCACAATGTTTCAAGATAAAAATGACAGACCAGGAGGGCTTGCAGTCCCCACAGGCTCCCATGGCCTTGTGGCCATTGAAGCCTCCAGCATAGCGGTACAAAGCAAAATAGAAGCAATATCACTAGTCTGAACCTATTGCGTTCAGATGTCTGGAAAGTATCTGAGTGGTCAGTTGAAACAGAGAAACAAGTCAGTCCACTCTGATCAGAAATGTGGACACTTTATGCCAAGGTGATGAAATTGGAAACCCAGACACAGAAATTGGAATACGCTGAAGGGAGAGTTTAATGATGCAATCTGTGATTTGTGGGATTCCCAGAAAAGGCTGAAATTACCACCCCGGAATTGTCCTAGAAGATTGGATCAAGCACAGCTCCCAGATTTTGATTTGTCCCAATTTTTTGTGGTGGAAAGGGCTCACAGGTCGCTGGCACTTCCTCTGCCCCAGAGGGTACTCCCCAGTACTATTAGCGCTAAAATACTTAACTACAGAGACCAAGATGCCATACTACAGGGGGTGCCCAGAAGGGGGACTCCACCTTTGACAATAATGTGATCTGGCTATTTCCAGACTATACTAGATCAGTTCATCAACAATGGCAGATGTAAGGCGGGGTCAAACAGACGTTGAGAGCAATGGGACAACAGTATATGTTGTTATACCCAGCTAAACTTAAAGTGGTGGACGATGGCCGTGCACACTTTTTCACATCACCAGAGGACATATGGGACTGACTGGAGATTTGTGGAGATGGCAGAATTGAGTTGAGGGCTCAGAGGGGTGCCGGGAGCAGCTATGGAGGCACCCAGGGTGGAACATCAAGACACAGAAGGCAGAGCAGATGAAGGAGATGCTCGGACTCCAGGGCCCAGTTGGTGGTAAGGAGGGATGGCGCGCTGGTCTTAGAACAGCAGCAACAGGAATGTGAATAAGCCAGGGCGATGGCCGAGATGGTAGAGACGATCACATCAGTTGAATCAGCTGGGAGCGGTTCAGATCGGGTGCAAGACTTCCCACCCACTGACGCCATACTGCCATGATGCAGACATCCTCCCTGAAGCTGCATTTCCACATGGTGGAGATTACTAACGGGATCCAGATGGTATTGTATGTTGTATGAATAATGCTCCTATAGCAAATGAGACACCGGAGTTGGCTGGCCTCCGTAAGGAGATGATAGTCAGGTTTAGCCTTCAGCATTATGATTGCCTTTTGATTTATCAGATGCTTAGTTGTGCATGGATGTTTATTGTTTTTGGGATATTGGCTCTTGGGGTGGGGACCTTCTGTGGACAGGAACTGCAGGCACAAGTTGGATTGCTGATGACTTCCCCTCTACCCCATACCCCTGGTTAGTGTGATATTTGTCCCTCTCTAGAGAGAGATTGAGACAGTGAGTGACACAGTTGCTGGAGTGAGTGAATGTAAGAGTGTGAATGGACTAGTCATCAGGGCACCATAGTGCCCGACCTGAATTGAAGGTCCACAGCTACGGGTCCGATTTTAGGTTTTGCCCTTGGAAGGCAACCGTAGTTTAGTGAGTGATTGATTTGTTACGTTGCATGTAAGCTCTAGCTGCAGCCCTCTTTGGGCAGCTCATGGATGTTATCTGATGGGGAGACACGAGGTAGGTAAATGTGTGTTTACCCAGAGTGGGAAGGGGTAGTTATATTATTTAGATAAGTATTGTTTTCAGCAGTGCCATTGGGGCTCAAGGTGGGGAGAGTGGGGTGGGAAGCAGAGAGGGGTTGGGTACCGTCCAGGTTGCAACTTCCCAATGGCTGACTCCACTTGTTTTTTGACATGGAACGTGAGGGGTTTAGGCACGTTCATGAAATGTTACAGGACACACCCATACGTGAGACGCACGGAGGCCCACATAGCTATGTTACAGGAGACAGATTTTACTGAGGGAGAAGTGTAGAAATTGCAGAAAAAGTGAAGGGGACAGTTATACTTACTCCTCCTATGCCCGGGGGTTTGTCAATATGGGTTTCACTAGGAAACCCATTCCAACAGCATAGCCATACGGCTGATAGTGAGGGGTGATACATCCTAGTGCATGGCCGTTTGTATGGGGTTGAAATCTGCCTCCTTAAAGCCTATGCCCCAGTACTGACGACAGTGAACTCTTACAAATATGTAGATATTCCCATTATATGGAGGGGGATTCTGTGTCCTAGATGGTACACTAGACAGACACCCACCAAGATTAGGCACTAAGCCCAACATGACTGCCAGCCTGACTGAGACTATGCATAGGCTACAATGTACAGCTACATGGTGAGATCTCCACCTGCTGACTATGTACTTTTCCTATTACTCACCTACACACCATGCACACAGCAGATTAGATTGATCCTTATCACTTTGGACGGGATCCTGAACATCAAAGGGATACGATACCAAGTCAGGTTCCTGTCGAATCATGCCCTCCTCCTCTTAGACTGTACGTTAGACAGACAGAGACCTTGAGTGCAGCTGTGAAGACTCAGACCACAATCCCTAGGGGACTCAGAGTTCAAAGTGGACGTCAAAGTGGACATACAACTGGCCATACAGAGCTACTTTAAAGCCAATTGGGCCTCATCAGAGACACGGGGTACGGAATAGGGCACAAGTAAAGTGGTAATTTATGGGGTGTGCCTTGGGACAATATAAGGCACACTATGGGAACTTGAGGGGGAACTGCGGGAGGAAGAGACCAGGCTGACCCGACTCCAACGACTGGCGAGGGGCAGGGAAGACAACATAGCAGAACTAATGTGCACCCACTGGCGAGTGGCAGAGATTTGGGATATACTGGATTGACATTTGTGAAGGGACTGTCCACAGAGGCTGCACAGAGAGGGAGACCGTGGGGTATATGGTGGCCTGGCTACTGAAATGGGAGAGGCTACTGCCTGTGATACTCTCTCTGTTGAGGCCTGACGGAAGGGTAGCAGTAGGCCGGGCTGCAATCAACCTAGCATTAAGGGAACGTTTGTAAGAGGTATACAGGGAGCCTGATGGTGACAGGACGCATGCAACAGAAGCATTCCTAGAGAACACTGCAGTCCCATGCCTGACGCAGGCGAGAAAATACCTAGAAGGTAATATCCACCTTGAGGAGCTGGAATCAGTGCTCCAAGACATGGTGAGGTGGAAGTCCCCAGGCTCTGACCGCTTTCTGAGACAGTTTTACCAGGTGTACTCTGCTGATCTCCTTCCCAACATCTTGGATTCTCTCCAGGAGGCAAAAGCGGCCAGAAGTTTACCCACTCATATGCAGGAGGTGTTAATAATCATGCTGCTGAAACCCGGCAGAGACCCCTTTGATCCGAGATATGCTTAATGTGAATGCCATCACAACAATGTGCGGTACCTCTCATAAGACAATTTGTTGGAATCAAATCTTAATAGAATCACTTTCCCACAGAAAAAATCATTTAAATACAGTTTCGGTTTGAGCAAAGAGATCAACAACATTCATTGTTATTCATAAGTGATATATTAATGCAAACCAACTGCTGTATCCATAAACTGCTGTATCCATAATTATACAATACATGCCTCAACACAAATTATAGGTATGATTACATTACTAATAATCAATTTAACCATTCATTAAAACCCGTCCGTCAAGTTTTTGAATTCAACCCAATTTATAACATTCAATTCATTATAGATCATCCGTCATGTTATTGTGATTATTTAGAATTCAAACCAACACGTGTTTCGTCTCGGGACAGTGTTTTCTCTCATCCCAAACGACTTCTTCAGGGCTGAAAAGATTTTATAGACACATTAAATTGTATAAAATTACAAAGTCTAGAAAATTGTAAAGCTAGATAAACCAAAATGCTCCAACTTGAAGATTCAAAAAGTCTCCAAAAGTCCCCAAAGAGAAACTACAAGCATAAAAGAGGCACTAGTTCAGTTGGATAAGGCATATTTATAATGGAAAGATAATTTGAAACCTGTGAAGAATAATACAAGGTAACAGTCCAAAACTCAAACACCAATGGGGCATCCCCAACCCCAAATCACCATAATGTATCTGAAAAAGGGGGATTGTGCTACATCATGCAATACTATACCAAAGTGATATATATCACCAAATGCACACCTCCAAGTGATAAACAAGTGCCTTTCCGTGTTGCTCACTGCACCAATATGTTGCATGCCCTCTAAAAATTATAATACACTAAAATGCCCAATCTTCCTATATATTGCTGGTGCCTTAGATTAGAGTCCCAAAAATTGCACTGACTACGCCTGTCTTAATCATATGAATACTCACCACTTGACTTTAAATTATTCGTTTCTAGTATTCAAAACAACAAAAAACAAAACTCAATAAGATAACTCCATGTGGTGACCAAAGTCATGTTATCAACCAATCAAAGTAATTTCACATGTAATACCTTAGTTAAATGTCCCAATAATAGAGATTTCCATCAAAAGTTCTGTACAAAATAGTCCAATACGGTTCTAAATGTAAAATAATACACCATTAATTATCTTTCAAGTTACATGTAACCTTAATGCTAAAAATGTCCTCGCTTAAATTGCTCACCTGGCTAATACTGGCGGATATTTGTCAATGTTCGATTAAAAAGGACACCATGTAACGAGTACACACAATGCCAATAACCAGTCCAATAACCCCAAAGCATATCTCTGTGAAAAAGTTATTTGCCGTTAGTACTATTTTCAAACAACAAAAATCTGTTAATACCGCTGCCTTGTATCCATGCATTTACCTGAGTATCTTCCGACGAAAATCAAAACCGGCATATAAAGTACAAAGACGCCGTGTTGCGAGTACGCACAGCATGTCTTGTTAACCCGGAAGTTAAATACGCTTCCGAGGTGAATTCGATTCTACAAACATGGAAACAAATAACGGACTAACGGTCATGTTCGTTACACTCCAGCCAGCAATACTCAGTGAGCCCGTAATAGAAAACCCATCTCAAATCGGACAAACTATTTTTTATATTTTATATTTCAGACAGCTGTAGGAAATTTACAAAGTATCTTATAAACGGATACTAATCAACACTGTTATACCATTAATTCATCATTAAACTCCCGTCATATCAGATAAAATAGAGCCCAAATGCACCACATCCAGTAATATACCCTATTTCACCTATTATTCGAACTCTCGTTATTATTTCCAACTAAGCCCAAAAATGTCAAATAATAGATATACCACAAATCACAATCCGTGATTTAATCAGTTTGAGTGGTAAAATGGATTCATCAATATAACCCACTAAAGATATATGCTTGTTCCAGTTCTAATAACCATTTGTAAATTGTTGGAGAATTTTGGTTGTTGTAGTCATTACAGTGTACACTGTAACATCATATTACATAAACAGGTCCTTCAAGTCCTCACTTCATTTACCCAAGAAAAATTCTAGTTCCCTATCAGAGTTAAGGCCACACTCAACGGTTCTAAGTCTCATGATCCACAATGCTTCTTTTTTCCGAAGAGCTAATTCTCTGTTGCAACCCCTTGGGTCTCTAAGAACGTGTTCAAGTCCAAAAAATTCAAAGCATTTCTGGGTCGTCTGTGAATCACATTCCATAATATGTGAAACAATCGGGTATCTAATGTCAAGATTCTTCAAAGCACAAGCATGTTCACCTATTCTCACTTTGAGTGCACGTATAGTACTACCCACATACATTTTAAGACATTTGCATCGTATTATGTATACCACAAAGGTAGTATTGCAATTTATCAATTACTTGATTGTGTAGTGTTTGTCACCCTGTACAAAGTCTTTAATATTATGGCATGCCCAGCGGCACACCCCACAGTCACCACACTTATAGAAACCTACTATTCCGGTGGATAGCCACGTTTTATCCACACCAATGGTGGTGAAACTTGGACTCAAAAGACTCTTTAGATTCCTACCTTGCCTATATGTCGTTAGGTCTCTTTCAGATATGAAGTCCTTCAGTGAGGATTCTTGTGACAAAATCCCCCAATGTTTAGACATAAACCTTATCATCAACAGGGAGGCGTCATTATAGTCTGTAATGAATCGTACTTTGTTGTCATGTTCCATCCTTTTGATAGGGCCCCTGTTTTTCAAAGTATCCCTTCTGTCAAGATTTTTAGCTCTGATTTGAGCTTTCCTTACCACTTTCTTAGAATATCCTTGTGTTAGAAATCTCGTACTCATATCTTCCACCTGAATTAGAAATTCCTCTTTCACACTGCAATTACGTCGGGCCCTTACTAATTCAGCATAAGGGATTGACGCTATTTGGTGTCTGGGGTGAGCACTCTCAGCATGAAGTACAGAGTTACAGGAAGTCGCCTTGCGAAAAAGTCTACTCTGGATTTTACCATCAGCAATGGAAACCTCTATGTCCAAAAACTCAATACTATCCGCGCTAAAGCAATATGTAAATTGTACATTCATAGTATTCGAGTTTAAAAAAGTACAAAATTCAATTAATTTCTGTTCCCCACTAGTCCAAATTAAAAAACAATCATCAATATACCGTCCCCAGAACAATATATACGTTTGCCATTGAGTGGACAACGGGCCCCAAACCCATATACTGTATACTCAAACCACCCCATAAATAAATTTGCATATGAGGGGGAGAATTTGGAGCCCATTGCCACACCCTGTTTTTGTTGATACCAATCTTTGTTAAACACAAAAACATTGTTTGTTAAGATCACATTAATCATGTCCATTATCATCATCGCAGATCTTTTGCTCAGGAAGAACTGGATAGCTTCTTGTCCCAATTCATGATTGATGCAGGTATACAGGGCCACTACGTCCAGAGTGACCAGTAGCATATTACTATCCCACTCCAAATCATTTAAAATGCTCAAGATGTGTGTGGTGTCTTTGATAAAAGACGGAAGATTACACACCATTAGTTTAAAAAAGCAGTCAACAAATTCAGAGAGCCTCTCAGTAGGTCCTGATAAACCTGACACAATAGGTCTACCTGGGGGAAAAGGTAGACCCTTGTGTACTTTGGGTAAGGTATAAAGGCATGGGTATCTGGGATGATCCACCTTTAAGTAAAGAAATTCATCTTTACTAAGTAACCCTTGATCTCTCCATCCAGATAATTTTTTATTGATGGTACGCACTAAACTCGGAATTGGATTGCCCATGATCTTTTCATAACACATGGTGTCATTTAGTTGTGACAAAATTTAATTGTCGTATTCAGTCCTGTCCATGAGAACGACGTTGCCTCCCTTATCAGCCTGTCTGATGATAATGTCCTTATTTTGTTTAAGTAAATTAAGTGCTATTAATTCTTCTGAACTCAAGTTTTGTTTACTAGATTGTCTATATTTATTCTTCATCAAGTGTTTATCAAAATCATGGCAGACTAAATCAAAAAATGTATCAAAGGGGTTCAAACTCCAAGACCTCGGAGTCCAACAAGATTTACTTTTCAAACCACTTGAGACACTTCTATTTGGATCAATTTCTAATTCTTGTAGGACTTTTGAAAGCATACCTGGGTCCTGGTCTCTTTCAGCTATAGATAAAATAAGTGCGGTGTCACGCACTTCTTCAATTGATAGAGTACTTAGTGGAACAGTGGTTGTATCACGTAAAGGATTTTCCATCGGATGTAATTGAAAATACCTTTTTAATTTAAGTTTTCTAACAAATTTGAACAGGTCTATCTTTGATCTACAAGGATCGCCAAAGTTCCTGGGGCAAAAATTAAGTCCCTTAGTCAAAAGACTTATTGCTCCTGAGTTTAGCTCCATTTTAGAAAGATTGATGACACCTATAGATGAAGATGTTTCACAATCTAGGTTTTCTTGTACCTTGATCTTGTTTGGACTCCGTCCATTTCTTTTGTCCTTACTCCCTGTTCCTCTGCTACCTCTCCTTGTTTTTTTGTGCCTCTGTTTTGTATAAATTTGCCCCGTTTCATTCTCATAAGTTCTTGTAAAAAAGTATTCCCATCCATAATATCTCGACCCTGGGTTACCATGCTCGCAGCCCCTTCTGTTTCACTATCACTTGTTATGGAAGTGCTGTTCGATGTCAAATCCGAGATATTAGACATACTTGATTTACTGGATACTGGATTAGTATGTATCAAATGGTCATATTTACTAGAAAAAGTAAAAACTAATAATAACGAGAGTTCGAATAATAGGTGAAATAGGGTATATTACTGGATGTGGTGCATTTGGGCTCTATTTTATCTGATATGACGGGAGTTTAATGATGAATTAATGGTATAACAGTGTTGATTAGTATCCGTTTATAAGATACTTCGTAAATTTCCTACAGCTGTCTGAAATATAAAATATAAAAAGTAGTTTGTCCGATTTGAGATGGGTTTTCTATTACGGGCTCACTGAGTATTGCTGGCTGGAGTGTAACGAACATGACCGTTAAATAGAGCCCAAATGCACCACATCCAGTAATATACCCTATTTCACCTATTATTCGAACTCTCGTTATTATTTCCAACTAAGCCCAAAAATGTCAAATAATAGATATACCACAAATCACAATCCGTGATTTAATCAGTTTGAGTGGTAAAATGGATTCATCAATATAACCCACTAAAGATATATGCTTGTTCCAGTACTAATAACCATTTGTAAATTGTTGGAGAATTTTGGTTGTTGTAGTCATTACAGTGTACACTGTAACATCATATTACATAAACAGGTCCTTCAAGTCCTCACTTCATTTACCCAAGAAAAATTCTAGTTCCCTATCAGAGTTAAGGCCACACTCAACGGTTCTAAGTCTCATGATCCACAATGCTTCTTTTTTCAGAAGAGCTAATTCTCTGTTGCCACCCCTTGGGTCTCTAAGAACGTGTTCACCCCATCATTAAAGTCTATTTGAGTATAGGGGGGCTGCTCGGATTAGGGCCATAACACATAGTTATTGCAGTATGGATAGAACTAAAATAGCTGAGGAACTATTTGACAGCCTTGCTAGAGGAGATACATTCCTTGGAAATCTTCGTAATAATTCATATACACGGAATGAAGGCTTGAAAAGTAAATTTGTGAGACTAGAAAAATTAAAGAAAAGTGAACTATCCAAATGGTGGGATGGGACCACACTCAAACAATGCAAAAAACTAAATCGCATTCCCCGTGGGTTAAGATCACAGATTTTTCCTACGTATGACGACTTAGATTCTGACCTACTAGCTCTATGGTATGAAGAACTCACGAAGAGTTCAATGAGACTCATGGATATTTTAATCACAAATGCAGAAAGAAAAGTTAGTCAGCTACAAGCTGAGATTAAGGATCTAGAGAAAGAGATTGAGGACTTGAATTTAAAGGATGCGGCTGAAAAAAATTACAAAATTTTAGAGGAAGTATTACTCAGATTCCAAGAAGATATTACACAAAGGAAGGCTCGTAAGCTCAAAAGAGACAAAAAGGATTATATGACAGGAAGAGTTTTTACTTTTTCTAGTAAATATGACCATTTGATACATACTAATCCAGTATCCAGTAAATCAAGTATGTCTAATATCTCGGATTTGACATCGAACAGCACTTCCATAACAAGTGATAGTGAAACAGAAGGGGCAGCGAGCATGGTAACCCAGGGTCGAGATATTATGGATGGGAATACTTTTTTACAAGAACTTATGAGAATGAAACAGGGCAAATGTATACAAAACAGAGGCACAAAAAAACAAGGAGAGGTAGCAGAGGAACAGGGAGTAAGGACAAAAGAAATGGACGGAGTCCAAACAAGATCAAGGTACAAGAAAAGCTAG